>NC_084507.1:16669122-17269122 GCF_024500385.1 Phyllopteryx taeniolatus
GGTGGTTGTAGATTTTTAAAATCATGACTACTACTAATTCTATGATACATTTCTTGACATTTTGCACCTCCTAAAGGCCTTTTCACAGTGCACTTGGTTTTCTTGCTGTTCACCGCAGGGCAGGACGCAGGGACGATGGCCCCCATATTTGGAAGTGGTTGCTTACCGGCCTATCAGGAAGTAGCCTGGAGGCTTTTCCCTTTGGTTTGGACATGAAGTAGACTGTCATTTCTCTTGTGACCCAAACTCGAGACACTGGGACACCAGATTTATTATTACTTCCTTCATTTTCTCCATGCTATTTATTGTTCAAGTCGGCCAACATTTTTTACTGTTAGCACTCTGAAATGGCTATGCTGTCTAACGTCACAGCGACGCTGCTCCCGAATCAAACATTTACCAAATGGTGCTGTGACAGCAAATGCCCACATTGCAACACATACGCAATGAATGGGTTAGTTGACAGCTCACTGTGCTGTGCTGAGTGCAGTGTGAAATGGCCTTAAGTTCGATGCCCATAGGGTCCACCCCCAGACCCACAATGCTACGCTACTGCCAGAGGGCACAAGGCAACTGCCAAGGGCAAAGAGTTGTACCTGCTACATGTTTCTGTTGAGGCTCAAATATCTTTACAGGGACTATTATATTGGTCGGGCGGATGCAGTCAAAGCGTCGGTATATAAAATTTCTATATATTTTTTAAAATCATGACTACTGCTACTTCTACTATGAATTTTTCAAATCTTGAAATTTGGTGCCCACAGGGACTGGCCTCCAGCCCCACAGTGCTCGCTGGGAGGGAGTGCAAGGCAACTGATGCAGTCAAGACACTGTTGCAACTCTGAAATTAGCTTTTCGTCAAGATCATAACTACTTTACTATAATTTTTCTTCTATTCAAATTTTGTGGCGCAACAAGCGGCAGTTTGAAATGCTTTCATGCTGACATTGGGAGGAAAATAAAGCAGTTTTCAAGGACGCTAGAAGCAAAGAGCAACAAATATATAACACAACAAAATAGAAAAGAAGCAAATTTCTACTTGGTGTTAACTTACCGTACAAAAAATAAGCGGACCAATCGGCATACTTACAGGAGACGGTGCGGGGTTTAGAAGTCAGCAAAGTAAAACTGGAAGCGTGTAAACAGGTTAGCATTGGGAGCGGTCGCAGCAGTTTTGTGTGAACTGGACAGCATGGCTTCATTAGTTAAATAAAAGCCAAGGAGACTCTCCTGATTGGCTACTACGATGTACTTAATTGCCTTCACCTTTCCAAATAGTTTATCAGTTCAGTGTAAGATTTAATTTGAATAGCAGGCCTTTATCAAGAATTAGGTGCAGTAAAACGAGAATTAGGTGCAGTAAAACACCATCCAATTTTTGTGTCGCATTCCAAAAAATGTGTAATCATCTCGATGTTAATCATACTGTACAACACCGTGCCCTAATCAATTGCCCAATTAAATAATAAACGCTTCCCTTGAATAAACACCCCAATTTTCACATAAAAAAAAAAAAAAGGTAGCAACAGTTATTAATTCATTTTAGAGATGCTAGTGACTAACTGCTGGGCCCATTTGAACTCTGTTGCTAACTAAAACAGCAGCATGGAAACTGCCCCTCAGATGGCTTAAAGTGTTGTGGAGTCGGACACAGTGTTAAAAATTGGTGGAGCTGGCATCTTTGACGCAATGTTTAGTGTGGTCGCTCCGCAATGTTGTGTGCGTTCATGTTAAGCTACTGGGAAATCGCTGCGTTTCTCCCTAATAGTCTTTTTTACTTTTGATTTTAAACTCCAGTTACACTTGACATTAATTGTATTACACTGGTAATATTGTTCATTTCTAAAAGTATGTGACTTGGCTCCATAAAGGTTGGGAAACACTGGTTTAACTATTAAGGGCGCTAGTGTGATTAGTTTTTCTGTGGATGTTATAAAGTTATCTAAAATGTGATTGCATTTCACATCATGTTAACGTGGGATTGACATCACGTTTGCGAGTATTTTTGTTGTTGTTTTGTATATTTTTGCATGCTAGTAAGTACATAGGCATTCCGTGTGTAGGCAGAGTGACGGCGAGGCCAAATTGTTACGATTGATGTAATGAAAAGCACAACTTGGTGTTAGACATACCTTAGGGTGGAGTTTCTACTTGTAAACTCTGCAGTTGCAGTCTGGCAGTTGGAGGGAATTATCAAATAAAAGGCTGCAAGAAATACATAGCTAAGATGTTACGTGGTGGTTATAGGTAGAAAAAATGTGGATGGTTATGTAATGTTCAGCCGTTAGGCCAACCAAGGTCCCAATTCGAGGAAAGGGGGTTTGATTGTCTAAAGTGTATGGCGGGGAACTGTGACGGGGCGTGGTGGGGGCGCAGTCCTCAGGTGGTGATGGTGGTGGAATCTTCATCTCTGTCAGCACCGCTTCATTTGGGATCCACTTCGGGGATTTTGGCGGCGCCACTTACAGAGAGGAACCTCCAATAAGATCAGCTTGATCTGGGCCTGGCTCGGGGGTGCCTGCATTGACAATTTTTATTGTTATTGACGCGAGATGGTTATTTTGTTTTAAATTTGCTTAAAATACCCTGTAAAGTGAACTCAGAGATTTGTTTCTAAATACGTTATACATGTTTGAAGATAATTGCTGAAAACGTGTAAAGACTGAGAACAATGTAGTTTGTAGTACTCAATCCGGCGCGGTGGGCCACGCAACTGTGCGCAAGGGGTGCGTTAGAGCGGTGTTGGTAATACACAGACCAGCGCACCCCGGTGGATCTGAAAGTGGGCGGGCTGTGCCGCTTGTATCAAGTATCTTGTATCAATCAAGTCCGAGTCCCCGCTCCCCCAATAGTGAGAAATTGAACACTTTCGACAGCATCGGCGGTTATGTGGCGCAATTCCGAAATGCAGTTAGCCAGCTAGCTATGCCTACACCCCGAAAATGCACCTTCCCTTTGGATAGTCCACGGGCGTGGCCGCTTTAGAGCGCCTAGTTGTCGGACATGAGTGTATGCATGTCACGCGGAGAAAGATGAAAGAGCGAGGATGGCGCAATTGTATTATTATTTTTTAATTGTCCCACTTGACAGCCAGCATGTGGCCATGGACTTCGAGCGGGTCTGGCCACTTTAGGGCCCCTTGTTGTCGGGTGTGAGTGCATGCGTGTCACACAGAGTGTGGGGAATAATTTTTTTTTTTTTTTAAATCCGACCTGACAGCCAGCATGTGGACAGGGAATTTGCGATAGCGTAGCCACCTTGGAGCGCCTTATTGTAGCGGTGTGGAAAAGCCCCACGACGACCCGCTGGGATATATTTCAGCCACCGGATGATTAAAGATATATTTTCATGGCTCAAACATGTAGATATGTCTAGGCATAAGAAAGATAGTAGCATCCAATTTTCTAGCTCATAGCAGTGCCATTTTATTGACAGTTGAGTGGTGTGTGGTTTCAGCGCATTCAGCAGACACATCACATCATTTGAGAGCTGGGACAATAGCATGATTTATCGCTATTTTGTAGCCTCATTTTACGTACTTAATTATTATTATTATTATTATTATTATTATTATTTAGCCATTCATATTTGACAGGGTTGTTAACAAGACACTTCTCTGTGGTGTGTCAAATTTAGAAGACATTTATTTTCACTTCACAGGGTCTTTAATTGTGCCACCACGTACCATTAAGGATGGGCTCTGTCAGGAACGGAATGTGGTCTTCGGGCGATTGAGGCTCGTAGGGCACACCGGTGGCGGACGAAAACATCTTCTGGGGTTCAGTAGCTGGGGTGGGGGCTTTCGGGGGGGCCGGCTTGGGCTCCAGGCTGTCGGCGGCGGCGGGTTTCGGATCAGCTGGACTCGCCAGACTTTCCGGACTCTTGGTTCCAGGGCTCGAGGCTGGACTAGACTTGACGTGGGCGGGTTTGGGCACATCCAGGTTCACCGACTGGGCAGGGGGTGTCTCGACGGCTTTGGTTTCAGACTTTATTTCCGTAGCCGGTGGAGCACTTGGCTCGGTTTCAGCTACTGGACTGGGCCTTACTTCTTCGGCCGGCGGCGGTGGAGCACTTGACTTAGCTTCCGGGGCGACGGAGATGCTCACGGTCTCCGAGTCGGGGACTTGGTCGGGGGCATCGGTGTCAGTGTCAAGCGGGAGGGCGGTGTTAAAGCCAACACCGGAGTCACTGGTGTCCAGGTTGCCAATACCGACCTCCTTTGAAGAAACCTCCAGACCCTGCGTTCACACAAGCAGCGGGTCACCACACCGGGACGACATTCAAGTGATCCATAGCAGCAGGAATTTCTTACTTTAATGTCCACCTCAGTGCTCTGGGATTTCTCTGTGTTGTCAGCCTGCGAATGCTTGGACTCCTCACTGAGCTTGGTGATGTTCTTGACCACCTGTCAGCACACAAACCGACCATTTTTTTCACTCCTTCATTGTGCGAAGAAAAATACAGTATTCCTCCACGACATCACAGATTTGTTTTTGTGGAACGTCTCGACTTGTCTGTCGCGGAAATACCCTCTATATGGAGAAAATGTGCAAGTTTACAACGACCGATTTGAATGGGTTTTGACAGTTTACAGTGGTACTTTATTCATTACAATGAAATGAAATGCCATTCATCGATTTGTAATCATGTATTTTTTTCATCACATATTTTTAATAAAGAAATATTGCACTGCAATTGTATAAGAATATAATAAAGCATAATAACCCTCGTGAGGAGAAGCGGCTCAGAAAATGGATGGATGGATAATAAATGAATGTGAAGTGTAATGACTGTACGTACTGTTGTAGACGTCTGTTGGATGTGTGCCTTTAAGGGGCGTGGCCTATTGAGTGACGTCAGAAGCCGGAGTCATGCTGGCCAGTAAGTCTGCGTGTGAGCATCTGGGCGTGAGTTGCGGCCTACAGCAGCTCCTTGTGAGTGTTCTCATTTTGCATTTGTCGTTTGTCCCATTCAATAAACCGCTGGAAGAGCATTGGCGACTGTTTAGCTCTACTTGCTAACATGTCAGCGCATCACAGTGCTTTATTTGATCCAGTTTTTTTCACCGTGTACAGTATCTGAAGCGTGTTCATACCTTAAACATTGGCTCTCAACATAAAGCTACGGCTCATGACTCGGAAACCTAATAAATTGGGGCCCTCGGAAGTCAAGGTACCACTGTACTTGCATGAAATCTGATTATTTGAGTCAGGATTAGATTAAAACTTATTTTCATTTCAACAAAGCACTGTACTTAATGTCATGCTTTTACATGTGGGAAAGGAGAGCCACAGTTGCTGACGAACGTCTGTGGCATTTCGAATTCTATGTTGGCATGAAGCGAGCAGACTTTCGTTAGATTAAATTATACGGTTTGGTTGAACATTTTAGTGTTTAAATATACAATGTTTAATTATCTTCTTCTATTTGTTAGTTTACAGTTCAACTCGGAGTGACAAATAAAGGGCTTGAAGCAAGCACACTTCGCCTCTTATTTGTACAATTGTAAGAGTGAGACTTGTTTTCCTTTCCTCAAAGTGATGTTATACAACAGTCTCCCATTTCTTGACTCTCTGAGCGAGTGAGGAAAGGCGCTGAGGAATACTTGAAATAGTGTGTTTTTATCACTTTAAATGTGTTTGAAGTGTGTTGGCGGGGTAATACTATTAAAAAAAGTGTTTTTATATGGTCACGCTATATCACATATTTTCACCTATCGTGGGTGGGTCTGAATCATATCTCCGGCGATAAACTGGGGTTCACTGTATTACTAACAACCTTACTGGTAAAAAAAAGTTTTTTTACCTCATTAAAAATACTACTTTTTGCCACATTTTTCTTCCCCGTGCACAAAGTAAAAGGACATCTCTCGGCATGTCAGTCGAGCACTGGCGCGTCCAACCTGTCTGAAGGCCTCCCCCTCGTCCTCCTTGCCAGCGTTCTGGGCAATCTTCTCCAAGGCGGCTGCCCTCTTGGCCCTCTTCTGAACTTTGATCAGGCAGGACAGCAGGCAGGCCAGAAGGAGGAAGACCAGCAGGCTCAGCAAGGCGATGATGGCCACGTAGATGGAGTCCAGCTTGTAGGCTGCCAAAGCACACACACACATACAATTGAAATAACCCAAATGACCTTCATTTGACTCGTTGGTCATGTTTTCCCTCTTACGTTTGAGTTTCATGTGGAAGATAGACACAGGGAATCCCTGTAGGTCGGTGACTTTGAACAGGCCTTCATCAGAGCGCTTGACCTTATCCAGAAAGACCAGAGAACCCGCCGTGGATAGCCGACCTTCAAAGCCTAGCTTTGTTTGGGCCTACAATCAAAGAATATATGCATGTATTCATAAATAAATAAACTCACAGGGCACAATGTTAGGTACAATCTAATCACATCCAATACTACAATTTACGTTATTTTCAAAGTACTGCAACTATTACCTGTAATATGACTTGGAGAATAAATTTCAATCTAAACAAGAAGGTAAAAAAAAAAAAGATACAGCGGTGCCTCTTTGACTTACAATTTTAATTCGTTTGTTAATTCAAAATACTCTCAAATCATCTTCATCTCTCAAGAAATGAATGGAAATGCCATTAATGCCTCCCACTCCCCCATAAAACATTCACAAAAAATTCTAAAAAAAAATTTCCCCCATAGTATTGTATTTTGTAAAAACATACAGCAATAACATAATTAAATAAAATTTAAAGACTTAAACAGTTTGTGCAACATGATCTCATGCTTTTTATTCATTGTGCGGCTCCTTCTGGTGTGTGGGCCTTGGCCACCAGAGAGCATACATATACTAGATACGAAGAAGACGGTCACAACTTCTCAGTAAGCCGCAGTAATATAAGTTATTATTCGCAGAGGATAAAGAATACAGTATATGCCTGTGAGTATTCTTATATTGTCTGTCCACATATTTTTCATCAAAGGCTGGTGGTAACTTAATTTTTTCACACAAACTCACGACAAAAAAAAAAGGTGTGAGCAACGGCTCGTATCTTAAAAAAAAACGTGTAAGTCGGGTCACTCGTCGAGATAGTCGAGATACCCCTGTACCTAATGCTTACATCGGTGAATTCTCCTTGATCCAGGAGTAGGCGCAGTTGGTGGTCCGTGTCTGCGCTGTAGTAGAGGTGCACCAAGGAACTGTTGAACATTAGGTTGATCTTCAGGCGTTCGCCGTGATGCAGGCTGACAAAGTACTGGTGCTCTGAGGAGGTACACACACAATATCAGTAAATGAGTAAATCACATCCCTCCAAGAAGCCATTGGAGGCTAATTGGAGAGATGGCTTAAGTATTTAAAGAAGAAATATATATATATATATATATATATATATATATATATATATATATATATATATATATACTCAAGTTAAAATAAAAATAAATGTAAATAATCACAGTAAAAGTAGAAGTATTGATGCAACTCCTTTCCTCACGTACTGTATAAGTAACTAGTAGTACTGAGAAGAAATAAAAGTGTGGTGTTCTAAAGTGTCCTTATTGGAAGTACAATAATCCCTCGTTTATCCAAGGAGATAGGTTCCGGACCCCCCTGTCATATATATATATATATATATATATATATATATATATATATATATTATTTTTTATTTAAAGCAGTATGAACCTCCCCCAGTTATCTAATCTATCTCTAACTTCATCTAATGTTCCCCACACTCCTCTTCACCTCGACTGTACTCTTATAAACACTTTTTAACCTTTTAAACTGTTAAACATACAGTAACGCACAGTAGTACTGTACATTATGTCCATTTTATTCCTTTTATAGTTTTTACAGTTTTAATGTTAAGGCTAGGAAGTATTTATTTTACCACAAAAAAATCATACACTCAAAATCCCGTGATATGGCAAATTATGCCTGATACGAATATGAAAAAAAAAAACCTGCAATACACTGAATCTGCAATAGGTGAACCGCGACAAAGTGAGGGAACACTGTACTGTAGTATTCGCGCGTTTGAGCTGTGCCTTTAAGGGGCGTGGCCCAGTGAATGACATCAGGAACTGGAGACGGATGGCCGCTTAGTTTGCGTGTGAGTGGCTGGGTTTGAGTTGTGGCCTACTGCAGGTCCTTGCACATGTTCTCATTTTGGATTTGCGTGTTTGACAGTTTGTCCCATTCAATAAATGGCTGAAAGTGCATCGGCGAGTGTCCATGAACGCTCGTGAATCGAAAAACTTAAGTTGCGGCACTCTTAAATCAAGCTACCACTGTATCTGTTTTCAAATGTAGCGAGTAAAATGAAAAATAAATACTCAAGAAAAGTGCACCTGAAAAATCTACTCAAGTACAGGAATCCAATGGTTTTGTTGCTCACCAATGACTTGAAGACAGATTTTGATCCGGATGGCGCCCGGAGCGTCCCTCACAGTGTAGCTGCCATCGTCGGCCCCCGTCACCGACCTCAGGACCACATGGTTGTCGCTAACGCTAATGCGACCCCGGTGGCTGTCCCGGGCGATGCCCGTGCTCGTCAGCAGCACCAGGGCCGGTCTAGGGAGAAAAGGTTGCTTTGAAAATATATTGTACGCACTCAGCTGCAACTTCATTAGGCATGCCTGCGCAAGCAAATAGGATCCAAAACAAAAACCTGAATAGTTTTTTGTTTTCCTCAAATATTTTCAAATGTATTTACTTTTTGATTGTAAAAAATATGACTTCATTGTTCTAACAGTACATTTTTTTCTCATAGAAAAATAATAATCCATGTCATTTTATAATATCATCATAATTTGTATTGTTTCTTGTGTGAAATCTAAATGTCTTGCGATGATGAATTTGGAGGTTTTGCTAGTTGTAAACTACATCATCATTTTAGCAGAAAAAATTAAATCACTAAAACATGTCACTCTAGGTATAGTAAATCTATAAAATATGATTGTCACTTTTTCTAATTGAACTACTGAAACTGAAATTTTCCACGATATTTTGATTTATCGAAATGCACCTCGTAAATAGATCATGTCATTTGTACTTAATGACGTGTCCATGCATCTGCGGGTATACCTGGATGTCAAGTTGGCCTCCTCCGCACTGGACCTGTGCTCCAGAGTGATGGGTGGCGTCACCCCCACCAGCGGAATCTGGTAGTTTTCTCCGTATTTCACCGTCTGCTCGTTGTAGCAATCTGGGAGCGGTACAAGCAAAGTAGTTTGAGAGAGAAAAATAGTGGTGGGAAGTAAAAGTACAAATACTGACAAATACTGTACTTACTGTAAGTAGATTTTGACTCAAATATTTTTTCCTGACAGCTTTTTACTTTGACTCTCCACATTCGAAAACGAAACGTCTGTATTTTACACTTGTCAAAATAGGCTTGTTCAGTGTTGTACCTGACCAAGTTCAATGAACGAAAGTTCATGAACTCGTTCCTATTTTGTGCGAACGTGAACTGAACTTTCATTTCAGTTCATTTCTGCCTGATGAACGTAATTGAGAACGGCGTCAAAGAACGGTTTTCGAACGAATGTTCATTTAGTTTAAGGACAATGTTCCTCAACGTACAATTGCGAGGAACTTAGGGATTTGATCACCTACGGTCCATAATATAATCAAAAGGTTCAGAGAATCTGGAGAAATCACTGCACGTAAGCGACAAGGCCCAAAACCAACATTGAATGCCCGTGACCTTCGATCCATCTGGCGGCACTGCATCAAAAACCGACATCAATGCGTTTTTATTTATGTTTAACACAACGTCCCGACTTCATTGGAATTGGGGTTGTATAAAATATAAAAAGAACAGATTGTCAAGAACTGAGGGAGCAGTGATCCAGAAATATGGGGCTGGGACTCGGAGGGGGGAAAATCAGCAGCACAGCAGGGAAGCACAGGAAGAAAGGAGAGTGGGCTTTTGCTTAAAGAGCTGCATAATCACAGGCTGGCGGCAGCACTCGGAAGACACACAGTAAACATACAAAGCTCGTCATCAGCTGGCAACGCACAGCGGGCTACATATGCCGCACAACACACACATTACGCCAATGTACTCGCCTTTGAGCCATGCTTGCATTCATTTCATTTCATTTTTTTACATCTTGAAGGATTTGCTGAGTCATGAAACTTTAAGTGCAATTGAACCCTGAATATATCCTCATTGAGGAATTGTCAGTGGGATTAGACCTTGATTTGACAGGGTTTTTCTTATTATTTTCCGTATTTTTTTTATCCTCCCCAAAAAACCCAGTTTTTCTTTTTGTATTAAAAAAAACAATTATGTAAACATTTATTTACTATTCATTGATTTAATATTCTTTTATACTATTCATAATGAACAATTGCCCAAAGGAAAAATACTTATTAAAACAGTTTTTAAGTTTTTATCCCCCCTCAAATTTGTTTAAAAAAAAGATAAATCATAAACACATGAAGCATTTCAACTTATCAAGTTTTGGTTTAAAAACAAATCTAGAAAAATTAAGCTAATTTAACTTTTGTGGGTTTTTTTTGTTTGTTACTGTATATTGTAAGTTAATACTGTATGTTGCTATGGCAGCATCCTAAAGAACAACTGTCCAATTAAAAGCATGTATCTCAATGGTTATATTTAAAAAACAATAATAATAATAATAATAATACTGATTTGTGGTTTGGATATTAATTGAAAAAAATTTGTATTCATGCAACACTTCAAATTTTTTACTTTTTTGTATCCTGTAAATATATAATGATTTGTTACTATGTGAGGAACCCAATTGTCCAAAAAGTAGCATGTATCTCCGAGTTTTTATCCAAACCGGCTTCTTCTTTTTTTCTTTTTTTTTTTTTTTACATTTTAGGTGAAAATAAATCAAATCACAAAATATAGACATACTGTACATGTTTTTCATTGTTTTTAACCTGGTAAAATAAAAACAGTACTGTACAATGCTGGTGTATCCGGTACCTCGAACGAAGAGGTTGATAGTCCGTTCGTCCTCGGGGTTGTCGGGGTTCTTCACCGTGTACACGCCCTCGTCCCCCTCGCTCAGCGAGTTGATGACCAGGTGGCTGAGGTGCTTGTTCATCTTGGCCCTGTTGCCCACTACCAGGCCGCCTCGCATCAGGACCACTTCGCGTGAGCGCGGGGCCGGGCGAAAAGTCACCTCCAGCCCGCGTGCGTGCAGCAGGATGTGGAAATCCTCGCCGAGGAACAGTGTTATGGTTTCCTCGTTGACTGCAGGGGGGATGAGGAGGACGAGTCATATTAGTGGGACAGCACGGAAGGACGCAAAGAGGGTGCTGCGATCATTTACTGTATACTCACCCTTGCCAGACACTGACACAACTGCAAATACAAGGAAAAGAAAATATGAATCAATTAGTGCTAGGTGACAGTCTGACAACACCACCCTTTAACTTTTTCCTTGGCTTTTCTCCTTGATGTTTATTCAACATGTGAAGAGAAGAAGAATATACCAGGGTTTAACCTATTTATCGGTCGACCAATTATATCGACTGATATAAGCCCTTTTCAAAATAATCAAAATCGGCCATAGTTTTGCTGGTGAAGATTTGTTTTCTGTAGTTGACTATAATGTGGATCGCACAGTTGATGACTGGTCAGCACACCTGCCTCACACTTCTGAGGTTGTGGGTTCAAATCCAGGGTCCAGCCTTTCTGTGTGCAGTTTGCGTGTTCTCACTGTGCCTGTGTGTGTTTTGTTCGTGTACTCCATTTTCCCACCACATTCCAAAAACAAGGACGATGTGTTAATTGAACACTCTAAAACACTCTGTGAGTGTTAATGTTTGTTTGTTATGCGCCCTGCGATTGGTTGGTGACCAGTTCAAGGTATACCCCGCCTCATACACAGTCAGCTGAGATAGGCTCCAGCACACCCGCAACCCTAAGATGTGAGGATGAGCGGTACAGAGAATGGATGGATGGATGACGGCAAGAGTTTGACCAAGGAGGAGATTAATTCTATTCCCATTTGTCATTTGGGGGAAAAGGACCATAAAGGTTCTACTGTCATGTGAATTCTGTCCCCTTCCTACCTGTTGCAAGCAGGACGGTGAGCGTGAACACGCAGGTTGTCCTCATTGTGGCTGCTTTTTTCAACCTGGAGAGACAAAACGAGAGAAAATGTAACTACAATTCTGCCTTTATAAAGATAATAATGCTCAGAGAGGTATCCATTTGACAAGGTTTTAAATTGTGTTTTTATGGAGCATTTAATTCATGAATTATCCTTCATATCCAGCTTCCTACGAATAAGCCAAATGGGGCATTGTGGTGGAATTCTTTTGACTTGCAAGACACAGTCGTTGTCCTGAATTGTCTTACTAGTGAGGACCCAGAGCGTGCTAGTATATAGACCTTAAGCTGCATATCAGCGATATCAAATAAATACTCAATAAATGCACTAGGTGACAACTTCGTGCTACAAGCCAAGTGCTAGTTGTTAAGTAGTAGAATTTTACAGTCTAATGTCACATGTAGACAATTTTATAACGCACCTGCTGGTTTGGACCTATTTCCCATCATTAACTACATTTCCCATCATTCCCCCAGAATGACAGACACAGACACACACACACACACACACACATTACTCACAAATGTAATGTGCAGCCGCACATATTGCACATACCAGAAACCTCCACTGCCAACGGCTTTCCATAGTAATTTGCACTGCTCTGCATCACACTGAGAGCAATTGTTGAGACGATTTTGCCCCTCTCCTGAGCTAAATAAAGGACACCAAAACATGAGGCGCAGCTCTCAGTATGATGCAGTCCACCGCACATCGCAGACGGGCAACACCTCTCATGCTTATTCATGGCAAACATGACAGATGGCGGGTCAAGAGACGGCGAGCCGCATTGTAAGTGCATTAAACTGCTCACTAGTGAAGGGGAAAAGCAGGTCCCTTTATCTATCAATAGCCTTCGCCACCCGCTATTGATTTGTATTTTTTTTCTTCTAACGATTCACAACAGAATAATTCCTAACTCAGACTTGTCTTGCTCTCCAATAGGAAGCCAGCATATACTGTCAAAACCATTACCGTGACAGCCTCGCAGACGACACCCGATTAAAGGCACAACCGAAGGGTATTACAGTGATGTTAACCGCTTTCCTCTGCAGCACTGACACACACGAAGCCAAAAACATCCCTAGATGTGTGCGCCTGTGTGTGTGTGTGTGTGTGTGTGTGTGTGTGCAAAAAGAGAGCTTTAGCTGCAGTTTTCCCTCGCAAAAGAAGACCAGGAGGAAAACGGCAAGTGTTTTACTCAGCAGTCATGAAGCGTGATGTCGCCAGGACAACAAGGCCTATTTTCACAGGACATGACAAAGCATCGTCTATATTCACTCACCGGCAGTGGCGGATGGTGCATTTGGTACTTGGGGCATCAGAAGGGAGTTACCTGACTTAATCCACCTCTTAATACCACCACTACTAAGGTCGTTATTATCGAAACCATCAATACTATGCAAAAATGATACCTCACAATGTCTAGCTTTTCTGGAAAAGTGTGCCTTGAAAATTGATTTTAAAGCATGTCCAGATCCAGATCACTACAGTCAAATTTCACAGTTCTGAGGACCGTGGTTCAAATCCCGGCCCCGCCTGCGTGGAGTTTCCATGTTCTCCCCGTGCCTGCGTGGGTTTTCTCCGGGTACTCCGGTTTCCTCCCACATCCCAAAAACATGCAGGGTAGGTTAATTGAAGATTATTTGCCCTTAGGTGTGAATGTGAGTGTGAATGGTTGTTTGTTTATATGTGCCCTGCGATTGGCTGGCGACCAGTTCAGGGTGTACCCCCCCCCCCCCCCCCCCACACACACACACACACACTACTATACTACACCTGTGAGGTGGATGGGTTATTTCGGCAAAGTAGAAATGCTCACTTACACCGATTTATGAACAATATTTGAGAGAAATGGGCCTTTTTTGTACATAGAAAATGTCTGTGTGTTGAGCTCATGAAAAATGGGAGCAAAAACCAAAGTGCTGCGTTTATATTTTTGTTCAGTGTATCAATGACATTTAGTCTCATACAGTATAACAAAGTCTCAGATGGACCACTTGCGTTACCTCTGCTCCCCTACACCTTGCCCCTCCCCCCTTTGTGTCGTGTCATCGTTTACGCCGGCCGAGGCTGTGCTGTGACACCTCAGTGAACACAAGACATGCAAAGCGTACAAAAGCGTCCACTGATGCGCCACGCCGTCAAGTTGCACAGCGCGAGCGCACACAAAATAACAAAACCATCTGGCCTCTTTGCCTCTCTCCCTACATGCATGTATGCAATCCTTTGCTCTCCATCCTTCCACTGCACTTCTTCCTCCTCCTCCTCCTCCGTGTCACCTGTTCACCATTATTCGTGCTCCCTATCTCAGTGAATCTTCCTCCTCTTTTTTTTTCTTACGTAACGTCAGCCACTGCATCTCGCTGTGGAATCAAAGTCGTCCTCTGTGCTCCTTCACACTCGGCAAGGTCAGGCAGGTCTTTGTCCGAGAAGCGGAAATGCTTTTTAGTGACTGCTGATGAGTGTGTGTGTGTGTGTGTGTGTGTGTGTGTGTGTGTGTGTGTGGGTGTCTCTGTGGTCACACAAAGCTTGTTTGTCTGGAACCCTCATCTTTCACTTTCACTTATTTTCTCACAACCATGCAACAAAAAGTGAAGAACTGCGTGCACCCGACTCTGAGTAGTCCCCTTGTGTTGACTACTAAATCAATCATTGAGGATTCTGCCTTTTGTGTGGAATTGATTTATGACTTGGGTCTCGGAGCAACTGAGGCAACCAGCAGAGAGCAGAAGCTGCGTTTGGAATCATTCCCAATCCACCACATAGCGGCCTGTATATAGTAGGGGTTGAACCGATTAGTCAACTACTTTACTACTCCAGATTGGAGTTTAACACTTGAAGTTGACGAATTGCTACTTCTCTGTTATTGGCAAGCCGGTCTGTAAATTGGCCATTTTACAGAAAACTTTGGACTCGCCCATCTACTGCCGTCGCTGGACTGTAAGCTCTGTGGAGCAGCGAAATGGAGATGGAGTTTCACTTCGCGCCACACCCTCGTTCCTCGACGCCAGTGTCGTGTTCTTAAGAGTAGCGGCGATCGGAGTAGCCGAAGCAAGCGAGGCTAACCCCTATTCTCATCCGCAGTCAAATTTGTTTTCTACTTTTTAAACCGCACGGACATATAAAGACTGTTTTGCGTCATCGGGCGTACATTTCGCTGGTCCACAAAGAACTATATTCCAGTGCGAGCATCACACGGATGAGTCTAAAGTCTTCTGTAAATTGGCCGACTGGTTGACAAGACGCCAAAACGCGTGATTAGTGGACTTCAAGCTTTAAACATCAATGCAGAGTAGAAAAGTCGACTTGTTGACTAATTGGTTTAACCCATAGTATGTACTTAGTTTTTAAGGGCATTGTTCGGTCCTAATTCAGTATAGTAATGGAACAAAATGAAATGGGGGGGGGGGGGGGGGGGGGGGTGGAATCATCTTGAACCAGATCTGATTTAACAACATTTAAAATTAAACAAAGGGTTGCCACACTGCTCCTCCTTAATCTGAGATTGAACTTCCCGACGGACACTCCTCTCCTGCACCCGTGAAAAGACCCTACCTGAGGAGGCTGAGGAGTGTGATCCCCCTGTAGATGGAACACACCCTCTGGTCCCCCTTTTTAAAAAGTCTGCCAACCCCAGTCTGCCAATCCAGAGGCACTGTCCACGCGATGTTGCAGAGGCGTGTCAACCAGGACAGCCCTACAACATCCAGAGCCTTGAGGAACTCCGGGCGAATCTCATCCACCCACGGGGCCTTGGCACCGAGGAGCTTTTTAACCACCTAGGCGACCTCAACCCCAGAGATAGGAGAGCCCGCCTCAGAGAACTCTGCTCCCTCTTGGGAAGGCGTGTCAGTGGAATTGAGGAGGTCTTCGAAGTATTCTCCCCACCAGCTCACAACGTCCCGAGTCGAGGTCAGCAGCGCCACATCCCCACTATACACAGTGTTGATGGTGCACTGCTTCCCCCTCCTGAAACGCCGGATGGTGGACCGGAATTTCCTCGAAGCCGTCCAGAAGTCTTTCTCCATGGCCTCACCGAACTCCTCCCATGCTCGAGTTTTTGCTTCAGCGACCACCAAAGCTGCATTCCGCTTGGCCAACCGGTACCCATCAGCTGCCTCAGGAGTCCCACAGGCCACAGGACTCCTTCTCCAGCTTGACGGCATCCCTCACCGTTGGTGTCCACCAAGGGGTGGGGGAAATGCCGCCACAATAGGCACCAACCACATTACGGCCACAGCTCCGGTCGGCCGCCTCAGTGATGGAGGTGCGGAACATGGTCCACTCGGTCTCGATGTCCCCCGCCTCCGCCGGAACATGAGCAAAGTTCTGTCGGAGGTGGGAGTTGAAACTCCTTCTGACAGGGGATTCCGCCAGACGCTCCCAGCAGACCCTCACAATACGTTTGGGCCTGCCACGTCGGACCGGCATTTTCCCCCACCATTGGAGCCCACTCACCACAGTGATCAGTTGAAAGCTCCGCACCTCTCGTCACCCGAGTGTCCAAGACATGCGGCCGCAAGTCGGATGACACGACCACAAAGTCGATCATCGAACTGCAACCTAGGGTGTCCTGGTGCCAAGTGCACGTGTGGACACCCTTATGCTTGAACATGGTGTTTGTTATGGACAATCCGTGATGAGCACAGAAGTCCAATAACAGACACCGCTTGGGTTCTGATCGGGGGGGGCGTTCCTCCCAATCACGCCCTTCCAGGTCTCACTGTCATTGCCCACGTGAGCATTGAAGTCCCCCAGCAGAACGATCGAGTCCCCACCGGGAGCGCTCTGCAGCACCCCCTCCAAGGACTCCAAGAAGGGTGGGTACTCTGAACTGCTGTTTGGTGCATAGAAACAAACAACGGTCAGGACCCGTTCCCCCACCCGAAGGCAGAGGGAGGCTACCCCTCTCATCCACCGGGGTGAACCCCAACGTACAGGCGCCGAGCCGGGGAGCAATAAGTATACCCACACCTGCTCTGCGCCTCTCACCGTGGGCAACTCCAGAGTGGAAGAGAGTCCAACCCCTCTCGAGAGGACTGGTACCAGAGCCCAAGCTGTGTGTGGAGGCGAGTCCGACTATAACTAGTCGGAACTTCTCGACCTCACACACCATCTCGGGCTCCTTCCCTGCCAGAGAGGTGACATTCCACGTCCCTAGAGCCAGCTTGTGTAGCCGGGGATCGGATCACCAAGGTCCCCGCCTTCGGCCACCACCCAGCTCGCACTGCACCCGACCCCTCTGGCCCCTCCCACAGGTGGTGAGCCCATGGAAAGGGGGACCCACGTTACCCTTTCGGGCTGGGCCCCATGGGTGCAGGCCCGGCCACCAGGCGCTCGCCTTCGAGCCCCACCTCCAGGCCTGGCTCCAGAGGGGGGCCCCGGTGACCCGCGTCCGAGCAAGGGAAACTTGAGTCCATTTTTTGTCGTCATCATAAGGGGTCTTTGAGCCGTGCTTTGTCTGGTCCCTCACCTAGGACCTGTTTGCCATGGGCCGTGGAACAGTGGACCAGCTCTACACCCTTGACAGGGTCCTCAAGGGTGCATGGGAGTTCGCCCGACCAGTCTACATGTGTTTTGTGGACTTGGAGAAGGCGTTCGACTGTGTCCCTCAGGGGTCCTGTGGGGGGTGCTTCGGGAGTATGGGTTACCGAACCACCTGATACGGGTTGTTCGGTCCCTGTATGACCGGAGTCAGAGTTTGGTCCAGATTGCCGGCAGTAAGTCGGACTCGTTTCCGGTGAGGGTTGGACTCCGCCAAGGCTGCCCTTTGTCACCGATTCTGCTCATAACTTTTATGGACAGAATTTCTAGGCGCAGGCGAGGCGTAAAGGGGGTCCGGTTAGGTGGCCTCAGTATTGCATCTCTGCTTTTTCCAGATGATGTGGTTCTGTTGGCTTCATCAAGCCGTGACCTCCGACTCTCACTAGAGCAGTTCGCAGCTGAGTGTGAAGCGGCTGAGATGAGAATCAGCACCTCCAAATCTGAGTCCATGGTCCTCAGTCAGAAAAGGGTGGTGTGCCCTCTCCAGGTCGGGGATGAGATCCTGCCCCAAGTGGAGGAGTTCAAGTATCTTGGGGTCTTGTTCACGAGTGAGATGAGATGGCTGGGGCATCTGATTCTGATGCCTCCCGGACGCCTCCCTGGTGAGGTGTTCCGGGCACGTCCCACTGGGAGGAGACCCCGGGGACGACCCAGTACACGCTGGAGAGAGTACATCCTTCGGCTGGCCTGGGAACGGAAGAGCTGGATGAAGTGGCTGGGGAGAGGGAAGTCTGGGCGTCCATGCTAAAGCTACTGCCCCCGCGACCCGACCTCAGATAAGCGGTAGAAAATGGATGGATGGACAAAGGGTTACTTAATATTATTTTAGATAGCGTATCGGCTATGTACTGTATATAGCAGGCAAGTCCAAAGTTTCCTATATGGAACACAATGTAATAACGGACAGTTTGATGAAGAGAAACATGCGCAGGACTCCCACCATTACAACAACTACATTCAACGTAATGGTGAGTGGTATTTGTTTCTATGCCTGTTCATCAAAATATGTCTTTTCGTGAAACCCGTCCATGGCAACGAAAGGTTTGGGACCGCTGTCCTGTGCTGAAAACATATCAACGACGTCATCAGTTCATCGACTTGGACTCAACTTTCATCACATTATAGTCGACTACAAAAACTCTTTAGTCGTTAAACCCCAGCTATATAGTAGTTTGAAGTACTGTTTGAATGTGTAGTGAGTATAGGCTAGGACGGACTTCCCATACCACAGGCAGTAGCCCCAAGATTTCCAGGGGCCCCAAAGTGTCTCATCAAAACAAATTACTAAAGTTTTCTTTGATTTAAAACACTGATTATTAAGTTTGAATTCACATGTATAAAAACACATCAAAATACTTAATCTATCATGATCGATCCAAGACCTCCAACCCTCCTTCTCATGCAATGCGCTATTCCATGTATGAAATATTATAATAATATCAAATTTATGTTATTCTCGTATAATTTAGAGTGTTTGATATTACGGCAGTCTTTTTTATCGTAACATTGACTTTATTCTTGTATAATTGAGGATATTTTTCTCATAAATAATAAAACTTTATTCTAAAAAAAAATTTTGTCTTCATGACAGTCTTGTAAAAAACTGTTTTTATAGCATTATTACAACTTTTTCTTGAATAGTTGAATAATTTTATTTTCGTGAAATACAAATAGACATTTTTACTTTTTCTCATATTTAATTTTTTTGAAAAATTGTCTCTCATTCCTCCCAATAAGACAACTTTATTCTCATATAATTAAAAAAATATTCTCTCAAGGTTTTTCTTATCGTAACATTACAACTTTATTCTCCCAAAATATTTTCTTGCAATATGACTTTAAAAAAAAAATCTACCACAATACTGATTTTATTCTCAGAATATTATGAATTTATTCCCAAAACATTTTATTTGACTTTCTTCCCCTCATAATATTCAGGTATTTATTTATTTTTTTCTGGGGTGGGGGCGATCTCCTTATATCCAAACATATAAGTTTACTCTCCGATAATAAAAAAATAATTCCTTTTCTAGTAAAGTATAGAGTCTGTCTTATTTATGACTTATTTATGATCCTTTGTTTTCTTTTCAGTGTTCCCTTCATATTTCCTAAGATTCCCCTCCACCCATATTCTATCAAGTGAGTTTAGCACCATGATGCTCATCCTTGTGGTCCAACGTGGACGATGGAGGAAGGAAAGAAGTGGTGGGCTCAAGGTTCATTTATGGCAAGCTAACGAGGCCGGCAAGCCGACTGGCTGTGAAAGTGATGAACTAAAGGATGAGACAGGCTCCTTGCACCTGTCACATTCTCTCAAATCATAGAGGAGGAGGAGGAGGAAGAGGAGGAGGAGGAGGAGGATGAAGACGGCTCGCTTAACACAACGCGTTATTGACAAAGGTGTCATCTGGGGCTCTGTGAGTAGTCAATAATCAGTTATTCTCAAAGTGTGGTATGAGTACCACTAATGGAACGTGAGCTCCCTCTAGTGGTACGTGAAAGGATCACTGCCTAAGTACAGTTCAGTTGTATTTCACTTTTAAGTATCATTTGCATTAAATCTTTCAGAGCTGTTCATCAACATTTATTTAGGTACAATGTTTATTTAACTTTAATGCGCAATACAATTTAATTGAGTTATTATTTATCTACTGGCATTCAATCTTTCAGAGCGGTTTATAAACATTTATCTAGGTACAATGTTTATTTAACTTTTATGTGCAATACAATTTAATTGCATTATTAAGTACAGTACTTTTTTTTTTTTTTAAATCCTAAATTTAAGAGCAGTGTTAATTTTCTTACTGTGCCTAATGTTACAGTGGCGTACAATTGTATTAAAAACGCTTTCTCTGTTTCAATGAAGCGTTAGGCCGAAAACGTTTGGGAACCACCGGTCTTTTTAATGTAGCGTTGCTAGTTGCTAGGTTTGCAGGTTGTTTCTGCAGTGATGGCGACACAGTCAGGCAGGGGAGAGGCCAAGATGGCGCTTCTTCTCAGCTAATGGACGCTGCTAAGCCTTTTAACTGTTCGTTATAGAAAAACACAGAGGCTCCCCTTTGATGAGGACACGTGTGATGAACATTACTCTTAATGTATTCGTCTTATGGACATTTGCCTTGAGTGTGAGGGCTCTCACTTGTCACTTTATTCGGTATGCTTGCAAGTCTGCCTTTGCAAACATGATGTAAACATTTTGTTCAATAGGGTAGTAGTATTGGTGGGAGAGATGACTCGAGTTGTCAGTGCAGACACGCCATTAAACAATGCAGGCGTGCCTTTTTTTGTGGATGCATGCATGAGTGTCGTTCGGAGTGGTAGAAAAGTGCGCTGCATCATATTGAGAGCTGTTCCTATTATTTTGACCCTCCCATGATTGAGTGTCCAAACACATTTTAATTAGAAATTTTAAAAAGAAAATGTTCAAAAGAGCAACCGATTTTACTTTAGAAACACTTTTTAAGGTATCATTTTTTTTTAATTAAAAATAATTATATTGAAATGATATTAAAAATAGCCATAACAATATAGCTAAACAGGCCAATATAATTCATTTAAAATTTTTAAACATAGAAACATATATTTTGAATTTATGATTTTTTTAAATTGAAGAATAATTACATTTAACAACTACATCCAAAAAATATAAACAGGCTATAATATTTTATTAAAAATGTTAAACAGGGCAGCCAATTTGAGTTATAATTTTTAAAAATTAAAAGTAAAATAATTATATTAATCATTGGTTATACTGCGTTATAAAAATAGTAGAAACCCTTTTATTATAAATAATATGAAAATACATGTTTAAAAAAATAATTGCATTATGAGATGAAAAAGTATAGAGGGCTCCATATTAATTACCATTCAAAATGTAGCTAAGGTTTTCCCCGAAATATTAGAAACACTATCGCAAACTACTAGCCCAAAACTACTGACATAAATCCATACCTATCTGAAACGGAGCAATATTGCCTCACTTTTCTCGTACAGTTCTTGAATATGAGTTTATTAGATTGCTCAAGAGTACCTAATGACGTGGCCACGATTGTAATTCGAATCATTTTTTTTTTAGGATTTTATTTCCCAAGAGGCTGTCAGATGAATGATGTAACTGCATCCAGTAAGCAATAAAAAGGTAACTAGCGAGTATATTCCTCTACCTGATAAAAGATGATGATGCAAAACCACTGTTAGTGCCGTAAAGTCCAAATCCTTCCCCGCATGCAGGGCCCGGGACACCACAAGCACGCATGAGGCGTGAAAAAAAGCTGCAGAATTTAACCCGTCACGCACCGGCCTCATTCGGAGGACAACTCGGCCGAGCGTGAGCGCCGATGAGCGGGGAAGCGAGAGGAGCTGGGGCGCTTACCTGCTTCGGAGGTTCCGGCCGGCGAGACGTGAACAAGTGGCCGTGCGTCCGTGCGTCCGTCCGTCTGTCAGTGGTGCAGATGTGCGTCAATGTTTCCTGTCCTCACTTTCTCTCTCTCTCTCTCACTCTCTCTCTCTCCCTCCCTCGCTCCTCCGGAGATGATGTTAGTGCTGCTGCTGCATTCGGCGACTCGGGCCCCACATTTGGAACATGTTAAAAAAAAATAATGTGTCGGTCGGCCACTCGGAAGCACTCGACTCCTGTCGGGAAACACCGGACAGACACCCACTCATCCCCACACACCTTCCACGAAACACCACCCGAACAGAGCCGATGTTCGGGAAAAAGTCACACGAGCCAACTTGGTTTCATTCCGGTACTTTTTCCTCAATTTGAAAGCGAGACAAGATGAATATGTCAAACCTCAATGGAACTTTTGAATAGCCCCATGAGGGAAGGGGGTTAATAATATTGTATAATAAAACAAAATTGGGTCTCAAATTTAACTTAAGGGAGGACATATTTTTTTAAATGTATGTTTTATAAATGATAATGATAAAAATTAACTCAAATAATTGAAAAAACAAAGATATAAAAATAAATATACATAGCCAAACAGAACTTTAAAAGTCAATTATAATCAAAATGTAATTTTTAAAAATTCACTTTTATCAAGTTAACTAACCCTAACCTTTTTTAAATATAGCTACATAGGCTAATAAAACAACACAATTTTATCTTGTTTCATTAACCCTCTCACTATTTGCCTTGAGGGTGTTGATGGAGAAGTACAGAGAAGGTCAGAAGGCGCTACATTGTGTCTTTGTGGATCCAGAGAAAGCGTATGACAGAGTACCCTGAGAGGAACTGTGGTACTGCATGCGGAAGTCTGGAGTGGCAGAGAAGTATGTTAGAATAAAACAGGACACGTACGAGGGCAGCAGAACAGTGGTGAGGTGTGCTGTAGGTGTGACAGAGGAGTTTAAGGTGGAGGTGGGACTGCATCAGGGATCAGCCCCGAGCCCCTTCCTGTTTGATGTTTGCAGATGTCATTGTGATCTGCAGTGAAAGCAGGGAGCAGCTGGAGGAACAGTTAGAAAGATGGAGGCATGCACTGGAAAGCAGAGGAATGAAGATTAGCCGAAGTAAGACAGAATATATGTGCATGAATGAGAGGGGTGGTGGGGGAAGAGTGAGGCTACAGGGAGAAGCGATAGCAAGGGTGCAGGACTTTAAATACTTGGGGTCAACCGTCCAGAGCAATGGTGAGTGCGGTCAGGAAGTGAAGAAACGGGTCCAAGCAGGTTGCAGCGGGTGGAGGAAGGTGTCAGGTGTGTTATGTGACAGAAGAGTCTTTGCTAGGATGAAGGGAAACGTTTATAAAAGAGTGGTGAGGCCAGCCATGATTTACAGATTAGAGACAGAAGCACTGACAACACAACAGGAAGCAGAGTTGGAGGTGGCGGAAATGAAAATGTTGAGGTTCGCTCTCGGAGTGACCAGGTTGGATAAAATTAGAAATGAGCTCATCAGAGGGACGGCCAAGGTTCGATGTTTTGGAGACAACGTTCGAGAGAGCAGACTTCGATGGTTTGGACACGCCCAGAGGAGAAATAGTGAGTATATTGGTAGAAGGGTGTTGAAGATGGAGCTGTCAGGCAAGAGAGGTCGAGGAAGACCAAAGAGAAGGTTGACGGATGTCGTGAGGGAAGACATGAGGGCAATTGGTGTTAGAGAGGAGGAGGATGCAGGGGATAGGCTCTCATGGGAAAGGATGACGCGCTGTGGCGACCCCTAATGGATGGGGAATATCTTGCTTCTCCAGATCTGTTACATCTTAGTTGTTAATGCTTCCTGGTTTACGTTCCTTCATTTTGCTACAGTCCCTAATTTTATATCTTAAAAGTCCCCCAGATCTCACACGTGGTTGACTTGACCTCTATGTCTTTTTCATGTCGTGTCATCAAGGTTGAAAAAAAATCGGTTTTAACAAAGTAGAAAGTACAGACATTGGTTTTCAAATGTAAGCACAAAAAGTCATCAGAAAAGTAGAGATACCCAAAATGTCTAAATAAGCACAATAAGACAACATTTGGACTTCATTACTTCCCACCGCTGTTTGTATATGAATTTCATTTGGTCTCGTGATTGGCAGGCGACCACTTCAGGGTGTACCCCATTCTCTCGCCAAAAAGTCAGTTCAACCTGTGACACTATGAGGACAAGCACGATATGATTTCATTTGTAAATCATAACTAACTAAAATTACATAAAAAAATAAGATAGCTAACAAAGAGAAATGTTTAGGTACATATATGCAAAGAAAAAATCAAAAGTTACAAGAATATGGGTAAAAAGTCTGCAACTGAAGATAACCAACTCCTCTACTTTTCCTCATAGTATTAGAATTTTATTTTTTGAAATTACAACTTTCATGTTTGTTTGTTTTTTTTGTCTTGTTTGTTTTTGTGATAATTTACAACTTGATTGTGAAGCCAAAACATTGGGCACAATCTAATGAGACATCAATAGGGCCACAATGGAAAAATTTGAAGAAAAAGTTACAAGAATACAAATTGGAATGTTAACAGAATCTAGTTATATTAAGAGCAAAAAGACCTCAGTGTAAGATAATAAAGTTATCATTTTAGGACAGTAAAATATTTACTCTTGTCGAAGTTTTTTTTTTTTTTTTATCATAGAACAACTTTGTTCTTTGACTTTTTCGTTACAAGTCGTATTGTTCAGATAATAGTCAAAATATGAAAAGAAATTACCTTCCTAATGCTAACAGAATAATGTAATAATTTCGACACTTTACCCTCTTATTACAACTTTATTCTTCATGACTTTTTCATTTGTTTTCTGGGAAATTAAACTCACAATTAAAGTCTTTTCACCAAAAAAAAAGAAAAACGTCGTTTTCAACTTTGTCAACGTAAAACATTAGGTACAGCTACACATTAATACGTACTCAATGAGATGAAAAAATTCAAAAGTAAACAAAAGAAAAACGTTACAAGTCATAATGTTAGGACAAAGTCATAACCCTACGACAGGGGTGTCAAACTCAATTTTGTCACGGGCCACATCGCAGTTATGGTTCCACTCGGAGGGCCGTTCTGGCTGCAAACCCATATGATAGCCTCATATTATTACATATACACAAATTAATGGATAATTACGTTTGAAATTAGAAGCCAGTAAAAACTGTTTGTTCAACTACAGTATGAATCCATTTTATTTTAAAAGGGGGGTTGGTAACAAAAAAAATGCTTGCATTATCGCAACATTTTTAAAAGTGAAGCTGATTTGCAATTTCGGTATTTTAGCAAGAAACACAAAGTTGATGCACACTCTCGCGGGCCACATAAAATGACTTGGCGGGCCTGATCTGGCCCCCAGGCCATCAGTTTGACACCTGTGCCCTATGAGAAAAACTAATCATTGATAATACAGTGGAAATGGCATGAACATATTTTTTACCCGAAATTACTTTCTTTCCTATAATATTACTACTCTATTCATTCCGCTTTTTTTTTTTTTTTTATAAATACAACTTCCATAAAATGTCAATTCTTTTCCCCTCACAATTGACTATTCACATAAAGCCAATCTAATGAGACTCAATACAATAGCGGCAGCAAAAAACCAAAAAACTGCATTTACAAAAATAAAACTAATTTCTTTATGTCTGACAGGTACGGTTTTTGTTAATGTGATAGTGAAGAACTGCACTCGACCGTTTATAATATCGTGACCATCTCGTGGCACTAAATAAGGCATCCGGACACATTGTTAAAAATAAACACCTCAATCAAAATATGTGCATTAATATCTTTTATTTGGTCAGTAGAAATATTCCTTAAGTCCGTGTTTTTTTTCCCCTTTTATATTTTCCCACACCGACAGGAATCAATGGAAAGCCATTTGGCCATTTATTTGATATCCCTGATGTCCAGCTTAAGGTCCATGTACTAGTATGCTCTTTGTCCTCACTAGTAAGACAACTTTGGCATACTATTAGGACAACTACATGTTACTAGTGTGGCAAAACTGTGCACAAGTTGACATCTGCGCACTATTACTACTACTACTACTACGAAAGTGCTTGATGTTAATAAGGAGAATTTTAGAATGCTATTTCTGTACACTAGTGAGACAACTTACTAGTAGGACATGTTACTAGTGAGGCAAAACTGTACACTAGTTCACTACTGTTTGCTTCTAGTCGTACTAGATATACAATTCTATGAGTTAACAGCACATCACGAGTAGTGTGCAGATGTCAACAGCGTAGATGTCGCAGTAGAGTTTGGCCTCACGAGTAACGTAGTTTTAGTTTTTCAGTATGTCAAATTTGTCCTATTAGTGTGCAGTATTAGAATGCAGTAGTGGAAAAACACTACTAGTAAGACTAGTTCTACTAATGCACCCCAGTCATTCTACTACTGCCTTTCACTACTGTATGACATTTTTGCACACCGATAGGACAACTTAGGGATACTAGTTGTAGAATTGTACAAGTGATAAGAAATTATGCATTGACAACTGCGTGCTACTAGTACTACTAGTGACAAAATCTTTCTAGATGTCCTCTACAGCTTCACTTGTAGCACCGATACGAATATGCAGATGTCAACTAGTGAGGACAAAGATCATACTAGTATATGGATATCAAGGAAGGGTTTGAATCAACTAGTAGGACAACTTTGACGCACTAGTTGAACAACTAAATGTTACTAGCGAGGTAAAACTGCGCACTAGTTGACAACTGCATGCGATAAGTACAATTAGTGAAATAAAATTCTCCTAGTTATTATCTAGTGCTTCACTAGTAATATTACAAGTGCACAGATGTCACTCGGCTGCCTCACTAGTAACTAGTTGTCTTTCTACTAATATGCCAAAGTTTACCTACTGCTGCAAAAATATCAGTACTAGACCAGTAAGACACATTTGTTCTACCACTCTGCTGAATTGTCTTATCGGTGAGGACAAACAGCATGGAGCTTAAGCTGGATATCCTTACGGTATGAAGGCTCAAACGGCTTTCCATAGAAAGGAGCAGAAAACAGATTTCAATGCCAAAGCACACATTTGATGACGACGACGATGGCGACCCGAACGCGGGTTGCCGCCACAAACGTGAGTTGCCGCCAAATCCGCACACCTTCTGGCTGATTGCGTGGCCAGGACAGAGCGCATAAGATATTGATGAAGACTGAAAACCGTCTCTTACAAAGACTGAAGCCGATTCTCGTCCGGGGAGCTAATAGGAGGGGATGAGGCCCTAATGGAACGTTCGGCAGTGGTTAATGGAGATGGGAGGACACTCCGCTATGTTCATTATCATCTCAGTATATAAAAAGGAAAGGCACCCGTGCACTTCTGATGTCAGGAAACATGAGCCTCTGCACCATCCAGCCTGCTGAACATTTGATGGATTTCCAGAAGCAGATTTTTTCGTATATTTCGCCGTACAAACATGATTTACACAACTCCCAGCTTTCACAGTGTCTGATTACAGCGAAGCCGTGTAAAGCGCCGCTAATTCCTGCTCGGCTCGGCAGGGAGGAGGTGACGGCCGGGGATAATTAACGGGTCATTATTCCTATCCGGCACGGTTTAAATAATGCTTTTTTAAAAAGTACTTTCTGTAAGTACATGGCAACCGAATGTAGGAGGAATCTACCGATGACGCCAACAAGCACATGGCGGGGGATAAGGTTTCCCTGTCAAGCTGAGTCATTAGCCCCTTTCACACCACCTGTAAATGCTGGGATATTGATGTATATATATATATATATATATATATATACATCAATATCAATATATATATATATATATATATATATATATATTAAAAAAAAAAAAAAAAACGCAGACAAAATGGGGGAAAATGTCGTGGGTCAGTGTCAGAGCCGTTAACATAAGGGGGACTCCCTAATGCCAGGACACGGGCGTGAAGTTTAACACCCGACAATTACTCCTCCCCCACATTTAAGTTGAAACTATTTTACACGTAACACATCTACACTACTCACAAAAGGTGAGGGATATTGGGATTTCGAGTGAAATTTCAGGATGAACCTGAGGCCGAAACCAACTAAGGTGGACCATCACGAAAAAATTACAGCTGCCGACTCTTTTCACAATTCACAACAGGTGCTTTAGGTTCATCCTGAAATTTCACTGGAAAGCCGAATGTCCCTGACATTTTGTGAGTAGCTTAATCATCTGATCGTGTATTGCTGAGATCTGGGTTCTATGAAAAAACAGTTACGGCTCTGATGATGTAAATTCTGGCGGGATCTCTGTTCCTTGATGCTAAGTCTTCTTCCTGCCCGGTCTTCTGCCGCCGGCAGGCTGCAGATGGCGCAGCGGGCCGGACAGTTTATGGGTTTCGAAGTCCAGTTTGTGCTGCAGGATCCCAGCGAGGATGAACTCGGCCGAGACAACCGGGAGCGACGCCGAGACGGCCGCAAGGCACAGCGGCCAGTCCTCCGTGCAGGAGATCACCATGGTGTGAGGCTGATGAAGGAGACGAAACACAATTTTTCTTTTGTTTAGAAAAGGGGTGGGTAAAGTATGGCCCGTGGGTCACACACCACATATGCCATTCTTTAATCCGGCCTACCGAACTTGAACATTACCAAGAGCCACCTTTTGTTAAAATTGGTTAATTAAAGTACATTATCCATTTATCTAATTCAATAATTGGTAAATTGATTACTTGTAAATAAATTTAAAAAAAGTTAAGTAAAAGAAGATAAGAGTTTAACTCTTTCCATGACAAAGCCCGTAACTCAATTTACTTGTATACAGAATACATTTTCCCTATTAAAATACCAATCTGTTGAAGCTCACTCAAAAAAAAAAAAAATGTTTTTTTTTTTTAAATAGTAAAAAAATAATTTCTTTTGTTACAGTTTAATAAAACAAATTATCACTGTATTGAATCTAAAGAATTTAACTGGTTTTATAAAATGCAATTACTGTAGCTAATGTAATATTTGTGTGTTGGATGAGTGCTTTTCAGAGGCATCGCCCTAGTAAGGGAAGTCAGCTAGGCAGGTTTTGTGTGTGAGACTGGGGGCGTGAGTTGTAGCCTACAGCAGCTTTTAGTTATTGATCCTGAAGGCGAGCGAGAGAAACTGTTACCAGAACTACAAGATTTTAAACCCTCACAATGTGTAATAAACATGGGCATCATTTTTTACTCTGAGTTTAATTTTACTCCAAACATCAAGAATGTAACTAAGCAGGTTTTTACCATCTTAAGAATATAGTCAGAATCCACCTGTTTCTCTCTCAAGCAAACATGGACATGCTGATGCATGATTTTATCTCCGGTTTAGATTATTGCAATGCCCTACTCTCTTCCCAAAAAGACCATCTCCAATCCACAACAACTGCATAACTCGTGTGCTGACGAAGGCCGGTGGGGGGGAGCACATTACACCGGTTTTAAGGTCACTGCACTGGCATTCCATGTGTCTCAGGATCAATTTTAAGGTTCTTTTACTTGTTTTTCAATGTCTTAATGCTCACGGGAAATCATATATCTCGAATATGCTTTTATCAAATCAACCCTTGCGGATCCTGAGGTCCTCAGGTACCAACCTTTTAATTATTCTCAAAGCCAGAACAAAAACATACAGTGAGGCTGCACAATTTGGAGAGGCCACCCCAGTCTACCCAGGTCGTGGTGGCACCGAATGGCTCCCACAAGTTGTCTTTCCTCACCTGGTTCCTCAGTGCTTTGCCATGTCTCTATACTATAAGTCAATTGGTGCTATGTTTGTGTGTATGTGTTCGTATGGGTGTGTTTGTATTTATATGTGGGGGTTGGAGAAAATTTGAGTTTTTAATTCCCATTGAGGGAAAAAAAAAAAGTGTACTGTAATTTCTCGTGTATAATGCGCACCCATGTATAATACGCACTCCCAAAGTTGACCTCAAAATTCTGGAAACCCCTTCTAACCTATGTATAATGCATTTTTACAATACATGATTTTGCTTCTACCCATATGATCAAAACATGAAGTATGATCTGTATTTTGTTAGTTTTTTTTCCAATAATTATTCTGAAGTTAAGCACTTTATTTGAACACGTAATACTTTTTTTAATTGACTTGTTCTTATTTTGAAATTCACAGGCCTACTATAATTTAGTAAATTAGAAAACACACAGTTGTGCTCATATAATTGATTACCCAGGCAGAATTTGTAAGATGGGTACAATTCTTTAAAGAAAACATTTTTCACATCACTCGAGCAGCGGATCCGAAGCTCAATGGCAACTAAGATTTTGCCTCACAACACAGAGAAAAAAAATAAATAAAGAGCCAAAGCGATGACTTGTGACTTGAAAAACTCACAAGGTACCACTGTATATTATTTTCCTTCTCTTTTTCTTTTAACACTCCCTGTTGAGTGTCCCAAAAGGCCACAAATAGACCAAAGGAAAAGCTAAGTCAATCTTTATTTGTTACTCTTGTGAGGAATGGAAAAATCTTGTGTGACGGCAGTTTAACAGGCAACTTTAGTGGCTTATTTTTCCAGAATATTTGGGTGGAACTGCCACAACTTTGGGGGCGTTTGACTTCATGGAGGTTCCACTGTGCCATAAAGTAGACTATGAGTTTGCACCTTGCATGAAGAAGGCATCTTCGGGAGAAAGGTGGCTCCGCTGCAGGAAATTATGTCCTTCATGTAGACCGGCTCGGGCTTCACCGACTTGGTGATGTGGATCGCATAGCCCTGAAAAAGAGAACGCAATGCAAGATCATGTGTATGTCTTATTTTAAAATGCCTGCACAAAAATGATCACTACATTGTCGTTCTGAGTGGCTCTTATGATCTTGCGGTTTTTTTGTTTTTGTTTGTTTGTTTGTTTTTTTGCCAGAATATCGAACAATCCTTTAGCTGACTCAGCACAGTGGCATGGAGGAGCACCGACTCTGTTTACATCCTGTGTTAGCATGCTGGCAGTAAGCAGATAAATGGCCTGCATCAGGAAAAATACATACTAATTTAAGGAGTAATCATGTCATCTCATCTTGACTGAGTCGTCAAATTCTCCAAGCTGAAACCAAGATATTCACACAAAAACTTTACAAGTGGCGGAAAAAATGTTTTGGCACATAATCCACAAATATTGCTGACACGATGTGCCTTTTTACAAAAGGTAAGGAAAGGCTTATCGAGCATACGCGTGGTAAGTTCCTGCAAAATAGCTGTATTTTGAGGGGAATAACGTATTAATAATATCCCCCAGACTGTGTATATTTTCTACTGATTACAGCGTATCACTTCTTGTACAAAAAACCCACACATTTAGCTATAATTCTGTACTGTACTGGAGGTTTAAGGGAATAACATTAGATTCCTTTTAGATAGTTTAAAAAAAAAAAAAAAATCAAATGATGTTCCACGAATTCATTTTAATTTTAATGTATATTTTGTACAAAAGCCAACTAAATTCTTGTTAGAACAGGCTCATCTAGCATACACAGACATGCAAACACCAGACATGAAAAAGGTGACAGAAAAAATACAAATTGTCGTGAAAACTGCAGAGAATTTCTTAAAATTATTTTAACATAAATTAAGCCATTTGGAAGACTTTGAAGAGTACAATAAGGCAAAATCAACACATTTTCTTCACTCAGAAAAACATTTATTTACACCGCTCAAGTACAAATTTAAGATTATAATCAAATTTGTCTAATTTCTTTGCTTTTTTGTTTTGGCTTCCAACTTGAGCCAGGCCCATCTCCACCTGCACCTGGTGCCTGCTTCAAGCTGTGCCACATGAATAGCATCCTCCTCTTTAAGCACTCTCATTCTGGAAAAGAATTGACTAAAATCATTCTGTTTCACTTCATTTTTCACTATTACCAACTTCAAAGTCTAATCCCAAATGCATCCTCCAGGAAAATATTAAGTACAATACTTTCATTGTTCATTTCTGAATTTGAAGTTAGTTCATTCTGTGTTGTGACATAATCCCTAATATCGCCCTGTCGCTTAATACATTTAAAATTAACATCCGTAAACTAATTAGATAATTGTTGCCGTGTTTCCTAATTAATACAAGATGTACTAGCGGATCAGCACCTCAATGCGAAAATACAAAAGACCAGTGCAACAAATACGACACGGGCTGATCTGATGAGCAAAAATCTTGCTTAACTGTAAGAGTAGCAATAGAGGATGTCCGCTCCTGAGGTGGGTAGAGTAACCAAACATTGTACTCAAGTAAGAGTACTGTTACTTGACAATAATGTGACTCAAGTAAAAGTAAAAAGTAGTCCTCCAAAAAAAATACTTAAGAGTAAAAAGTACACAGTGAAATAATTACTCAAGTACTGAGTGAATAGCACAAACAATTAAAAAAAATAAATAATTACATTTGCAATTTAGTGCACAGCGTTTTCTCAAGTTATAAGTGAGCTGAAATATCCACATTTGGGCAGACAGTGCCAAACAAATACTACAATACATGAAAGCTGTTGTTTTTGTTCGTCTAAAGAGTAGTGCGCCGCTGCCTTCATGGTAATGACGAACTTCCCAACATGGCCGCCACGTAGGTACGACAATCAGCCGGGGTGGTTTATCTACTGTTAATACCTATGCCCGGGAAGCCCAAGAGAAGATGTCGTGTGAGGTCATGTGACTTTCTTGTGTCGTTTGATTGGTGAACTAGACTTAAACATCACTAGCGCTTAAATTAGAAACAGTGCCCAATGCGGAAGTCTGAGTCGGAGTCTCGCGCACGAAATAGTTGATGAATAAGCAATAACTGATAAATAAAAGTCACGAGCGACATTCAGATCATTGTAATGGAAAAAAAGTACAGTTACCGCGAGCTGTCAGCGTTCAAGGAGTACGAAACAGCCTATGACGACGGCAACAGCGACAAGCCCCCCCAGGAAAAACTCATCGGCTCTATACAATTCATGTGAATGACCTATTTTGAGTTAAAAATGGCGAATTTGACTTCCCGACGGACCCTCCTACAGTGTGATCTCCCTGTAGTTGTAACACACCCTCCGGTCCCCCTTCTTAAAAAGGGGGACCACCACCCCAGTCTGCCAATCCAGAGGCACTGTCCCCAATGTACACGCGATGTTGCAGAGGTGTGTCAACCAGGACAGCCCCACAACATCCAGAGTCTTTAGGAACTCTGGGCGAATCTCATCCACCCCCGGGGCCTTGCCACCGAGGAGCTTTTTAACCACCTCGGTGACCTCAACCCCAGAGATAGGAGAGCCCGCCCCAGAGAACCCAGACTCTGCTTCCTCATGGGAAGGCGTGTCGGTGGAATTGAGGAGGTCTTGGAAGTATTCTCCCCACCGGCTCACAACGTCCCGAGTCGAGGTCAGCAGCGCCCCGTCCACACTATACACAGTGTTGATGGTGCACTGCTTCCCCCTCCTGCGATGCCACATGGTGGACCAGAATTTCCTCGAAGCCGTCCGGAAGTCTTTCTCCATGGCCTCACCGAACTCCTCCCATACCCGAGTTTTTGCTTCAGCGACCACCAAAGCTGCATTCCACTTGGCCAGCCGGTACCCATCAGCTGCCTCAGGAGTCCCACAGGCCAAAAAGACCCGATAGGACTCCTTCTTCAGGTTGACGGCATCCCTCACTGTTGGTGTCCACCAACTGGTTCGGGGATTGCCGCCACGACAGGCACTGACCACCTTACGGCCACAGCTCCGGTCGGCTGCCTCTGCAATGGAGGCGCAAAACATGGTTCACTCGGACCCCCGCCTCCCCCGGAACATGAGCAAAGTTCTGTCGGAGGTGGGAGTTTAAACTCCTTCTAGCAGGGGAGTCTGCCAGACGTTCCCAGCAGACCCTCACGATACGTTTGGGCCTGCCACGTCGGACCGGCATCTTCCCCCACCATCGGAGCCAACTCACCACCAGGTAGTGATCAGTTGACAGCTCCGCCCCTCTCTTCACCCGAGTTTCCGAGAGATGCGGCCGCAAGTCCGATGACACGACCACAAAGTCGATCATCAAACTGCGACCTAGGGTGTCCTGATGGCAAGTGCACGTGTGGACACCCTTATGCTTCAACATGGTGTTCATTATACAACGAACAATACGTGATGAGCACAGAAGTCCAATAACAGAACACCGCTCGGGTTCTTATCGGGGGGGCCCGTTCCTCCCAATCACGCCCTTCCAGGTCTCACTGTCCCCCAGCAGAACGATGGAGTCCCCAGCGGGAGCGCTCTCCAGCACCCCCTCCAAGGACTCCAAAAAGGGTGGGTACTCTGAACTGTTGTTTGATGCATAGGCACAAACAACAGTCAGGACCCATCCCCCCACCCGAAGACAGAGGGAGGCTACCCTCTCGTCCACCGGGGTGAACCCCAACGTACAGGCGCCGAGCCGGGGGGCAATAAGTATACCCACACCTTCTCGGCGCCTCTCACCGTGGGCAACTGTAGAGTGGAAGAGAGTCCAACCCCTCTCGAGAGGACTGGTACCAGAGCCCAAGCTGTGTGTGGAGGCGAGTCCGACTATATCTAGTCGGAACTTCTCGACCTCACACACCAGCTCGTGCTCCTTCCCTGCCAGAGAGGTTTACATTCCACGTCCCTAGAGCCAGCTTCTGTAGCTGGGGATGGGATCGCCAAGGTCCCTGCCTTCGGCCACCGCCCAGCTTGCACTGCACCAGACCCCTAAGGCCCCTCCCACAGGTGGTGAGCCAGGCACGTTACCCTTTCGGGCTGTGCCTGGCTGGGGCCCCATGGGTGCAGGCCCGGCCACCAGACGCTCGCCTTTGAGCCCCACCTCAAGGACAGAAACCATCTCAGTAATAAATGGAATGAACGAGTTAGAGCACCTGTAAGAGAGGCTGACTGCTGGCGAGCCTCAGAGACTCCTGCAGGCGAAAATTGAACTTTTTCTCCTGTGCTGGATCTTTCACGATGTAGGCGTCAGGAGACAGAAAGCTCCCGGCTTTACCGCTCTGAAACATAAAGACTCTCTCAGACACGTGAAATTTATTTTATTGTCACTGGTCATTTAGTGGCAAACCTTGTCCAGCCAGTGTGTGTTGACAATGGGGATTCCTTTGGCCACCGCGCACAAAAACTTGACAGTCCTGCGCACCTTGTCGGTCACAAGGCAGTTCATGTCTGCGACGCCATTAGCCAAAGCGCCTCCCAAACGGGCCAGCACTCTCTCCCCGGCATCGTCCACCACCCCCGTGAACAGCACCTGAGAGCGGATGACACAAGTAGCCCCGCTTGTTGTTGTTAACCTGTCATTTATTCATCAAAGATCAAATACAAGACCAGTATCAAGACAATTAGTTTGGGGCTGAAATGGACACAGGGGGTCCTCAGTTTCCCGAAATACAACTTTGAGGTTACAAACAACACAACAATAAATTAAGAATAACTTGTCACACGGAACAAGACATGTTCAGGTGCCACTGAAATTACTGTTTTTCATTTGATTATTTGGAATGTGCAAATTTTTTTTTAAGTGTTTTTTTTCCTACAAATCTTTAATGTTAATATGACTACTACAGCATTAGCGTAGGTTAGCGATAAAATACAACCCCTTAGGCCCCGCCACACACCAGGCAACGCAACTAGGGATGTAACGATTTCTAAATCTCATATTTCAGTTTTATAATGGTATAATCTCACGGTACGATAATTACTGCGATATTGTGGAAAAGCTCACGGCATTGCAGGAAGTTTCATCATGGTACAGGTGGAGTGTAGAGGCGCACGCAGCAAAGCGAGAAGACATCTTTAAATCATATTACCATGCACTTCTATCCCCGTCCATCCAACGATTACGTTTGTATACTTCCAACATGGCCGTGCATCCTGTGTGTGTGTGTGTGTGTGTGTGTGTGTGTGTGTAGGGGGGGCTTTTATTACCATTGCAACATTGCATCTTCTGTCAAATAGTGGCCGGGGAGTGTTTGATGGTAAAAATATTCCTGGCATACAGTGTGAAGTTGGAGTTTCGAACAAAAAGACAAACAAGCAGCATTAAAGCCGGGGGAAGAATAGGAAAATCCAGTCCTACTGGAAAACGTACTTATTGAGAATTGCAGAGAAACAGCAAGAACCAATACAGACTGGGCAGAAACCAATAAGTCTGAACATAAACATGGACACGCAGTTGCACAACGTTGTGGAGCGACTGCCTGTGAGACCACTACGCTCATCATCATTAAAGACATCTCCACATAACATTATGGGATTATCTGTAATTCTATGATGGGACCTCATTTACAACATGCGGTAAGACTCCGCACTTTAATGTTCACTTTAGATAGAGCCTGCTATTTTGGTGAGAAACCGCTCAAATGGGTTTAGCGATCATCCTGTGTGATAATTACAGGTGGGTATCTATGATGGTGTACAACCTGGGGCAAATAAAAATTGTTCTGACAAAGGCCTCGACTCATTGACTGGACATTATATTTATTGTCATTTGTGGTGGCATAGAACAACACTGTATCATACTAGGGGCTTCCTTCGTTCCCCCTCTCTTAGGTCAATAAGGGGCCCCTCGTTTCACAAATGTGCCCTGTCTTTGAAAAGGCAGAAAGTTTGATGCGGCGCTTGTAATAGCTCTCATTAGATTGTGGAGGTGGACCTAATGTTCTGGCCGGTGTAAAAGAGTGAAAGGGGAACAAAATAAATCAACAACATACACAAACCTTGTAAGAGTGGCTGGCATCTCGTGATCGGCGACTCAGTAATGGGGAAGCGTAAGAGTTGCAAGAAGTCATGGGAGAGGAATCTATGGAAGCATCTCGCGTTTTTCTCTTGCTGCTGATTGGCATCTGAGGCTATAAAAGATTAAGATGAAAGACAAAGCATCAACATGTATGGAATTATAATCGGGAAGCCGTTAATTTAGCACTTAATTCATTAGTGGATCAACAGTGACATTAGCCATGAGTTAGGGTACTCTGGTGGGTTAGCGGGAGGAAGGAAAGCGTCATGCTTTCAGTGATGATGACTGAAGCGCATTAGTTAAAAAGGCTGAATCAGAAGAGAGACAAGCAGCACTCTAGATTGATGTGCCGCAATATCAACTATTAGCTACTTAACATTCCATTTAGTGGCCACAACTTTAGGTACACTTGCACAGTTGAATCAGAGCCAATACCAGCACGCTATGATAAAATCGGACTATAGGCAATGGCAAACCTCCCCCCAAGGCCAGGCATTCCTAAACACGTCCATCTGAATTGTGATTTAAAAAAAAAAAAAAGAAAATTTTCAAATAAAACACATGGATGAAGTTACCTGTGCACTTTTGCCAGGACCGCCAGATGCTGCACTTCCATCCTCGATGGCTGTGGCAGGAGGAGATTCCTTAGCATTCCTGCCCCGCTGAAGGCAGGACGCGCTAGCTCTTCTCTTTGCTTGGACCGGAGCTGGATTCTCATCTTTCACTTTTGCCTCCAACACCCTCTTCCTTCCTTTCCTCTTGTCTTTGGCCTCCCCTTCATCGCTGCCTGGGGGAGCTATTAGAGCCTCAGAAGTTTCACTTTTTACCGTCCTCTGCAATCTGGCCCTGATATTTCTTTTAGGCAGAGGAGATTCAGCAGCGGAGTTGTTCGAGGGTTCTTTTATATTTGCTCGCCTCCTCCCCCTAGTGGCAGCTGCCTGTTTTGACTCTGGCTTCTCCTCCTCAGCTTCATCAAAAACCTTAGTGGTTAACAGCTCTGGCTTCCTGGCCCTCTTGCCTTGTGGCGTAGGCTTAGGAGCAAGATTCTGACTCAATATGGGGGGGATAAAGTTGGGCCCGGGTTCCGTTTTGGCCCTTCCTCCTCCTCGTCTCCCTCCTCTTCCTCTCTGAGAGACGAGGCTGCTGCTGCAGGACATCTCCGAAGCAAGGGCGTTGGGTGAGCTGGATCTCAAAAGTGCTCCTGGGGGCGAAGCTCGGCAACTGCCCTGCTCTGATTGTTCTGTGAGACCAGCTGCCACTGTCCGCCTCCTCGTGATGGGCGCCTGGTTAGGCCCGTTGGACCTTTTCATCCCTTGGCCTCGCCCCTGACTCCCTTGAGTGCTTGAAGCGGACACTTCGGAGCTGACAGAGTTGGAGGAGTTGGAGCGGGATCTAGTCCTCTTGGCTGGCACATCATCTTGATCTGGAGCGGGTATAACGGCGATGGTTCTTCTGGCTACCCTTTGGCCTCTCTGTGTCGCCCGGGGTTTTTCTTCTTTGTTTTGTTGACGCTCTTTCTCTGCTTGATCCCGTTTCTGTCTATCTTTAGCTTCTGTTTCCAGTCTCTCACATCCTTTTTGTTCCTCCGCCCCTTCTGTTTCTTCTCTTTCTTTTCTTTCCTTCTGTGCAATTTCGTTTCGTCGTCTCTCTTGCTCCCTATTTTGGACCTCAAAAAGGTTGGTCTGCTGCCTCATAGCCTCGTCTTCACTCTTGCTCCCAGCAGGCCAACACTTCCGGGTCATTCCTCTGGCTTTGTTGCCAATTGCTTGTCTTTTTTCTATTGGTTCCTCCTTTTCTCTTAGTAGTGAAGGTGTTCCTCTTGAGTGTTTAGTGGTACTGGTTCTGACTTTAGATTGACTGTGTAGAGCCTGTGGGCCCGGTTCACTAGAACTCATTGGCTTTTGTTCAACTGCAGAGGTCTCGGTCTCATCCACTTGAGAACATACAAGTGACTGTGTCTCGTCTTCAATTTGCAGTGGTTTGGCTTTTCTTTTCCTCAGGCCAGGGACCAAGATCTCGCTGTCAGCCTCTTCATCTTCACATGTGTCCATGAGCTGAGTTGCAGCAGAAGAGACTTCAAAGTTCACAAGCGTCTGAGTCTCTGTTTTCTCTTGAGCAGGACCTGATTCATCTTTGTCATCGTTAGGCAGGGTGTCAAGATTAGGCTGAGTCTCCTCTTCATCTGGTTGTATTGAAGTTACTAATGGAGACTCATTACTGCTCCCTTGGCCTTCAGCTCTGTACTTTGAAAGACTTTTACCATTAAAACCTTCTTTCGGGATTTCAAGAGTACTGCTGAGGGACTGTGACTCCTCATTTATTTGTAGCGGCCTTGCTTTTCTTTTATTGCGCACGAGTGGAATTGAGTCGTCCTCGTCATCGCTTTCCTCATTTTCACTTGTAGCAATAGGTTGGGTCACAACTATACTAACAGCTTGAGGTGTAATGGCCAAAACGTTAGAACTTACATTGGGTTGCATCTCTTTATCAAGCTGCACCTTACTTGCGTGCAAGACTTCAATTAAGTCTTCAACATCAGTTTCCTCATTTTCACTTGCAGCCAAGGGCTGGGTTGGGGCTATACTCATAGACTGATGATTAGTAGCTAAACTGTAAGAACTTGTATTGGGTTGCGTCTCTTTATCAAGCTGTACTTTTCTTTCACAAAAGACTGGAATCAAGTCCTCATCATCGCTTGCTTCATTTTCACTTGTAGCCAAAGGCTGTGTGGCAGCTATACTCATAGGCTGGGTTGCAACAGCCAAACTGTAAGAACTTGTATTGGGTAAAGTCTTGTTATTTATCTGCACTTTTACTTCATGTAATACTGGAATCAAGTCCTCACCAGCGCTTTCCTCATGTTCACTTATCGCCATAGGTTGGGTTGTAACAGCCAAAGCATAAGCACTTATATCGGGTTGCTTCTCTTTATTAAGCTGCACTTTACTTTCACATGTGACTTCAATCAAGTTTTTGGCGTCAGTTTCCTCATTTTTACTTGCAGCCGTGGGCTTGGTTACAGCTATACTCAAAGGCTGATGATTAGCAGCTAAATCATAAGAATTCACATTTGGTTGATTCTCTTCATTAAGCTGTACCTTCCCGTTACCCAAGACTGGAATCGAGTCCTCATAACATTTTTCACTTTCACTTGTAGCCATAGGTTGGGTCGCCGCGATACTTGTAAGCTGACAATTATCAGCCAAACTGTAAGAACCCAAATCTGTTTCTTTAGCAATCTGGTTTGGTTGAAAATGGGTGACAGGACTGTTTGTAGTCGGGCGCTCCTCTTCATGAATTGCAGTCATGAGTTGCGTTTCAGCCAAAGCAAGGGTAGAAGAGGTGGGCAAGTCAAAAGGTTGGGTCTCTGTATCTTCCCCTGGGTCTTCTTCAGACTCACTGTAAGGCTCCAAAATATAGGGCTGCGTTTCTTGTAAAGCCAAATTTACCTGCTGCACCTCGAGCAACACTGGACTCCTGGCAGGCACCTCATTGGCCTGGGTGGCCTCCATGTTTAAGTCATTCCCAAGTGATTCTGGGTCTGCGCTTGAAATATTTGCATATGCTTGGGTATCAGCCTCAGTTACAGAGACAAAGGCCTGGGTGCTCTCCATAGCCAGAGCCTGGCCTGCACTCTCCAGGTGGCTACTGTCAGACAACCCCAGCTGTAAAGACGCTCCTCCGCTAGGCAGCTCTTCCATGTCCTCGCTGGATGATTCACGGCCTGAGGCTCGTCTGGCATCATGGAGGCCACTTTGGACCTGCCCTCGGGTCTGAAGGATAAAGGACTGCGTCTCAGCAACAATAAAGTCCTCCTCCTCCTCCTGGCTGTCTGAGCATGAAGACAAGGCTGCAGATCTTACTGCACTGTTGAATCCATCTAGGGAACAGAGAGGAAAATGCTCTCTAAGCATTGCCTTTGGAGACATGCAGAAAGTTACCAAATAAAGCTTTCCACCCATGCACTAAAGTTTGATTCGGATTAGATAAACCCTTATCAGGTTTGTGTTTCCACAGCATGTTGCCATGATCATGAGAGCTACCTAAACTGAGTGGCAGTTTTTGATATGGACAACATGGGCAGCAACTCAGGGCAGCACCGCCACCAGTACAAAAAAAAAAGAAATAAAACGCACCTTGTGACTGGCTGACACAAGGACTCAAGCATTTCGGCGCAACTTCTGATTGGTTAAGAGCTAGTTTAGCAGGTAGTAACACACATAGATATTGACAGGGGTGTCAAAACTCATTGTAGTTCAGGGTGCACATAAACCCTAATATGATGTTAAAGAGGCAGGACTACTAAAATCTAACCATACCTGATATAATTATAAGTATTATATGTTTTTCCTTTTGCTTGAATGCAAAACAAATCAAATACATTAGGAAAAACATATTTAAACAAATTTCTTGAGAATATTTTGCTTCAGTTTGTCATCTACAATGTGTGCATAATAACTGATCACTGTGATTGTATTCTAAAGGCACAAAACTCTAAGTCACAGGTATTTGGGAACTTGAATCAACATATGAAGACCTAGGAATTACCACCATCCCGTTTTTTACAGGAACATAATAATTCTCAAAATTACCCTTAATCCCCATCACCACAATGTCTTTTGTATTTTTTCATTTTAAAAATTCATCCTGCTGTCCGGACCGGACCCCCTAATGGGCCGGTTTGGGCCCGTGGGCTGTATGTTTGACCCCCCTGGTATAGAACACTAGATGGAGCCTCGACAAAAGAGAGAACTGGAGCAATTTGTAGAGTGGCCGCCATCTTGAGACACACTATGCCCCACCCCACACACACTTTATTTCTATAAAAAATAAAAAATACAAAAATAATCATAACTCAATGAATTTCTAAGCGATTTTCATGCAGTTCATTTTGTTACAAACACCAGACGTAGCTACGATACAAAAAGAATCAGTGTGTGTTGAAAATGTTTCTTCACTCAAAAATTGTTACTCTTAAGGAAATAGTAAGTTGAAAAACAGCCGAGACCTTTAAGCTATGTGCAACCATAAGCCACACAATACTATGGCGCCTTCGTACCTGAGGTACTTGACTGTAAACATTAAAGCAAAATGTTATGAAAGCCCAAATTATAAAATTACCCACATTTTGTATCATTACTATGTGGCTGCCCACCCAGCGAGTCATTCATGCCAGAACCCCCACTGCCTAAGATATGTAAATAGCGTGACATGACACTAACAATAATACAGCACATATTTGCCAATTTAACAAAGTGCACTTCTTTTCTTCCTGTTCAAAGGAATACGGACAAATAACTGTTTACCAATCAACGCCGAAAGCGTACCATTAGCACCCCAACGAAGGTGTCACTCAAAAGTATGTGGAATATTTTTGGAGCCTAGAATGGAAACATATAATGGAAACAGATTGATAAATATAAGAAAACGACGCTCCGGTTGCACAAAATCCTTGACGTGTTCCGTCCACAATAAAAGCCACATTTGTTTTTGAAATGTGAACGACTGCAAAAAAAGATCGGCTTTAACAAAAAAATCTGAATTGGGCATCATGCCCTGCAGTGTAAACGTAGCCAAAGAGGCCTGGGTCAGATATGACAAAAATTGAAGTGTACTGTTCACATTGACATGAAAAAAAAAATCTGATACATGTCACATTGGGGGGGGGAGAGGAAAAAATAATAATTTACCTGCAATATGAAAATAGTCTAACTTATGTTTAAACGGACCCAGAGAGGGACTGAGGAAAGCTTGGGTCTCCATCTCCTCTACTTCTCTTTCTGAAAACATGCAAAAGCGTTAATAACAGCATCCATAGCAAAACAATATATAACAAAGAAAAGTCAAAACAAAACAATACGCGAATAAGAAAAGTCACTCCCCCCCAGGAAAAGCTCATCGGAACTAAACGATTCACATAAATGGCCTATTTTGAGTTTAAAACTGCGGATTTCACCCAAAGGCGACCAATTTGCATGTATGAAAACTATAATAAAGAATAAAAATGATATGGGTTCTCTACATTGCAGATTTTTACCCATCACGGTTGGGTCTGGAACATATTCACCCGATAAACGGGGCTTCACTGTACAAAGGTAACAATGCTCAGTTCTGATTGATGAGTATGTGTATTATTGTGTTTGTAGTTTGCAGTGGTATAGAACTGCTTTTTTAAATATTGTGACAGTCTTTGAAGAATTTCCCAAAATATTGGAAAGAAACAGCACTCAGTATCATAGTGTCGTATAACCACAATAATAAACCATTTTTGATACAGCCCTTACCAAATTTGATTTTGCAGATATGCCTAATGTTGTGGTGGTGTGATCCACTGCATTTACCTGATAGTTGCACAGGGGTAGAGCAGTGCTGCAAATTTGGAGCCTGCAAACAAGATGGTTTTATCCCTGGAAGAATTATTGGATTCTTCTCTTCTTCAACGTCTGTGTCACTGTCCCCGTCAGCAGGGGGCGCACTGGACTCATCCACGTCGGTGTCTGCGTCAGAGTCCGACTGGACAGCTGCTGCGGTGATACCAGGAGTAACTGAGGAGGGTGTGGTGGCGACAGGTGACAAGTGAGGAGGATCTCGCACCGCATTGCTGTCATTTGAAATCGTAGCTGAATCACTGACATTCACGTGTGTATTAAAAACGGAGGCTTGGTTGTCATCTGATTTTGAAATCTCCCCAATCAAGTCTAGCCTGGAAGGTGTCTCATCCCAGGTGGTGCCGCCAGCCTCCGCGTCCACATCTGTGTTGCTGTCGAGCTGGAAGTCATCTGGCAGGACTGGAGGAGCCGCATCAGCTTTTTTAGCATCGGCTGACATGTGACTGACAGGCCCGTCGGGGTGTACGGGAGGTGCAGATGTGTCGCCCTCTTCATCCACATCTGTATCACTGTCCATGTGAAAGCATGCAGCATTCGCCCTCCGGTCTGGCACCAGTTCAGCCTTGCCACCATCCTCCTCCATGTCAGTGTCACTGTCCATGTTAAATTTAGGGATGGCAAGTGTGGAGACGGTGCTTGTGGACAGTTGCGACAACTCCTCCTCTGTAAAGCTGGCCTTGCTTTTCAGCTGTTCGAGCACACTGTGTTCCCTCTCCTCGAGCGTGGCCCTCCCCGGTGTCTGGCCCTTTTCCACTGCGCCTGCCTCGTCCTCGTCACTGTCATCTACAATCTCAAGCGTGTTCTTTTTGTGCTGTCCCCCAACAACCACGTCAGGCTCCTTTTTGCTGAAGCTGACATGTCCGTGAGGCTTTTCTCTGGTAGACGAGGACGGCGTGATGGGGCTTTCATCCACACAGTAGGGACTTGGAATGGAAAAAACACAGATTATTGCTCAACTGTAGAGGGGGCTGTAAACTTTGCATACATCTGAATTAGGCCACCAATGATGTTTTAGTGTAGCTATCCATCCACTTAATATAGCGCTTGACCTCATTAGGGTTGTGCATGAGCCGGGACACCCTGGACTAGTTGCCAGGCAATCGCTGGGCACATATAGACTAACAAGCATTCACACCGATGGACAATTTGGAGTCTTCAATGAACCTAGCATACATGTTTTTGGAATGTGAAGGACGTTTGTGCACCTGGAAAAAATCCTCGCAAACACAGGAAGAACATATAAAATAAATACTAAAACAGTGCCCTACAACTGCCCCTAAATGGTTGCATGTCACCCCTAAAATTTGAGAGAGCGAGACTAAATTTTTGCACGTGCGGCCGGTAAATTTGCTGATTTTTTTAAAATTACGGTATTGTTGCTGACAAACATCTGATCAACACTTTAGCCCAATTGTTGCCAATAATGCACAAGTGAGCTGCCTTTGCCAACTGACATTAACTTCGAAAGGAAAAGGAGATGAACGTCAAAGAAGAAGGAGGGCTAATGTATATAAGGTGGGGAACGACCACTGCGTTTGGCTAATGTGTGAAAAGAGGCTTGGGGTAATTCCACAAATCTACAGGTTTCACATAACTCTTGTGAACAATAAAGAATGGCGAAGAGGACTAGTAGCGCTTACATTTTCCCTGATCAACCTCGTGTGCCAGAGGAGACAAATCCTGACAATGAATCCAACTTGTTTTGTGAGGAAACAGTCATGGCAAAAAAATAAAAGGCAGGAAATTCTGTTTTCAGGATGAGTGGCTGCATATTATCAGTAATACTGTGAAAACGAGAGGAAATGTAAATATATTTACAGTGTCTGCCCCTAAGTGTCCTGGCTGCACCTGTAAAATTTGAGTTAGGGGCAATTGTGCTCCTAGTAAAACTAAAAGTCAAAATACTGTAATACAGGAAAAAAAAGTCCTATTACTAGCACAAAAATGCCAGTTTGTTTTAATTATTACATTAAATGCTTCCTATTCTTTTCTAGAAAAATAGATTATTCTTGTAACATGACAACCTCGGAGATTATAGATTACAGTGGTGATCAACCATCCATCTTTTTTTCTCCGGCACTAGTCCTTATTAGGTTCGGGAGTGAGCTTTAGCCTATTCCAGCTGGCTTTAGGAGAGGGGCGGGGAACACCCTGGACTGGTGGCCAGTCAATCATACAGCCAAACGAGCATTCACACTCAATCACCCCTTGGGACAATTATCTAAACAAAAATCGAGGACTGTACAACGTACCTTTCAGGGACTATCTTGTTGGTCGGGCTAAGAAAGGTTGAACAGGTAGGGGTGGCTTTATGCGAGTCGGAATCAGACCCTGGAAGCAGCCATGGAAATTATGAAGAAACAGAGATGGGCATAATGATTAATTAAATAATGAACTGTTGAATAATCCTGTCTTGAACCAATGGAGGATAAATGGAGTGCGCTACTTGGCAGCAAGGAAGGGACATGACAGCAAGTTGAAAGACAATGCCCATTCCTAATTGCTGCGCATTTGTCTGTACATTTACAAATTCTATACATACCTAGAAGCTTGCACCTGCTCTCTCTGTGCCTTGGCCCCTCCCCGTCAGAGTCTGATTCGGAGTCTGGGACCACTGTCCCGTGCAGCTGGACTGAAGTGGCCTCAAAGGACACACAGCTGTTCGGTGCAGGCTCCTTCTCTTCTTCACCCAAACATGACACCGTAGCTGAAGCCTGTGACACCTTGCTGGCACTCACCTTGATGCTATCGCTCTCCTCTACAGAATCACCCGGAAAACTGGAACGAACATCTGACGTTCCGCCCCCGACGTCCTCGCTGATGCTGACGTACTGACACGGGATGTCTGCCATTACCAGACGGTCCCCCTCGCTGAGTGCGTAACGGACATTAGGAGTCAACTTCAGGCGGCCCTTGCGGGTGCCATTCATGCTGCCCAAGTCCCAAACCAAAGCCTCCATATCCACTCCGCTGCGGGATCCTCGTCTGCGGTGGACGGAGATGCAGATGGTGGCATGCTGTTTGGACACGCAGGGCGCCGGCAGGGGCAGCGTGCAGGTGCCAATGTCACGACCAAGCACGTTATCCCCCATAAAAAGAGGAAATTCTGTGTGAACAGGCAGTGCACTGTCAATTCTGACCAGGAAGTCCTAACTTTAGACTATTATTATTAAAGGTCCCATATTTGACCAAACCAACTTTTTCTTATATTTAGGTTGTAATATTGGTTCTATGGTGCCTCAGTAAATATGTGAAATATGAAATAAAATCATCCACGCATTCCTGCGTTCCAGACGGTTTTCTGCCAAGAGGCCTGATATCAGCTCATTCAAATTTCTGAAGCTTATCTACATCACAAGCGAAGATCTCCACCTACCTCTCTGCTCCTGAGCCAGTGCTGTCGACATAAAGTGCTCTCACAAGTGGGTATTCTAAATAGCCAAAATATGGGACATGATGCTGAGACTAATATTGTTCCCGACAATATGTGAGTTTTCTTGTTCACGACTTTAATGCTAGAAACAAACTCAATCCTTAGTTTCTGCCCAGAAATTGTGCACACTGCTTTGCTTTGCACATACAGCAGTACCTTGACTTTCAAGTTTATTAATCCATTCTGACCAAGCTCATAACTCAATATAATAATACAATATCAAGTCAATTTTCATTCCAGCCCACCATGAAACAGATTCAATTGTCCGACATTAGTCCTTTTTAAATCGTCAGAAATTGACTTTTTTTTTTTTGCAGATTTATGCCGTTTGTTTTGGTAACATATTGCAAGACACAGATAATGACATTCAAACAAATAAAATCGGCAAACCAAAAAACGGACAATTTTTTCCCATTTTTCTCTCTTGCAAAGATAAACAAATACTAAATGACAAACTATGGTAAAACAGTCAAATGTTTTGCCTGTAATTCATACCTTTATTGTTGGAAGCATAAAGAGACTAAAAAAATAAGTTACTCATTTTATATTTTTTAAATTAGTCACCAATTAATCGGTTATCGGAATTGTATTCCGCCAAATATGGGACTCGGCATCTGTCTCCAAAAAAATCCATATTGGTCTGGCCTTAGTTACGCGTTTCTAATAAAGAAAAATAAAGCACTGTGTTGTATAAAAACAGTAGTATTCATTCCTGTGTTGGATATACAATATGGCAGCTCCTTGTGACTTCTCATTTTGTATTTGTGTGTTTGACTGTTTGTTCCATTCAATAAACAGTTGAAAGTGCATCGGTGAGCGTGGCTCTAGTTGCCCACGTACGAGGGCATGACAATATCTTCATTGCTCCCTTTTTTTTCTCACTTCACTCAAGCTGCACTGTCTCTGAAGCTTGCGCATGACTTAAATTCTGGCCTGCAACACACAGCAAAATATTTAATAAATGGAGAGAGGAGAGAAAAAAAAAAAAAAAAAAAAAAAAAAGAATCGCCCAAACGACAGATCGTAACTCGGAATAACTCATGGGGGGGGGGGGGGGAATAGTTGGGGCTTTAGTAAGTCAAGGTACCACTGTATTTGTTCAAACATTTTTGCTACAATAGAAAGAGCAGAGAGGATATTTGGTTGGATATCAATCTTGACTTTCAATATCATTTAATGCTTTAGTCAAGAAACTAATCAAGAAAGTTCATTCACCATTGATTTCTTTTAATCAAGTCAAATCATGCTTTTCTCCTTCTTCCCGCAAACAGCTTGTTATGGCCCTCTTTCTGTCACAATTTGACAGTAACACAGCTAATAGATTTGCTTGTTGTGATCATTTAAAATTCCACGAATCTCAGATCCAGCACCTGGGTGCGTTTTAAAGTTCCGTCCGTGCGAACTGAGGCCAGTAAGAGAAGCCTTTTTTTACATTGGCCCTTGGTCCTGGAATGACCATCAGTCAACTCAAACTGGCCTCGTTGGTCTCTTTGTATAGTTTTCAACTAAAGGTTGATGAATGTCTTGATATCAGTTGCTCTTGCTGGCCTGTAACAATTTTCTTTGCACATTGACTTCGTAAATCCTCCTCTCTGTGTTGTGCTAGACTGCTGTTGCTTTGTTGCACTTGCATTTTGTAAAATTGGTCAGTATTTACTGCTCTCCTTTCTTGGTGGATGGTGGGCAGTGCTTCGTGCTGTGTGCTGGTTGGCTGTGATCAGCAGTCTGCAGTGAGACTGTAGAAATGGCCACAAAGTCATTTATTGTTGAAGGAATTATGTAAATCGTTATAATTTAAGTGCCTCAAACATTTATTAATTTTGTAGGCTTTGTATAATGTTTTTTGAGGAGTCGAATTTACGTAATTGCATTGCATCGTTAGCATCAGTCCGTCACCGGACGTGGTACAATTTTCAGTTTCAAAATAAGAGCAAAAATCAGAAGTGATATGTCAATTACTTGAATGTTGCTGGCTTAACATCGTTTTGAAAGATTTGCTTTGTAAAGTGTACTTAATGATCCTATGTTATGTGTGCTTGCCTAATTGTATGTAATCATACGCACAAAGAGAGAAGAAAAACCTGGAGGAGGAAAAAGTCCCACATATTGAATTTGCAAGTATATTCGTGAGTGCCTTATAGAGGGTTAATCTACTCCATTTGGATACCTTAAGCATTTCACAAGTGGCTGGAGGCGCGAAGCTTGCGATGCAGTTGGTAGAAGATAGTGTGTGTACAGGATGATAACTTTGTTGGGCTGTGTGCTATTACTCTGATGACGAGTCGTGACACAAGAAACAATGCCCGGCTAACAATAGCCATTATCTGCTACACTCGAGTGTGCTATTAGAGTAAAAGTAGTTAAGTAGTGAACGATGCCGTGCAGCGATCGCTAAGTTAGTGACATAATGATAATAATATCAAATGATAATATGCTGTCACATTAACATTTCTGCCTGCTCCCTCAAGTATGCATGCCTAGAAGCGGACCTGGACCTCAGTCGCAATGGGTTTTTATTTTCCGTTTAAATAAAGTTTTGGGTTTTGTTTTTGTTGTTGTTTTTTAAACTTGTAACTAAAATTATGGCTCAATGCTTGCCTCTCACCTCTTTCAGGAACGTGGTCATTCTTCAAGATGCACAGCTTGGCTAAAGGTTGCCGCCCCTTGTGTGTCTTCACTTCTTCATTTTCCTCCTCATCTGTCTCTAAGATGGAGTCGTTGATGACTTGAGTGGCGTCCATTCCTCGTCCAGAAGCAGAACGTCTGCCATAACACTGAATTTAAGATTCATTCCACAAATGATTTGAGCTTTTTTCTTAGCACATAGCAACCGTCATACACGTGATGCTACGAAAATAACGTTAGTGTGACCGGCTAATGGCGTTAACGTTAGCATAGCAGTACTGTAATGTGGACTTTTTCCACTGAGATGCCCCTCGGCACAACATTTAGTGCCTCATGCATATTACTGTGCATAGTTGTGTTCTAACCATTTCCCCGAGATCTTGTACTTTCATTATGTTTGCAAACAAACTGAAATGGTGAGTTTAAGTGAAGCAAACGTCACTGCGTTACTTTGACCAATAAGGAATATAATTACAAAGGAAGTTAGTCATGGTAAACTGACCAAAGGCGTTTTAGCACCTACGTTGAAGGATTTGGGGGCTAAATGTTACACATTTTCGTACTTAAGCTCATAGATATGACCGTATAACGTGCGTAGAATCTATTTCGTCACAGGAGAAGAAACTCCTGACAACTTACCTTGCACGCGCTGCTTTCCTTAATGAGAAAATAAACAACTCGTAAGGCTTTTTCCGGGTTACGCTGGGTCACGCCCACTAAAATGTGAAAAACGCTGATACGATTGGTCAGAACGAGAGTCACTCCACGTATACTCAACATCCATTGGTCATTGGACCACACTTCCTTTTGATTTGGCAGGTCTCTGATTGGGTCAAAAACATGAGTCGGACTACAGTGTTTCGCGCCACGTGCCTCTAAAAAGGAAAGTGCCATAAAAATGCTTTTGTTAGAAATATATGCTCCTGTACATATTTTGTATTTTTGTACTTTTTTAAAACTAAAATAAGTTGGCTTACATTTAGATAATGTTAAAAAGTAGCCTATTACTTTTATTTGTAGTCCTTTTTGTGTACATGGTTTGTATTGGGACTGAAATGTCTTCTTCTCCCTTATTGTATGCATCTCAAATGTATTTAAAGCATCCAGCTATATATAGCTAAGCTACTTTTAGTATCTGAATAGATGCAGTCACATTCCAGCGAGGTATGAGCACTTTTTGTTGTGACTTGGTATGCCTGTGATGGCCGTGGTCGCTTGGCTTGCTTTTCATTGGTTATGCCATAATACTACTGGGAAAGCAGAAAAAGCAGATATTACATGACTTAATAATACGGCGCCATTATCTGGTCTGTTGCCTCTGGAAATTATGCCTGTGTGTGCTGAAATAATTTATTATTTCTCATGGCTGCATGTACTCAGTGAGACTAGATTATTTAGTACTTTCAGTATTTGGGGGGGGGGAAATTATCTTTCAATACTTTCTGGGAAAAAAAAACAAACAAAAAAAAACTATTTGCCGTTTTTGTGGTCTCTCGGAAACAGGCTGAGACACCACAAGATGGTGCCAAAAACCCACCTAATATAAAATCAGGGCTTTGGCACCATTTTGTGGCATCTTGGTGCCAAAGAACTACATTTAAGTGAGGGTAGGAGATTCTATTAGACTGGCCAAAATATAAGTAATACTTTGTCTTCTAATAGCATCTATAGGCAGTAAACCTGTTTTGGGGTGACATTTGTGTTTGGTGCTTTGAGATTTCTCTAATGTAAAATGTGTCTTGGCTCAATAAAGGCTGGGAAGGATCATGTTGTTTTGCAGACTGAACAGTAAATGGCTGCGTGTTGAAAAAAAAAATACATATAAGCAATGATGAAAAGACAGCAGCTTCTCATTTGACAGATTTTACTGACGATGAATGACTTGGGGACACTAACATTGTCTAAAAGAATCAGATTCTATCACAGTTGAAACTATGTGGTCTCCTGGGTTACATAAGCGGTGGACCCTTTGACTGTCTCGCCGCCGCTCTTCTCTCTTAAGCGTCTTCCTCGGCATCCTCCTCGAACTCGCCCTCTTCCTCGGCCGTGGCGTCCTGGTATTGCTGGTACTCTGACACCAGGTCGTTCATGTTGCTCTCGGCCTCTGTGAACTCCATCTCATCCATGCCCTCGCCTGTGTACCAGTGCAAGAAGGCCTTGCGGCGGAACATGGCGGTGAACTGCTCGGAGATGCGCTTGAACAGCTCCTGGATGGCCGTGCTATTGCCGATAAAGGTGACTGCCATTTTGAGGCCACGGGGTGGAATGTCGCACACGGCTGTCTTCACGTTGTTGGGGATCCACTCGACGAAGTAGCTGCTGTTCTTGTTCTGCACGTTGAGCATCTGCTCGTCTACCTCCTTCATGGACATGCGCCCACGGAAGACGGCGGCCACGGTGAGGTAGCGGCCGTGGCGAGGGTCGCACGCCGCCATCATGTTCTTAGCGTCAAACACTTGCTGAGTGAGCTCTGGTACGGTGAGGGCACGGTACTGCTGGCTGCCCCGGCTGGTGAGGGGGGCGAAGCCGGGCATGAAGAAGTGCAGACGGGGGAAAGGCACCATGTTGACTGCCAGCTTGCGCAGGTCGGCGTTGAGCTGGCCCGGGAAGCGCAGGCACGTGGTGACGCCACTCATGGTGGCGGATACAAGGTGGTTGAGGTCTCCGTAAGTGGGCGTGGTCAGCTTGAGCGTGCGGAAGCAGATGTCGTACAGCGCCTCGTTGTCGATGCAATAAGTTTCATCTGTGTTCTCCACCAGCTGGTGGACGGATAGAGTGGCGTTGTAGGGCTCCACCACTGTGTCGGACACCTTAACACACAAACACACATTATTATCCTGTTTAGGCAGGACAGTGGAACACAGATGCCGCAACCCAGGCCTCGAGCTGAAGGGGGCCATGAATGACAGCTGACAAAAACGAGGGCACTGCTTAAGGCACTGCAACGACACTGGTGAGAAAAACCCTTACTAGCCGTTGCTAATTGGTGTATCGTTCGGGATCAAGGCAGCTGATATCGGTCCATATTAATGACAAAAGTTTTTTGAGGGTGCGCGGAAACCAGTCACGTCTAGTTTGACAGCTCTCATATACTGTACATAGGCACAGGATATCCCAAAAGTCACTATGCCAGAGTTGCCAACCTATAAAAATTCACTTCCACAACAATTTGTCCAAATTTGTCTGAATTTACTTATTCTCAAAATTTTGTCAAGAATATTCATAATTCATATATCATAATCATTAATAAATGACGGCTTCAATATTTGTCATTTTAATGTTTTTATTACGTCAACCTTGTAATGGTGGACGCAGTTGCAGCCCAAATCAAAGTGCCAGTATATGACATTCCATCAAAAATATCCATTTCTGTTTTCAACCCCGGCAATAAAATAAAAACAGCAAATATACTACTATAGCAAATTAATCAGATTGCAAAGTTCAAAATTAAAACTCAGCACTATTTTGCAAACAAACATAACATTGCTGATAGACTGAATTGGATAGTTTATGTATGAACAACAGTTTATTTTGTGCAATATACTTATACAAGTAAGAAGAAATGTAATTACATCTTCTCTTGCATGCTATTACATATAGTTCCTATATCCACAATTGCTGATGAAACGATGCAAATGTCCCCATTGTGCGATTAATAAAAGTAACCTTAGATTTCAATATTTACTAATAATAATAATATACTTTTAAACTGCCCGAGTTCTGAAGTGACGTGTGCAGTGACATACCAATTCATTTCCAGTTCAGATGCAGCATCCTGTGTGGATGTGTATTATTTTATATTCACTAAACATATTAATTGGCCTGTCATTTTGCTGTTCAAAGTTGGTTACTCTCCGCTAAAATGCGGTTCCAGCCAGACCTACAGTATGTGACAAGTTTATCGTTTTACCAAATCACTTATTTCAATGTTTTGCGACTGCATAATGATAGCTTAGCAATTAGAACGGTTATGAGATCGTCTTCGCCTATCCACTCCTCGTCCTCCCTTCGTGACACTTGTAAGAAGTGTAGCTTAATCGCTACCATGGAGATGATGACTTAATGAGTTGACACTGGACGCAAAGAACGTTTGCCTCCACGGCTTTGCAGCCGAGTGGCGTAATAAAATAGCATGCACCAGGCAGCTGTTCAATGTGGACACGCCGGTAATGTCAGACGCCGGATATATATCTTTTTTTACCCCCAATATCTGGAACAATCAGTGTTACGGCCACAACAAGTCAACGTTCAGTGATTTTGCTCACAAAATACGGATGTTCCGTAACATTTGGCAGCGCTACTATACCTGTGTACCTCGGTTTTTCTATTTCATTACATGTAGCATTCGGACACACGTGAAGTCGTTCACATTTGGCAGTTTAGGCTTTTCAGTTTTATTAAGCATATACTCTATATCGCCTTGCCCACAGCTCGCCAATTGACATTGGAGCACCGTTGCAAAATTGCTGCCTGGCAAGAAGTTTTTCTGTCCCCGACTGCAGATCAGCACCAGTTTGAGAAGCTTTATGTCCGGCACACTACTCCAACACAGTACAATTTAAGCTATCCATGGGATGTTTCTCGAAATAGGATCTGGTCTTTACAAACCATGCAGCGGAGGGCCCGCTTCTACGACCACTGATGAAAACACAGAACTAACAGAGCAGGCATTCGTGCAAAACCAGAGAATGTCTATCGGCGGGACAGTCACTGGACAGTCAGGGATAGAACAATTTTCTTTTGTCTTTATGTGTTCTGTGACTGACTGGCCACCAGTTCAGGGTGTACCCTGCCTCTCGCCCAAAGTAAGCTGGAATTGGCTCCATTTACCCACAAACCTAATGAGGACAAGAGCTGTAGAAATTCCATGAATGAGGTGATCTCACCTTGGGGGAAGGCACCACACTGAAGGTATTCATGATCCTATCGGGGTATTCCTCTCGGATCTTGCTGATGAGCAGGGTTCCCATCCCCGACCCGGTTCCTCCGCCCAGGGAGTGCGTGAGCTGGAAGCCTTGCAGGCAGTCGCAGCTTTCCGACTCTTTGCGCACCACATCCAGCACAGAGTCCACCAGCTCGGCACCCTCCGTGTAGTGACCCTTAGCCCAGTTGTTGCCAGCACCGCTTTGGCCTTCACGACGACAAAGTTTACAGAAGACTAGTCAGCTAACAGTGGTGGGACGTAACCAAGTACAAATAGAGAGTTTTCTTTGAGTGTTAATTTTTGGGATTCATTTTCTTCTTTCGTGCTCTCCATTTCAAACTGAAATTTATACTTTCTAGTCCTTACTTTGTCAAAATAGCCATTACTTTTTTACAGCCTCCGCTAATGAGAACAAAAAAGACGCAAATAGACAAAGTCAACCTCAGTTGATATATTGATTGATTGGGATCAAGGAAAAAACAAACAAACAAACAAACAAACAGGGACATCAGCGACATGGAGGAACAAGAACCAGGGAGCATTAACGACGACTGTAACAGATTTGGAGAAGCACGATATCCCCATCCATTTTAGAGACTGGTTTAGTGTTATCGGTTCCAAAAAGGATTTGTGGTGAATATGTTGTCTTTTGCCAGCCAAAAAATAAATAAATAGATTTTAAAAATACCAGCAAGTTAAAAAAGGATGGAAAAGATTGTGTGGAGAATTTTTTTTTTTTTTCCTGTTGTGCCAAGTCATCAAAATGAGTATTGTATACAGTGTATAGTAATTGACAGTAAAGACGTTTTCTATACCTTTAAGTACAGAAATTAAATCATTCTACTTTAAGTCTTTTTTTTTTTACAAAATATACAGGTATGTACTTATTTAAAGGGAGTTAGATTTTTGTTTTTAATCACTTTTTGTTTTTGTCATATTTGTTATATTTGTATGGCCTAAGAGTGGAACATGAGTAAAATGTGTGAAAAGAAAAACTAATAAAATAAATAAATATAACAATAAACCCACCCTGGCTCACCTTGTGTCTCTAATTTGATGTGCAAGAAATCACACCACCCAAGGAAAACCAAAATCAGAGACAGAAAGTGTGACTGATGTGGTGTCGATCATTTATAGTGCACTTCCGGGCCCACTCATAGCAGGCATGCCACCTCGGCCTTGTGCTGACCCATTATCTCGGGCTTCAGGAGCTTTGATGAAACTATGGCGGAATATCCACCTCCGTAAAATAGAACGTAAAAATGCCCAACCCTCGTTGGCCAGAAGCTCAAACAGCTGAAGGATTAAGCAGCGAATTAGCAGTATCTGCTCGACAGGCAAGTTTAAAACCTCTTTTTTTTTATTGGAATTGATTGTATATTCCAAAAAATTAAACTTCAAACCAATAACATCTGGTGTTATGGTAACACTCCATTTCAAATACTGTAAGTCACGCTACCAATGTAGCAGCTGTGGCTAACGTCCACTTGTTGACAGCGTTAAGGCTAGCTCAATTTTTAAGCACGAGTACTTTTGATAGTAGGGTTTATAAACACACCCACCAAAGACAAAATTGTCAGGTCTGAAGATTTGGCCGAAAGGTCCGGACCTCACAGAGTCCATGGTGCCTGGCTCCAAGTCCACCAGGATGGCGCGGGGGACATATTTCCCTCCTACAGCGGGAAGACGAGAGGGAGGTCCACGCACGGAGAGAAAGAAAAACAGCTCAGTAATGGAACACAAGCCAAAGTGAAATAAAGGAACACAGACAAAAGGATGCTCACCGCCCTCCCCTCTTTTCCCCCCATCACACCACTCTGCCCCCATACCGAGTTACCTCCCTCTGCCCTTAATCTGTCCCCCTTCCAATTCTCCCATTTGTTAATCTGCTGCTAACCTTTTAATGATTTTTTTTCTGCGCTTGCTTAAAATGTCATTTCTATCTAGTTCAAGCTACAGTATGTCGTATAACCTGTGGCCTCGTTGTAGTAGACGCTGATCCTGTCCAGCTGCAGGTCGCTGTCTCCATGGTAGGTCCCCGTTGGGTCGATGCCATGCTCATCGCTGATCACTTCCCAGAACTGCGCACACACACACACACACACACAATCACATGACTGGCTGTTGCCTCAGTGCAAGTACAACAAGCAGTGCTGTTCCAGTCACTGGGGGAGGACAAGGGGGGAGTTCCAATGAGAAAAACAGGAGTTTGCACATTTGCAATGTGAGATTTGTGGTGCTAAAATGCAAGATTATCCCTCCTTTTACTGAACTGTTGACTTTCCTCAGTCACATACTGATGACTGAACACTTTTTTCAGATTTAAACATGCAAAGAAGAAGACTCAAAGAAGCTAGTCATCCCCATTATAACTAAAAAATAAACCTCACACTGAAGCTGATTGTATTGAGATCTGTACTGAATGCTTTGTACCCCCTCCCCCCACTTTCCCTTTAAAAGACCACACTTCTGTGCTTTAAATCCCTCCGAATGGAACTGTTGATGCAAGCAAGTAGCTATTTGCAATAAGAGATCTTCCAAGTTCCAACTTTTCTTCCCTGCCATGCAGCCTCACTTTTTTTTTGTAGCAGCAGCAGATGCAGGATTTAAAGTAATCTAGATAAGCGGGTCGCAGTATTTAAGAGATTGGGGAGTCATCAGTGGAGTATGACCCCCCCCCAAAAAAATTGACCTTAATATGAAGAGCACAAAGAAGAGTATGAAAATGGATCAGCAAAACATTCCCGATGAAAGAATGAGGACAATAAGCCGCAAAACAATGATGCCACACCCTGACCCACTTGAGCCACAATGACGTCCACTCAGCGATTGGGTCAATCAAAGCCCGCTGGACATCCGAGTTCGTCCGCACGGACAGCAAAATGCTACGAAAGAGCGAGTATTTGACAGCAGAATTATGTCAAATATAAGCGTATAATTGATGCTAGTCTTTCATAGGCAGGCTATCAGACGAGCAGGATCAGATTAGCAGGGGATGCACCCTGGATGCAATGAGCATCAGCTGTTTGCTCCAATCCTTCCCTCACCCTCTTCTTAATGTGGTTAAGGGAGGAACAACCTATATGGATCACAAAGACAATTAGGACACGCAAATTTGACCAAATAATAAAATATCTTTAAAAAATATACATATTGATTGTAAGCCATATTTAACTATTTTGTATTTTTTTTAATGTATTTTTTATTAATGTAAGGGGGGGGGGGGGGGGGCTATGGATCACACAGACAAAAATAGATTTAAAAAAAAAAAAGCTTCAGGGTATTACATTGATTGTAAGGCATTGTTCCTTTTTTAAATTATTTTCCTAAATGCAGACAATTATCTGGATTTTTACTAAATGATATATTTAAAAATCTGAGCATCTTGTATTAGGCAGATGTATATTTTTTTTTTGTATTTGAAGCCAAATCAGGCCCCCTGTAGTAGTAATTTATGGAAATATATTGAAAATAACACCAAAACAATGAATGCAAGGAAGAAAAGACTGCAATTGTGTGAATAAATGAGTGGGAGGGGGTTTTTTTATTTATTTTTTATTTTTAAGAATTTGTAGCCTTGGTTGCAAAGCAGATGTGTGACCCTCAAGCACAATGATGTCATGTGCTCGACTATTGTGCCAAGAAAAGCAACATAAAATGAAAATTGGGGTTTAAATCAATAAATCAAGAGATAACACCTCCAGAAAGGAAAAATAGTAAGTTAATGAGTCATTTCTTTATTTCGTTTTGGTGCTTTGTCTGCCAATTACCCGTGCCACACCCATGCTACACAGCAGCTGATGGGCTGAACCATCTGCTGCAGCCCCCCAGAAATGATCATCTAATCGATAGCAGTTATTGATTAGTCTCGAAAGAAGTAGGAAAGAAAGGGAAGTGGGGGAGCACTAGCCCTCTTTTGTGTGGAATATTTAAAATGGGAAGCAGGACAAAGGCAGGAAAAGACAGTGAATGCAGACACTTCTTTAATATTGCGCTCACTTCGACACAAGCAGGCAGACAAAGAGCGTGGATGTGGGAGAGAGACACACCCGGGCAGAAGACCCAAGCAGGCAAGTGTACCGTTATTCCGTCGCTCCACAGTCCACACCCACCCTCCATGACACCGCATTGCACAATGGCATTTTTTTGTTTTTAAAAAAAAAAGACAAAAAAGAAAGAAAGAAAGAAAGAAAAGACTACGTGCCAGCCACTCTTCTTATTTCATTCAAGTGAAATCAACTTGTGTGTTATTCATTTCTTTTGTTGAGTGAGCCCTTTTGTCCACCAACTAGAATCAAGTCATTGTTTACCATACCTGCATAAATTAAGACACCCCCCACCACCACCACCACCACCACCACCACACACACACACACACACACACATACATACATATAGCCAAAGCGAAACAGGCCACTTGTTAGAATATCTGATTTGTTGTTTTTTTTTTTTCTCCCTCTCTCCCCTCTCCCCCATATTTCCTACCTTGGCACCAATCTGGTTGCCGCACTGTCCGGCCTGGATGTGCACGATCTCCCTCATGGTGGATGCCAAAAATAAAAGTCGGGGGAGAGTTCCTTAGACAGGCAGAAACAAGATGAGTCGAGCCTGCGTCGGACAATGGCTTTATAATGCTGGAGGGGCTCCAGGGAAAGGCAGGCTTGGAGTAGAAGGCGGGGCTTGTGGGAAGCAAGGGCTGTCTGATGTGGGGATTGGCTGAGCCTGGTGCGGCGCTGCCGGGCTGCAGAAGGGGCTACGGCGCCCCTCCTCCAGCTCCTGCACAGTTGGGAGTGGTGGCGAGGACATAAAAGACGCACACAGCAGACATCACATTCAACAGTCAGACGCACAGACTTTTTTTTTTTCTGTTTGAAAAATAATCTTTGTCAGTACTTATATCGATGAGATACTTTCTATAAAATGTGATTAGTCTGCAATTTCAGAAAGATTAGTATTTCTTACAGTAGATACATATACATGAATATGTGGACTTTTCAAAATGTTTTGGGGGAATGCTGAGCATTTTGAAGCTGGAATGCTTTCAATTGTTTAAAAAAAAAAAAAAAAGTTGGATTTGAGGTCAGTTTGGTACATTTCTCCATTAACTAGATTTTTTTTGTGTGTGTGGAAAATGTGGAATTATGGGAAAATTGGAAATTTGTGGGCAGCGCAGTGGTGAGCGGTTAGCAGATCCACCTCACAGTTCAGGAGGTCGTAGTTTAAAATCCGGGCTCCGGCCTTCCTGTGTGGAGTCTGCATGTTCTCCTGTCCCTGCATGGGTTGTCTTTGGGTTTCTCCAGTTTCCTGCCACATTCCAAAAGCAAGCATTGAAGACCAAATTGTCCATAGGTGTGAATGCGTGTGCGAATGTTTGTCTTATAAGTGCGCTGGGATTGGCTGGCAACCAGTTCAGGGTGTACCCTGCCTCTCGCGCAAAGTCAGTTGGGAGAGGCTCCAGCACACCCATGGCCCGAGTGAGAATAATCGCTGCAGAAAAATGGATTCATGGGAATTTGTGGAATGTGAATGATTATTAGTACACAATACTAATTTATATTATTGGAAAATTTGAAATACAATGTAACATTTTGAAATTAGACGTTAGTTAAAAGTTGAAGTGAATTTCTCCATTGTTGTGTCAAATTTCTCATGGGAAATTTGAATTATTATTTTTTTTTTTTTTATGTTGAGCATAATGCGGTTTGAATGGTTTAAATCAACTGAGTACTGGTTAATTTTAGGTGACTTTTTAGATTTTATTTCCCCATTAAAATGTTCAACATTTTGAAGTTAGAATTGTTTTCTATCAGTTGAGAAATTGTTCATTTGAGGTGAGTTTTTCCCAATTTTTCAATAAATTTGGACATTTCTCATGGAAAATGTGTAATTCTTCAAAAAAAAAAGTAATTTTGGGTTTGATTATTAAACAAAGAAAAGTTGGAAAGGTTAAAATTGCGAAATGGTAAACTTGAGATAACTTTGTTTTAAATTACTCAATTACTTTGAATGATTTTTGTGCACGGAATGTGAAAAATAGTAATCGGCAACACTCAGGGGCGGAGCCAGGGTGTGACCAAGGGCTGGCCACCCTACACTGAATGTTGGCCACCCCGATAACCGCGGCCTTCATGTTTCGCCAATTTTCATGTTGTTTATAAAGACTCAAAACGCAACACGGTAGCATGGGAGCAAGCACCATCAACCCCTCTGTTGACGATTGGTTTTCAAGGGGCAAAAAGTTTGATCAGCGCCACATCAGCGATAGGTTTTCGAGGCGTATCGCAAAAATATTTGGCCACAATTGTCTGGTTCCGCCCCTGGCAACACTTGGGAAAGAGCAGTGCAAGGCATTGTTTCTTCTTCCTCGTTTTTGTTAGATCATGTGAGATTTCTGTCTCTGCGGACTACATTCATGAACAGCAATGGAACACAATCTTTATGTCTGTGGTATTTTGCGTTGAGATTATCAGCGCACACCGCACACAGTACTACCAAAACTATCACATGCCTGATTTTTTATCTTCATGTGTGGTCTCTTACAAAGATTTGAAAAATCCTTATGTGTGTACATGGCCTTAGGCAATTATGCTGTTAGGCTAACGGTATTGATGTGAGAATGATGAATTTCAGTAGAATTTGTTCTCGAAAATTTCCCATTAATATGAAAGGGCTTATTGGTAGAAAATGTGAATTTATGGGATAAATGGAAATTTTCGGAATTGTGGTTTTCTTCTGAATGATTATAAATGCTGAAATTATCATCATTTGGGAAGCTATAGAATCCCCCCCCCCAAAATGTACAATTTCGCCATTAGAGTACACGTCCAGCTGGCGACCAGTTCAGGGTGTACCCCGCCTCTCGCCCAGAAGTCAGCTGATAGGCTCCAGCACGCCCGCCACCCTAGTGAGGATAAGCAGGACGGAAAATGGATGGCTGGAGTACACGTCATGATTTTGTCATTTAAGGTGTAGTGTCACACTTGACCAGCAGATGGTAACAGAGAGACATTGGGGGTGAAGGGGGGGGGGGGGGGGGGGTTATGGGCGTGGCCACCGTGCACTTCCGGTCTAGCAGACATTTTTGTCGCTCCGGTTGACGGTAAACAGCAACCTCCTCACTCGAACCAGACCGACGCGGACAAAGCTCGGTTTTACTCTCCTCGACGAATAACGGTAGGTCAAACCTGCGTGCCAACGATTTATTATTCATCGGATTTTATATTCTGTGAAGAAAAAGGAGAGTCGTCACTGTTTAACCGTTAAGCTTCTCGGAATGTGCTCTTTTGGGGAGGAGGAGGGATGAAGGAGTGGAGGATATTATGCACGCTGTGAACGCGAACAAATATCATTTTGAACGTGTTTAATTGGATTAAGCTTGACAAACAAAGTCTTTAATAGAAATATTTACTTTAGACTGTTTCGAGCTTCTTGTGGTTTTCATGTTTTTATTTATTTTTTTAATTTGGTCGGGGGGCGTGGTCGCGTCAGTGCAGTGCAGCGCAGTAATCATTAAATGGCGACATGTCCAGTTGGCAATGTTCCCGAGAAAGCGCTTTAATCTTTACTAGTGCTTATAAAAGTGATTGACTTTTAATCTGTTAGAGTCGCTATTGTTGTGTTTTTAGTTCTGACGAGGTTTTCGTGTGTTTTTAAAAGCTAAAGCTGCAGAAGAAATGTTCTACACATGTGGACCCAATGAAGCCATGGTGGTCTCAGGTAAGTCGTGTGATTACTGTTTTCAAGTTTTTTTTAAATTTGTACTAGTTTTGGTAGTTTGTATTTTTTTCTTCGTCTTTATTTACACATTTAAAACTGTAAATGAACCCATAATATCGTCAATTCTTGCAGTCAGTTTATCATTGTGTAAAAGGAGAGAAAATGAAATGTAATTTAGATTGTTTATGAGACTATTAAGAATGTATTTTTAAGAGAGATTTGACATTTAAATGAACCATTTTATTGCCAATTCTGGGTTCAGTTGAGCAGTGGGCAATCTTTTCATGGTGTATAAGGAAAACCTACATTAAATGTGATTGTGACTAGATTAATTTTTTTCATTTTTCTTTGCGTTGTTAGTATTTTCATTTAACAAATTCCACATTTAAATGAACTGATTGTTGTCAATTATTGGGTTCAGTTTAGCAGTTGGCCATCAGTTCATTGTATAAAAGGAGGAACTACAGTATATTTATTTATTAATTTACAAATTTGACATCTAAATAAACACTTTTTGTCAAAACTGTCTTATATTAAGCAATTTCTCTTTTCCGAGACTTAAAAAAAAATGCATTTACAAATTTCACATTTTAAATAAACTTTAAATATTTAAAGTCTTGTTTAATTAAGCAGTGGGGCACCATTCCCCCCCTCACCCTTAATCACGTGACCAGATGACCTCATTAACAGATCAAAGTTGCGACATTAAGCTAATACTTTCAACCTCTGTATCAGGTATCAGATAGTATTTACTATCATGTGTTATTACAGAATAAAACACGTTTAGACTTTTTCATTAAGTTTGGTAGCAGAGTTCTTGGTGAGGACATCATGGATAAACAGAGTTTTTTTTTTTTTTTGTGTGAAAAAGGTTGTGACCTGAATGCAGCCAGTTACACATGAGCAATTTTAATGTGTGTGTTCTGCATCCTTCTCTTTCCCTGCAGGCTTTGGCCGCTCTCCGCCTCTAATGATCGCCGGAGGACGAGTATTTGTCTTCCCGTGTATTCAGCAGATTCAGAGGTGATGGCGCTATTCTGCTTATTTGTCCTTTTTATTGTCAGCCTGTGCTCTAAATGTCGCTCATGAAACATTGAGCTCATTGTTAATAGGAGATGAGTATAAAATTTTCCTTTCTGGTCTTGCTGGTCATCACAGGCCCAGGGGAGTGGTTGATAATTGACTTACTTCTCCCTGGCTCTGCCTCTCATATCCTCTTGTATAATGGCACAACCTTGTTATGAATTTTAAGCATTGCAAATACCTTGCCTAGATAAATGTATAAAATAATTGTCATGTCTTTTAATGATGAAAATAGCACAGCAGTATTGCACTTAAAACGTAATTAAATGGAATGTAAAGAACCAGGCGTTGTGCTTCACCTTGCCCACCAGGGGGCAGTATAAGACAGACGTACGTAATACACGAGAAAAAGACAGCGCTGTGGCTTGGTAAGCGGCAACAATAGTCATTTTTGACAGAGGACAAAGAATATATGGAGTAAATATTGTTATATAGTCTGTCTACATGTGTTGCTGCATATTTTGATTTAGGGTTATAACAATCGTAACAGTGATCCGAGTTTCGTTAGCCCATCTCTGGTGTTTTGCATTTTGTGTTAGCATCAAGCTAGCTGACTTTCGTAAGTTATTTCTAGTAATGTAATTCTCTGTTATGTTTAGTTTTAAAGTAAACTTAACTGGGAGTGGCAATAAACAGCTTGACGCAAGCACTTGGCTGTGTTTTTGAAGAATTGTTCACAGTCTGCTGCTTGTTTATCTAGCGCTCATAACAGATTTTTGCTTGCAACTCAAGACAAAAGAAGCAGCCGGCTCGTATCTCGAAAACTCTTACGTTTGGTCACTTGTAAGTTGAGGTACTACTGTATGTGCCACTTATCAGAGTCCAACACGAATCTGTGTATCCAACAAAACTCATTGCAGCTTTGCTTACAATTTGGCCTAAAGATGGTACCGGTTGAGTTGCACTTTAGATGTTGAGACGGTTCCTGATTTGTATCTTTTGTTCTTCTAGGATCACCCTGAACACACTAACTCTAAATGTGAAGAGTGACAAAGTGTACACCCGACATGGTGTCCCCATCTCTGTCACGGGAATTGCTCAGGTAACATGTGAGAGGATGGATGAAGGGAAATGATAATTTTTTTTTTTAAACAGATGTACTATAATAAAATGTTTAATTTAACCTGCATTGATGCACTGATACTTAGTATCAGAATTGTTAATACAAAAAAACATTTTAGGGGCTCAATTGTCATGGCCAACATGCAGGCAAGTATTGTTTCTGTGCTGCTTTGATGCATCTTGGTGTCAAGGAATTATGTTGAAGTGAGGGTGAGGGGGGGGGAGTTTCATTTAGTTAGGCAATGGCCCTGTCTAATAGAAAAGTAGTGCTTTGCTGCCATCTTGTGGCTCATACAGGCAGTAAAATCTTGCTCGGTCATATCTCCTACAAATATTGAGGGACCAATACAAATAGAAGAAAAAAAAAAAGTGTGTGCGTCTCCCCGTTCTGTCATACCATTTGATCTGCCAGGTGAAGATCCAGGGCCAGAACAAGGAGATGCTCGCTACCGCCTGCCAGATGTTCATGGGCAAGTCAGAGGCTGAGATTGCCCAGATCGCCCTGGAGACGCTGGAGGGCCACCAGAGGGCCATCATTGCTCACCTCACTGTGGAGGTGATGTAATGTCGGATAGTGGCACGCAAGCCAACGGCCCGCTACCAACGAGTGACTAAAATGTGTCTCTCGCTTGCTGCAGGAGATCTACCAGGACCGCAAGAAGTTCTCCGAGCAGGTCTTTAAGGTGGCCTCCTCGGACCTGGTCAACATGGGGATAGGGGTGGTCAGCTACACCCTCAAAGATGTCCATGATGATCAGGTACACCCTTCAGAGAAGCCAGCGTTAGTGTGCTACTGCAACGACCTTTAAAAAGCTGCCTCAACTCTCATTTAATGGGATAGTTTAGTCCAGTGTTTCCCAACCTTTATTGAGGGAATGCACATACAATGGTACGTCAACTTCTGGGTGACCAGACTTGTGACTTATTTAGATTTGAGGATTTTTTTTTTTTTTGTCTTGAATTGTTAGCAAAAATCTGAACTAGGAGCACTAGATAGTAGCAATGAACTTCAAATCAATTAGCAGATAGTGAACAATTCTTTAAAAAAAAAAAAAAAGTGGCCAATTGCTTGTTTCAAGATTTTTATTGGCAGTCCCATTTGAAGTTAAACAAAACAAAGAATTGCATGTTGTGCATTGAATTAAACTACATAATTTATGAAAGCCTGCTGGCTTATTGCTCGCACACAATGCAAAATGCTGTGGACGGGCTAACGAAACTAGCTTTGGTGTGCCTGTAGTTATAACCCTTCAAGCAACAGATATTTTGAACACAAATGGTGTAGCAACACATCTAGACAGACACATATTTATATTCTATTACTGCAGCTTATTGAGTCACAGTAGTTGTGAAATTCTTCTGTGTATGGCAACGTCTGTACTTCACTGCCAAAGTGACCAGGAGTTAACAATAATACATATGATATCCATAGAACAGGAAATGGAAACAATTGCAACACGGGACAGTGCCTGGCTCCTCAGTACAATACACTTTAATTTAATAATGTCATATACACTACACGCGTAGCTCCGTACATATTTCCTACAATCCTGATGCATATGAATTTTGCAGACATCGACTGTACCAGCATCTCTTTTCTTTTCATGAACCTTTTAGTCTCTGACCACTAATACACTTAAGTGGCCAGTATTGACTCCCTCAACCGCTCTTTACATTAGCGACGAATTAGAGCAAAGTGCTACCATAGCAACCGTGCGCCTTTGCTCTGTATCAAACTGGGAGCGGTTTAACAGTTTCCTTGTAATGTAGATAGATAAGGGTACCAAAATATTAGGAAGAGCTCTTAATAGGATGTTTTGCAGTTGTACAACCACAATAATAGACAGATTGTGAAATCAGTACATTTATTTACATATAGCTGTCTCTGTGTGTCTATTCCAGGACTACCTCCACTCCCTCGGCAAGGCCAGGACGGCTCAGGTGCAGAAGGATGCCAGGATCGGAGAGGCTCAGTACAAGCGGGACGCTGTCATCAGGGTAACGATGTCATCTTTAGTTTAGCTCACTTCGATGTCAGCAAACCTTCAAAAGTACATTTTCCTTTAAATGTCTCTGTTCTTGTTCTCTATGAAGGAGGCCCAGGCCATGCAGGAGAAGGTGTCTGCTCAGTACAAGAACGAGATCGAGATGGCCAAGTCCCAGCGGGACTACGAGTTGAAAAAGTCTGCCTATGATGTGGAGGTCAACACCAAGAAGGCAGAGTCCGAAATGGCCTATCAGCTTCAGGTGCGTTCCCCAAGCCTTCCGGTGGCACGACGGGAACTTGTACCTGCGCATTCCCCTCCTCTCCTGACTTCTTCTCGGCCTCGCAGGTGGCAAAGACCAAGCAGCGCATCGAGGAGGAGAAGATGCAGGTGCAGGTGGTGGAGCGTGGCCAGCAGACCATGCTGCAGGAGCAGGAGATCGTCCGCAAGGAGAAGGAGCTGGAGGCCAAAGTCAAGAAGCCCGCAGAGGCCGAGAAGTATCGTCTGGAGAGGCTGGCCGAGGCTCAGCGGTAAAGCAGTAAAGCCTATCTAGGAATGCATCAAAAACTAGAAATGACAATTCCCAATGCTGGGATGCTAAGAAACGTGTAAATAAATTAGTAGATCACAACAAGCCAAACAAATATGGCCCCCTTGTTGCTGAAACTGAGATGAAACCACAGTAATTGGGTAGGCCACTTGGAAACTGCACTCCAGAAAAGTGAGAAGCCAGAAATCTAGGATCTCTGATTAGGCAAAGTTAATCGGCATGCCGCTTGAAGTCGGGAGTGTTTCTCAGGGAAAATTGAATCTGAAATTTCCAAACTCCATCTACAAGAAGAAAACAAGTGTTCTACTTGCAAACTTAAGGCACATTGATTGCGGGATTCCAGAAAAGACACTTTCTGACCTCGGACAAGGGAAAGTGTATGCGTTGCGTAGCAGGCTCCAAGTGGGAGTTCCTACTTGCAAACTGGTGATGCGTTTGCTTCGTTCCAGGAAACTAGAAAGTCTGAAGTTTCCAATCTCCAACTCGGAAAAGTGCATTGGAAGTCAGAGTTCTGACTTGCGAACTCCGGGTAAATTGATTTGCTGCATTCCAGAAAACTTGGACATCTGAAATGTGCATTAGAACTATGCTTGAAGTTGTAAATCGATTTGCTGCAGCCCATAGAACTAAGAAGTCGGAAAAGCGGGTCTCAAAGTTAAGAGTTCCTACTCTGGATTACTCGAATTCTGCGTTCCTGAAAAGTTCGAAATTTCCAATGTCTGACCATCTACGAAAAATGTATTCGAGCGCCGCTTGTACTCTGAGCTCTTATCTGTGAACGCACAGCAAAATGTTTGCTGCATTCCAGAAGAGTTGGAAACGTTTTCAACCTTTGACCCTACTCTGTTAATCAATTTCTGTATTCCTGAAACCTTTACAACTTCACACGAGAATAAGTGCTACATTCCAGAAAAGTTGGAAATGCGAATTAGAATGCTGCTGGAAATTGGAGGTTCCGATGATGAACGAGGGCAAAACAGCCGAGTTCCTTCTTGGGCCAAATCGATTGCTGCGTTCCTGAACTCAGAAATGTCCTACCTTTTGTCGAGGTGGAATGCTTCGGAACACGAGTCTTAAGTCTGTGTTCCTACTCCCTAATTCAAGGACAAAGTTGTTGCACTCCAGAAAAAGTGTTGTCTTTGTTCGTGTTTACATTAGACTAACGCTTTGCTGGGAAGGCAAGAATAACCCACACTTGGATTTTACCAACTCAATCTGGAATGTAGCATTATGAGGCAAGGCCATGACATCATCGTATTATCTCACAGTGTGATCTGCTTTAGTCAGCGCTTGTAGGCCAGGCCGTGGCATCATGACTAAGGCGTTACAGTAACACGTTTGTTTCCTGCTGACAGCCTGCAGCTCATCATGGAAGCTGAAGCTGAGGCAGAGTCTATCAGAGTGAGTTTTATTTTATTTTTTTGGGATAACCTACAGAGACAAACGCTTCTTTCACTAGTCCCACAATGTTCTTCTTTGTCCTGTGTGTGTGTAGATCAAGGGAGAGGCGGAGGCATTCGCCCTGGAGGCCAAAGGCCGCGCCGAGGCAGAGCAGATGTCCAAGAAGGCCGAAGCCTTCAAGCAGTACGGAGAAGGAGCCATGGTGGACATGCTGCTGGAGAAGCTCCCTCTGGTCAGTTCCACTTTGAACTGACACTTATGCAGTGTGTGGCCCTGCAGATGACGTCACAGTGGTGTCTTAACAGTCTCTGAATCACTTAGATGTTGACTGGCAAACTTAAGGTGGGCCTGTACGTGTGCCTTCTTGAGCAGATGGACCTTGCGGCCACTGCCAGATTTCAGTCCATTACTTTGCAGTGTCTTAACAACTGTTTGAGCCAGATGTTCACTAACAAACTTAAGGTGGCCCTGTACCTTCTCCTCATGTTTACCTAATCTTCAAATCCATGCGGTCCCACAGATGGCTGAGGAGATCAGCAAACCGCTGTCGTTGGCCAAGAAGGTCACCATGGTGTCCAGCGGTGGCGGGGACGTCGGCGCCTCCAAGCTGGCCGGCGAGGTTCTGGAGATCATGACCCGCGTGCCCTTGGCGGTGGAGAAGCTCACCGGAGTGCACATTTCCCAGGTACAAATATATATATATATATATACACACACAGACAGTAGAGGAAATAATTGAATTCCCTGCTAAATTTGTAAGCTTGCTAGGTATAGCAGTATATATATATATATATGACATGTGACACAATACTGCCTGTGTACAGGTTACAGGCCAGTCTCTCCGTGTGCATTAAGACGACCTCACGCCCGGTGCCGCCATCTCCCTGCGTGCTTGTGAGCCTCATCAAATGCGCGTCTGCTCCCTCTCTCGTTGTAGCTCTAAAAGTGCTTTTTTCCCCCCCCCACCAGAGAAGATGCATTTGTGGCGCGACAAAGCCTTTCAGTGTCTTTAAATGAGTCAATATGTTATGTTTGTGTACTGGAGGACAACAGCCTAGCTTTGTCTTTATAGTCCGCTCTATGTCCATGATATTAGTCTGTGAAATAGATTGTAAAGGTAGCTTATGCACGGCACATCTTTACACCCAAATTTGCTCCAAATGCATACTAAAAAGTGGTTGGGCCTCACTGAAAAGAAGTCAAAATTACAAGAATAGTTATTTTCATGAAAGCTTGTAATAAAGGCGTTATATTATGTGAATGTCATACTGGCGAAAGTCGTGGGATTACAAAAAAGTAGGTGGTGATATTACAGTAATTGTCACCCATTAGAAAAATATAATATATTGGAACATTAAGAGTATGTAAAAGTCGTAATATTCCAAGAATTTTTACTTTTGAAATGTGATGTGAATATTACCAGACTAATGTTTTAATAAAGTGGTAATATGAAAAGAATATAGTCATGATTTAAAAAAAAAAAAAAGGTAATATTTGTAGAATGAAGTCATAATTGCATGGGAAATGTATACAATTTATTACTATAATATAATGACAGTCTCGAGACTGTATTTAGTTTAAGAGTTTAGAATTGTATGTGTATTCACGTAATATAAAAAAAGGGGAAAGTTGCTTCTTTTTTGTAATAGGACATTGTTTTTCCTCTAAATTTTAATATCTAGTCTCTGAAAGAAGAATTTATTTGGGGTGGAACATGACTAATATATTCTGTTTTTCCTTGTAACGTTACAGTTATGCTCTGAAAATTAATTTTTTACCATTCAATTTTTTTTTCTTGACACATTTAAACGTATTTTCAGAATTTTTTATTTTTTTTTTTAAACTAAAAAAATCAATACCTTGTTCTCAGATTAAGTCGGTTTTTGCTTTTATAATTCTCTGAAAATTGTGAATTTATTCAAACAATTCAATGACATTTCCCCCCTTCTTTTGAATGTGGCCCGGACCCTCTTTAATATGATCACTGCTGCATTTGTAGGTCACATTTGAAAGGAAATGGTTGTTGGGCGTGAGAGGGTGTGTGTGTTTGGTACATACAGAAAGCAAAAGTAAGTTTTTTTTTTTTTTTTCTTTCAAATGTTAATGGATAAACGTTACTAACTCAGACACGCTAATTGGTCATATTTATATAAACACTCATTTATGTTGTATTAAATAGTTTTTAACGCTTTACTCACAACCCAAAGCTGGATGCATGTCGTTACCGTGAAGTGCCTGCCTGCTTGGTTCAACTCCTCATCAAACCTCAGAGCTAGTGTGTTCATCCTGTTACACTTCAGGGAAAAAATGTCACCTTAATATCCGACTCGGGGTAACGGAGGGGTGTAAAATTTCCGCTAAATTTTAATGGGGAGTTAAGACGGGGAATTTGGGAAATAAGCATTAATATTCCCATGAAAAATTTCCAACTTTAAAAATTCCTGGACTGTTGCAACCCTATATCCGACTGATACAAGCCATAATGGTGCCACTACGGATGCCTCTTATTTTGAGTGTAACCCTTTTCAAATGTCTAATCGTGTACTTTTTGTTCAGTAAGAAAGCATGTGTAGCCTCAATGTTAGTGTTAAATGTTGAGCATTTATCTGTATTAAAAGAACATTCATTAAATAAAGTTATGATTTAATTACAGAAGCCTATGCGTTTCATTCGAAAAGGGGTTAACTTTATTGAAACATCTACAAAAATATACAGCACAATGGATGACAACGGCATCAAGGTAGCAAGCGTTTCTACAGAAATACAGGAAAATACAAGATTTGTATTTAAAATATGTACAAACTAAACAAAGCACGTATTATTAAAATACAGGTTTAGTTGAACTACAGTGTATCAAAAAGGACTCAAATGGCACAATTTGCGATCAGTAAACAACAATATGGAGCCACCATCTCAGGACTGATTAAACAGTACTGTACATTCCGTAACGCTTTCTACGCCGGTCAAAGACGGACTCTTATCGGACACTCCGAAATGGGCGAGCATTTTAAGCATCTGCGTGATGCGATGCAACTCATGTCACAGTATAACTCATAACTAATGGTTGGCTGGAAGGGAGGATCCAAAATGTCCTTTTTATGCAAAGTGGGAGGTGTTCAAGTCCACATTGGCAGGATCCTATCAATTAAATGTGTAGTAACTAGTTAAAGTGCAGGAGGCCGAGGAATTTTTACATGAAAAAGTGATGACTTTCCATTCTCGGGCCTGACTGGAATAGACATTTGTGCTTGGACAGAGCGTTTTGAGTTGAGGGGTCAAGTCATATTAATATCATGAACAACTACATCAGCAGCTTCTGGTTCCTCACACCAGAAGAGTCCATTTGGCAGGCCGAGGGTGGATGTTGGTGTACTGCAGAACATAGCCTGTCGTGTGGATATAGTTCACCAGTTCAAGGTGAGTTGAAGCCCGCACTGAAATTGAAACCAAGGCAGCTATGTGAACCACTACAACCATCCATTTTCATTGTTGTGTTGCGGCCTATCCCAGTTGACTTTGGGCAAGTGATTGCCATTATCTAAGAACTGAGGATGGGCGGACTGGTTGAAAGGCAGCTGTGTGAACCACTACACGTCCAATAACCATTTCCCAACAGCCAGTCCTGGTAAAGGTACACCCTTGACTGATAGGCGTAGAATTGAGCGCAAAGTAGCTATGTGAACCACTACACTAGCAATGGCCCTCAACCAGCTCAGGGTTGCAGAGTGAGCTGGAACTGATTTGCAGGGACTCAAGACCTAAGAAACTTTATGAACCACTACACTGACAATGGATCTTAGCTCTCAACATCCATCCACTCATCCTGTATCCCATTAACCACTACACTACCTTCTTGACTTTGGGCAAGAGCTGGGGGTCAGTCTGGATTGATTGCCATTGGTTGAGATTCTTTAGGTCAGGCCAGCTGCCTGAAAGGCAGCTATGTGAACCACTACACTATCAACATGCAACCACTTTCTATTCTGCGGATCCTGTTCAGGATTTCAAGGGGAGCTGGAGCTCATCCCAACTGCGAGAGGTGGACTGATCTTTATCCATGTGAACCACTACACTATCAGATGGTTCAGAGGGGCGGTAGCTATGAAATGTTGAGACACTAAATCCTTTAGAAGCTGCACCTTCTGCTTACCTCATTTCCTGTCCTTGTAAAAGAGAGAAGAAAAGGCGCCTACCACCACGACACTACACAATGTAGCTCAGCCTCATATCTACACTATGTCAAGCTAGCTTACTCTGCTTTTGGGGGTGTGTGAATAAACTGAACCAGCAGCGTCTTCATGAGCCACGTCCACCCAAAAAAGTACAAAAGATGTTTGTAGGGGAAAAAAAAGCCATGACAACAGAGGTGGCCCGTTGAAGCACCACGTGGCCTTACACCATGTTCATGGCGTCCTCGGTGAGGAAGGCGTGGATGTGGCCGAAGGAAGGGCGCAGCTTGCAGTCTCTGTTCCAGCAGCTCAACATGAGCTCGTAGAGACCCTGAGGACACACAGCGGGCTTGCCCAGATACACCTGGAGCGGTGGAAGCACGTGTGAGAGAGGGGTCGCCTTGAGGGCACTCAGTTTTCAAAATAGCGTGGGTGTGAGCGGTACCTGTCTGCCCTGGTCTCTGAAGAACTCTCCGGCGTTGTCGATGACTTGTTCATCCGTCAGATTGGAGTACGGCTGCTCCTGGCACACGCTCAGCATCTCCCACAGGGTCACGCCGAACGCCCATACGTCGCTGGCCGTGGTGAACTTACCCTGTTCGCACATGGCGCACGGATCAGTATGACGTCAATGACTTTGTCCGCACACGAGTGACGCGGCTCAAGTGTCACGCAGCGTGCGGGGGGGACGTGAGTGGTTGACGGCTAATTTTGCTGCAATTCAAAATTCGAATCACAGGTGAATGGCATCGCAACGTCGCACATGTAAAAAGCGATTAAAAAATCACATAAGCTTTCACAACAAAAATGATGTTTCCGGGTGTTAAACGAGATCCAGTCCGCGATATTTTTCATGGAAGTTTCATTTGCTTGGGTTGAATTGACCTGAAGGAACATCGATGTGCACACGGAAACAACAACAACACAAAATGAAATATATTCATTTATTCATCCATCTTCCGTACCGCTTATCCTCAGTTGGGTCGCGGGCGTGCTGGAGCCTATCCCAGGTATCTTCGGGCGGGAGGCGGGGTACACCCTGAACTGGTTGCCAGCCAATCGCAGGGCACATACAAACAAACAACCATTCGCACTCACATTTACATCTACGGAAAATTATGAGTCTCCGATTAACCTACCATGCATGTTTTTGGGGTGTGTTAGGAAAACGGAGTACGCGGAGAAAACCCACGCAGGCATGGCCGGGATTTGAAACCCGGTCCCCAGAACTGTGAGGCAGATGTGCTAACCAGTCGGTCACCATGCCGCACATCAAATATATCATCATGTTAATTTAATAATTTTTTTCTTTTTTTAGTTTCCCCATTAAATAAGGTCAAACCATCCAACATAATAAACAACCCTGCCCTGAAATACTGTATGTCACTCACTCAAGGGTAAAAAAAAAAAAATGAAGACACTTGGGCTAAGAATTAATGGTACTAACTGTCACATACAAATCTATCCAATAATACTCATCTGACCATGAGGATGCACTCCCAGGCCATCCAGCGTATGGGCAGCACAGCTCGGCCTTGGATCCTGTAGTAGTCTCCGGCGTACAGGTTCCTGCTCATGCCAAAGTCCGCGATCTTGATGTGGCGCTCTCCGCTGGGGTCGTCGGCATCGCTGTTGCCCCTCTCGCCGCCCACCAGGCAGTTGCGCGTGGCCAGGTCGCGGTGCACGAAGTTGAGCGAGGAGAGGAACTTCATTCCCGAGGCGATCTGGCTGGCCATGGAGATGAGAGCCGGGTAGCTGGTGGCAAAAGACGCTCAGGTGAGGACACAACGGACACCGCAACTCTGCTTTTTTTCTACTTTTTTTCCGTAAGGAAATTTGTGGGACAGCACGGTGGACGACGGGTTGGCACGTACGCCTCACCGTCGTGGGTTCAAGTCCAGGCAACGGCATTCATGTGTGGAGTTTGCATGTTCCGAGTGAGGATGGGTGGATATTTGTGGTACCTGATGGTGGGCGTGGTGTGTGAAGGCCCGCTCTTGTCCAGCAGCACGCGGTGGGACAGGTACTGGTTGAGGTCCCCGCATTCCATGTACTCCGTGACCATGCAGAGGGGGTCGCTGCTCACGCACACGCCCAGCAGACGGATGATGTTGGGGTCCTTCAGGCGGGACAGGATCTTCACCTCCTTCAAGAAGTCATTCCTAACGATACAAAAAGCATTGAAGAATACAATTAAAGACTGGAGGAGAACGTGGAACATCCTCGGACGAATACCATAAAAACAAATACAGGTTGCCTTATCTAAAACTAAAAAAAAAAAAAAGGTAGAATGGACTGCACTTATCTTGCGCTTTATCTACACCATCACAGTGACCAAAGCACACATTCATACGCCAATGGGCGACTGCTGCCATGCAAGGTGCTGCCAGGCCCACTGGGAGCAAAATAGGGTTCAGTGTCTTGCCCAAGGACACTTCGACACGCGGACAGTCAGAGCCGGGATTCGAACCGATGACCCTTTGGTCACTGCACGACCTGCTCTACCTACTGAGCCGAAGCCGCCCACTAAACACAGTAATTACACTAGAGGGCGCCGGAGGACCAACTTGAGCTGTCTATAACCAACTATATACAGTGACCTACACAATTATTATTAATTATGCACAATTATTACACAGGGGCGCCAAGAAGTACGAGTTTAATTTGTTTTGTGACCACGCTCCTAACTCAAAACATTTGTGTCAATTCATCTTTCCGCACTGAAAACAATCTTAAGGCACCACTGTACTAAATTATCTCCTTTTAATAGCACTTATATTTTTTTCTAAATCCCCAATGATTATATGCATCTCGGGGCACTCCGGTTTCCTCCCACATCCCAAAAGCATGCATGGTAGGTTAATTGAAGACTCTAAATTGCCCGTAAGTGCCAATGGTTGTTTATGTGTGCCCTGCGATTGGCTGGCACCCAGTTTAGGGTGTACCCCGCCTCCTGCCCGATGATAGGCTCCAGCGCTCCTGCGACCCTTGTGGGGATAAGCGGCTCAGATAATGGATTATATGCAACTAAAAGTGATGCTAAATTTACTTCCTTGCACAGTCCAGTAAAGAGAACAACAACAAAAATATATTCCAATATATTATTCCTTTATTAATGCAAATAATCTGTCAGTATGTACCCTTTCAATTTACATCTTTTTGTCAATAAATACGATTCAAACTACTACTTATAAAGAAGAGAAACCCAGACAGTGCTGGTACCAGACTAGTACCCTTGGATTTTTATTGTACCATTGCTTTAATGGTGCTAGGTTTTTTTTTTGTTGTCCCTCCCCTTTACACTTCCATGTCGCATATTGGGCCACTCGAGAAAAAAAAAAAATCCAAATTGTATCACTTGAAGCATGCAGTGAAAATGAGCCTAAAGGACACCAACCTGGCATTTTTGGAGGCGTCAGGCCGCAGTATCTTGACAGCCACCAGCAGAGGGCGACCTTTCCTCACGTTGAAGGGAAACTCCAGGCTGGGAAGGTCCTGAGGGTTTTCGATTTCACACAGGTGCACCTTTCACCAGAAAAATGGAGCCATTCATTAACCACCTTTGCTGCACCGTCATAAGGTGTGTTCGGAATCATTCACTCATTCCCTACTCACTGTCGACACAACGCGAATAATTCTTTTCACAGATTTTTGTTTGGAACCTATCCTCCCTTATTTGCAGGAAAACCCACAAACTATTTTTTAAGTGAGGGGAAAAGATTCATTTGGACAGGTGATCACCGTGTCTAACAGAAAGTAGTGCTTTGCCATCAATCTTGTGGCATCTAGCGGTAATTATAAACCTTTTGCTATTCTTGGCAGGGCCCGGTCCCTAACGATAAAGGATAAAACCTATACACACTACAGCACTAGTTAAATGCAAACTCACGACATCAAGCACTAATAGTGGATAGGAAGGGATTCCAAACACAGCCATAAACCCCCCACCCCCCACAGAATGTGTTACCTCTCCAAACTGCCCCTCCCCGAGTTTCTCCTTGAAGACGAGACACTGACGCGGCAATTCCGGCAAGGGGCTGGGGTCCGCCCCCGGGCTGGAAGAGGCCAGGGCGGGCACGGCGTACGTGTTGTTGCCGCTGACACCCTGCAGGCTCACGATGTCGGCCTCGGCGTAGTGCGGCACGCTGGGGGGCAGCGGAGGGGACACGGACGGCGACAGGGCCGGGTACGGCGGCGAGCCCGGGTAGGGCGGAGGCTCGTCCTGCGTCAGAGGGAATCCTTTCTCCGGGGAAGACTCCAAGCCGCACACTGGAAGAGGCGGACATTTAGGACGAAATGTAAAGAAACTGAGTACATCGGACATGTTTGCATTTGTTATACACAGAGACACAAGAACAAGATGATATTAATAAATGTTTGAGGAGAGGAAAAACGAGGAAAAAAAAAAAACAGTCATAGAAGCGAAACCAACTACCAAGATGAAAACTTAAGGGTTGGGAAAAGGACGGCAACACAGAGTGAATGTGAGTACGAATGCTTGTTTGTCCATGTGTGCCCTGGCAACCAGTTTTGAATGTACCCCGCCTCTTGCCCAAAGTCAGCTGGGATTGGCTCCAGCTCACCTGCGACCCCTGTAAGCACCTCGCCTCAGACGGACGGGGTCTCTTCTTATCCTCCAGGAACAGGTGCTGCCACTAGATGCCACTGTTTACCTTTACTGTAACTGATGTGGTTGATGCTATAGACACACTGTCATCTGTAACGCTGATGTTTACAGTGGATTTGGGGAAAAACTGTTGGACTTGGACTAAATCAGAATACATAATGTATTCATTAATCCTTATTTATGTGAGGAAGAAATTATACCCCAAAATACATATATATATTTTGATACGATATTTCAAAATTATAATAATCCCTCAAGCAAAATCCAGATCACACACTGCTTTAGATTTGTGTTGTACACCACACAGAGAAACACATCCAGATCTGAGGTATATAAAATGAACCCCTGCATATTTACGGCTTGGCATTTCTTGGAATTCATATTTTCACAGATTTTGGAAGGGGAACCAATCCTCCAATATTATGGTTTTTTTGTGTTCAAGCCAAAGCCATGATTAAGTCTGGGGAGGAGCTTAATTTCGTCAGGCCGTAGCCTTGTCTAAAAGTCCTGTAGGTCAGTGATTCTTAAACCTTTTACATCAATAACTACCCCAAAAAAATATTTACATTTCAGAGTACCACCATAACGACCAACATTAAAATACATCGGCGTACTAGGCCTAAGTGGTTATCAAAACAAGGCGGGTTTTATTCCTAAAAGATCAATTTAATAATTTTAAGCGACTTTAAAATTATAATTATGAATGTAAACGTTAACAATACGCTTTAATAAGAAAAGGAAAACCGGACTGAAATCATTCAAGTAAAATGTATTGCACACAAAAGTTAAATAAAATAATGAATGTTTGATAAATTAACTGTACTTAAATGAACTGTAGAGGTAGTAAGTTTACAAGTCACTGTAACCACATGCACCGTTCGAACATTTAATTCAGTGATTCTTTTGTGTACCACCAGAAGGAGCCCGTGTAGTATTATTGGTACTTATACCACACTGAGAATCAATTGCTAGGTAACCGTTTCCTTTTTTGAGTTACACAGGGATTTTCGCTCTTCGAATTGCAGGCAACACTTTCCAATATAACATTACGAATGAAATATTTTCAAACAATGCATATTCACAAATAAAGGCCTCCTCCTAATAAACACCATACCCATAATATAGGCTTTGGGCCTCTCAGTTGAGAAACTAAAGACCTCTGTCCACAATATGGGGAAATATAGTATTGAAATAGTGGATAGAAGGATGCAGACAATGCCGACTAGCAGTTTCACTATATCTACTGACAAAGCCAGCCCATAATACAAATCCTGCGAGACAAGTTACAGTATGGATTACGAGGATACTGAGAGCTTCCGGAGGAGAAGGCTCCGAAACGCATGACTCAGGATGAATGTGAAAATGTGTCTTATTGGAATAAACTCCAGTAACCCACCACACAAGGCAAGAGTTAAAGAAAAAGAAAAACAAAAAAGGAGTGAAGTCAGACGCATGCACGACGAGAGTAAGAGTGACTACGCTACACTGCAGCCAACCCTTACAGGGTTATGGAGCTTGAAGTAAGGGGAGACCAGACAGGGGGGGCTCCCGAGCCCACTTTTTTTGGCTGCGGTCGGCCCAGTCCGAGGTGTCTTACCATGGGGCACATTGAGACTCTTTTCCTGAGCCTGACAGGTGCTGGGCCTCGAGCCTTTCCTGTGATCTGACAGGAGCAGGTGATAGGCCGGGTTGTTTAACAGCAAGGCTGGGAGAGCACAAACACACAATACACACACACACAGACAGACGAAAACACACAAACACGAAATACACACAATACACACAAGACCACGTAGGGCACCGCATAAAGTAGACACAAAACAAAACAAAATAAGGTACTGTTAGCATGTGGTGATAGATAACTCAAGGAGGATGGGATGCAAGTGGAGCACAGCAAAGAACGAGCAACACAACAAGGCAGGTTAACACAAAACAACAACAACACAATCTGGTAAAATCGTGTTTTTGTGTTACAGGGGTTATTTCAAAGCATAAGCGCGACGCGGAGACGGAATGCCAACCTCCTGTGGTGCAGTACAACTACAAGCATGCCCTCTTTCTTTCCTCATTTTGCCTTCTCCTTTTCATTCTTTTTTTTCCCTCCCTCTGGAACAAAAGCTGCTTTGTTCCCCTCCGAGCAGTGCATCCTCACACAGGCACTCTTCCATGTGGATTTGGCTTGCTTGTGCACACAGTGGTGGAACACTTCACAGTAGAAGTAAAAAAAACAACTTTTCTTCATATGTTCTATGGGTAAAAGTATTGGGACACACCTCTTTATTAATTTTATCAAGACATTTTGTAAAAAGAAGGCACTTTTCTCTTTGCAGTGCACAAGAGCAAGTGCACTGGAATGCGTTTGGTGTGGAAGAACCTCATCAAATAGCTTAGCGATGAATGACCGGGTTGACTTCTTTATTTAAAAGGGGAAGTAAACCCACTTTTTTCTTTTTTGCAAGAATACATTGAATGTGCCACCACTAATCAAAACACAGTATCTTGGTTAATAGTGCGTTAGTGGAATAAACAGAATAATTCAATCTCCAGCAATCTCGGGGGGGCCGCCATTTTGGGCAATATCACCCTCTGCTGGCGACCAAAATTATCGACACACCTGCCCCCGTGATGGCTGTGTATGTCACATGATCAAACCCGAAAAACAGGTTAGCAGACTCCCTGTGTATGCTGCGGGTTGCTGACATGACAGTTTGAACAACATTTTAGCAAGTTCAGGTTCAAACTCTCATGTCAGCAACCCGCAGCATACACAGGGAGTCTGCTAACCTGTTTTTTGGGTTTAGTCACGTGACGTACACATACCCCAATCGCGGGGGGTAGCCGTGATGTTAATTTTCGGTTTGAATTTTTTCTGAGAAGAAGAGAATATATATATATATATATATATATATATATATCTGCCTCTCTGGCAGACTTTCTTCAACCGAAGAAAAACAACCAAACAGACACAGAAGGCGTTCCTGTTGAGGTGTCACACATTTGTAGGTTTCATTGTTATTGAACGGGACAAACAGTAAAACTAACACAAAATGAGAACACTCGCAAGGAGCTGCTGTATTTCACATCCAAATCACACCCATGTGCTTGCACGAAAATAACCGGTCAACCTGACTCTAGCTCCTGAAGTCACTGACCAGGCCACACCCCTTAAAGTCACACATCCAACACACACTACACGACAATATGTACTGTAACTATACTTTATCAAACCAGTTAATTTCTTTACATGCTCTTATATTATGTTTTATGATGGTTTTATACAATACAGTGCTATTTTCTTTATTAATAACGTAAAAAGAATAGTGGTGGTTTTTGGATGGCTGGAACGGATGAATAGCATTTTAATTCATTTCAACTGGGAAAGATTATTTGATATATGAGTAAACTGAGTTAGAAGCTTGGTCATTGAATGAATATTTTCCTATTTTTACTCGCGATAGGCATTATGGCCATGTGTCCCATTACTTTTGTCCTCACGGTTTCATATCTTTTCTACTGGCATTCCAAGCCAAGTGCGCAAAAGTTTGTGCACGCTTGAAGGCATCTGAACAGGACGAAAGGCTTCTTTGTACTCGCGCGGACGGCGACCGCGCTGACGTCACTGCGGATGTCCCGCGCGTGGTTCACCTCTATACTCGAGCACGCGCTCCGTTTTGAAAGTGTGCAGCAGTTTTCCTCCAGGTCGGGGGTGTCGCTACGGCTGGTATTGCCTCGGACACCACAGGGTGGAGTTTCCTCTGCATTTTTTTGGCCATTTCCGGTAGTCGATTTTACTTTCCTTTCAGTAACAAGGAACAAAGCAACAAAAACGGCGACCGCGACAGAACAAATGGACCTAGATGACCAGATGATACGTTTAATTATGCTGCAAAATCGATCGAGAAGGCGGCGACGTAGATTGTGTGTTGAACCAATGGGCACGCTGGTACGTCATCACAGCATGTGACTAAAACGGACCAATCACGAGAGATGATCTCTGCGGTGTTCGATGCGCAGCAAATCTTTTTGTCAGGTGCGCGGCAAGCTACGCAGCCGTGCTGCGCGGGGCAATTCGTCGGTCACGTGATGCAATGCGGGCGTTGTCGGCCACGCGACCGCAAGAGTATAAAGAGGCCTTAATTGCATGTCTCCATGCCATATTTGCGTGGTACAATAGAAAACAATTAACGTGTATTTAAGCATGTTGCGTTCAAGTGCCTCTCAGCAACGTGTTTATTGGACATACCCGTACTGTCCCGGTGATCTCGCGGGTGCAGCAAGGCGCTGGGCTCCTGGTACTCGCTTTCGCCCTCCCGCTCGGGTTCGTCGGGGAAGGTGTGTATGCGCTGGTAGCGGCTGGAGTAGCTGTGCGTGTTGTTGATGACCACGTTGTCCGAGGGCACTGAAAGATGCACGCGCAGTTCGTCGCTCGACAGGCCGCCCTGAGCCTGTGCAAACGCGATAAATTCCTTCAATTGGTGCTGCTATGTTATTTCAACCACCACACAAGAGATTTAACTCATATTTACAAAGATAATAAAATGTTCCCCCCTCCTGTAACTATTCACATTTTTTGGGGGGGGAACCAAACCTGAAAATATTATTTGCTGAAAAACTCACAGCAAAGCCCTGTCTAATATAAAAGTAGTGCTTTAGCGCCATCTTGCAGCATCTTGGTTCCAAGGAACTGTGTTGATGCAAGGGGAAGCGCTTTTACAAGATAGGCAAAAGCCCTGTCTAATACAAAGTAGTGCTTTGGCACCATCTATAGGCAATTCCAAAGCTTGTTAGGGTGTAGGTTAGTTTCGCTATTTGCAGCAGAGCTTGGTCCTTACTGTAATGTTTTTCTGGCTTCTGAAGGAGTATTAGAACTTCTTTCACACTGTCAAACCAGCTCTGTGCCATGATCCTGTTCTGTGTGAAAGGTAGTGATACAGAATCAGGGGACAAAGTCGACTACAATTTTGTCCTGTGTCACTGTACTGTACTTCCCGCGGGTCTGTGTGAGTGATACCGACACGGAATGGGGGGATGAAGTCATCCAGGCAATTCGTAATGTATTCATAATTTATCAGCGTTATTATGTTTGTGCTTTTAATCTCACCTTCCCCAGTAACTTCTTCCAGTACTGCCTCCACAGTATGACGGCGATAACGGCCAACAGCAGCAGGATGATGCCCACCAGGCAGCCAATCAGGATGGCCGTGTTGCTGCTGTCATCCTTGGCCACGGGAAGCCCCGCCCTCGGCGACACGGCGTTGAACTCGGGACCTGCGAAGGAGTAGGAGAGCGAGCGGGTGACCTCTACTTGAGATGTGTACAGTAACGCTTCGTACAGCGGGCACACACACAGACACGCAATACCCACACACACTTTATCAGCTAGTACATGATAAGGAGTGAGTGATGCATACCACACAGGCCTCTGCTTCGAGAAAAGAACGTGAGAAGTGTGCGGCGTCTTTTGTGCACAACAATGTAGCAAAGCCAGAGGTCATTTAATCCCCTCTCAAGGTCATATGAGGCATGCAGGTATGCGAGAACAAACACCGGTACCAAGAAAGACAAGACACCCTGTCTCCCCCACACATATATCAGTCTGTCGACACAATGTTGGTAATAAATCCCCAATCTAAGTTTTTGTTCCAACTTGTGAACAAGGGAGACCACTGAAACAACTTCTAGCTTAGTTTTGAGACTTGTTCAGCGTCCCAAAATCCCTAAAACATGCACTTTTTAAGACCAAAGGAAGCCATTTTGTGATTGTCCATGAACATGTTGTGTGTTAGTGTTTTTCCTGTATACACTGGAACCTCTAAAGTCGGACTTAAACTCTCATTTTCTGGAAAAATACACAGTCGCGGATGGACAATAGGGGGAATAGCTGAGGGCGACACTCCACCGCTCAGCTGAGTCACCTGAAGACAAAAAACTAATGAAAATGAAAAAGATGAGCAGGATAAATGGTATACTGTTAATGATGAGTAAAATTGTTTTGGTTATCTTTGTTGCCTCATTTTGTGACGCACATCCAGTTTGGGGTTTACTTAACTCTCATTAAACGTTGGACATGCACAGTACAGCCTCTTCAATACAAGAGATAGGAGCATGGTGGGGCACTGAATTTCAGCGCCCATGGAGCCAACATCACGTCCGGCTATTGCTAATTGACTAGTGGAACTGTTTTAAAAAAAAAAAAAAAAAAAAAAAGAACGATGAACTGCGATATCACGGGGGAACGCTATGTGCCCTGTGATTAACTGGTGACTCGTCGAATGTGTACCCTGCCTCTCAGCCAAAGTAGGCTCCGGCTCGGCCGTGACCCTAATGAGGACAAGCGCTATAGAAAATGGATGGTTTGTGTTCCGACTTTAGAGGTTCCACTGTACTAGTCATCTCCCTAATTAGAAGAAGGAGGTGGGGGGGGGGGGAAACAGGGGGCAGCGAGCCCCTGGGTTCATCCTCCCTTTGTCTCACCTGACAGCGTCCAATTAGCAGTGGTGCCCATCATGAAGGTGGAGCTGGCGGTGGGAGGAGGTGCTGGAAGATTAGGAGGAGGAGATGGATAAAGGAGGAGGGTGTGAATGAGTAGAGGCGGTGAAGGAGAAGGGCCAGAATGAGGGGGCCGAGGTCTGCCACAGTTGTGCAAACACGCTTGTATCGACTTGACGATTCCTTTTGCCAATAGTCCACCCTAGGGCCAAAACAGAGGCGCAACTTTGCCCCTTCTGTGCAGGGGTTTTCATTTCCACAATGCTGGGACCGAGGCTTTAAATTTAACACCAGACACTCAATTCTCTTGACATGTATTGAAACCAATTGCGTACTCGTAGGACTAATGCGGCACAAGTAGTGGAAAAAAAATGTCACTAATAAGACAGTCGTTTTAGTCGTGTGCTAAATTATCTTACTAGTAGGGAAGGCAATTAAAAATCCCAGTAATTTAAGTCCTAAGACGAGTTTGTCTCCCTGACGATTCCACTTATCGATCTCACTTATGTGGCAAAGGATAATGATAACAAAAATTATATATGACTAAGGATTATTTTAATAATCAATTAATCGTTTGATTATTTGTTTTTGAATCGATGACTGATAAAAAGGTAATTTCATCTCTATCAAAAATCAGGATATTGTTTCAAATTGACAGCGCAGAAAATCCATCCATCCATTTTCTGTACCGCTTATCTTCCCTAGGGTCACGGGCGTGCTGGAGCCTATCCCAGCTAACTGCAGGTGAGAGGTGGGGTACACCCTGAACTGGTCGCCAGCCAATCGTAGGGTAAATACATACAAACAACCATTCGCACTCACATTCTCACCTACAGGCAATTTAGAGTCTTCAATATACCTACCATGCATGTTTTTGGGATGTGGGAGGAAACCGGACTACCCGGAGGAAACCCACGCAGGCACGGGGAGAACATGCAAATTCAACACAGGGGGGCCGGGAATTGAACCCGGGTCCTCAGAACTGTGAGGCAGATGTGCTAACCAGTCGTTCACTGTGCCGCCAGTGCAGAAAATGCAAAAACAAATTGATTATGATTCAGTTACTGGTTTATGTTTTTCCATTTTTCTTTTTTTTTTTTTTTTAGTAAAAGCAGATGTTTACAAATGTCTTATTTTGATTAAACACAATCATTATAAAATAAAATAATCAAGATAATCAGTCTGCTTTCATGGAGGGGTACAGAAATTGGGAAATATTTACTGTTGAGAGGCTGAAATTCTGAGGATTTGGCCAATTTTAAGTTAAACAAGGTCTCTAAACGATTAATCGATTTTCAAAATAGTTGATTAATTTGATAATCCATTAGTTGTTGATAATCGATTGATTGTTACACCACTGATATCATATATCATTTGTATTATTTCATTCCTTCATCCAATGAGAATCGATAAGAGAATCGATTCAATAAGCGGGATTGATAAAGGAATCAGAATCACTTAATTCTTATCAATTCCTATCCCTTCTTACTAGTGAGGACAAAGAGTGTACTAGTATGGACCTTAAGCTGAATATCAAGGCTATCGAATACATGCTGTTACGGCTTTCCATAATATCCTGCTTATCTGAGTTCTGTTTAAAATGTTCTCTTCTGTTAAGGCCATCTTGCAGGGTCTCTGTGTAAAAGAGGCTTTAGTTCAAGTCCAAATCATCTCAGAGCTTGAAGATGGGGCTCCTGTTGGCACTGCACGACCGGAATTTGGTTACACTTATTGTGGTGGACACAAAGATAAAGACAGAGTGAGGGAAGAGGAGGAGTGAAGCATGATGGGTAATGACGAGCCGACAGGAGGAGAATGCTGCGAGCAGAAGCTTGACGAGCGGGACTTACCAAAAGCACCGGGAGAGGTGTTGGAAGCACCGTGGCTCGGGGCAGGAGAGGAGGAGGTGTGGTTGAGGGAAGGAGAGGCGCTGGTGGTGGGAGTCTTTGAACCATTCGGCTGAGTCACGTCCTTTTCAATAGCCTCTGGATGGAAGGAACAAGGAGGAGTGTTTTCAGAAAAAACACATTTCAACAGCCATCCATTTTCCAGCTTGAGCCAATGCCAGATGACTGGGCGAGAGGCAGGGCAGCCAATCGTAGGGCACATATAGACAAACAAGCATTCACACCTATTAGCAGCTTAGAGTCTCAAATGAACCTAACATACATGTTTGCTGATGTTTCGAAAACCCACAAAAGCACGGGGAGAAGATACAAATGCCACACAGGGAGGCCAGCGTCGAGATTCGAAGCCAGAACCTATCAAATGTGAGTCAGAGTGTTGGCAAGAGTCAAGTGAGAAAGAGTCAGAATAAACACAAAACAAGCAATGAAGTAGGATTGCAACGAACAATTACATTAATGATCGATTGATCAGTCAATGGATACATTGTATGGTTCTTTTTTTTCTGCCAAGTCCATATAGCGGTCAACTAATTATGATGCTAAAAATATATATTTTTAATTTATGTATTTTATATTTATTTTTCATTCATCACATTTGTTTTGTTTGAAAACAAGTTTTTTTACACTTGTGTGACAATAAATGATGAATAGGAAATCAAACTTGCATATAAAGGGGTCGGCCGGCTTAGTAAAAAGAGCACTGAAATTATTTTAAGATCAATTGCATTCACAAATTATTTTTACAGAGCAGATGCTAACGTACTTAGCATGTAGCTGTAGGTCATGACCGGCATGAACACCACTGACAACTGTGACTGCTGAAATGCTGAATGAAATCATGTGGAATGGTATTGAATCTTATTCCGTGAGAAAGAATGATGTTGAATAATATACAATAATATGGAATGATATTGAGTGGTTAAGGAATGAAGTTAATCTGAACAGTTTGAGTTAGAAAGGTTTGAATCGGTCAAGAAATGTGGAAGCAGAAGGGAATAATGTAGAATTCGTCTTAATGTGGGGAAAATGTGTCTATATTAAAGTGGGAAAATGTGAAATATGGGTGAAAAGTGTGGAATTTGTATAATGTAGGAATGTGGAAAATATTTTGTAGTTGGAATGTTTTGAATCAGTCAAGAAATGTTGGAGGAAGGAATAATGAGGAATGTCAATATGGGGAAAAATGTGGGGATTTGAATTTGGAAATATGTGGAATTTGGGGAATGTGGAAAATATTTTGTAGTTGTAAAGGTTTTAATCAGTCAAGAAATGTTGAAGCAGGAGGGATTAAGGTAGAATATGGTGGAATGTGGGAAAATGTGGGTATTTTAATGTGGGGGAAAAATGTGGAATTTGGGGCACGTGGGAATGTGATTTGAAGAATGAATCTCATATTTACAAAGATGGGAATGAATTGGAATTTTTGGGGTGTAAAATGTGGTATTGTGGGAAATGTGGGTAATATTTCAATGAGTAAAACACAAGCACCCCTTGCGTGAATTTTTTGAATGTGTTGAAGTTGGAATGATGTGTGTAAATCGTATGAAAAATGTGGAAGTAGTTAACAGACAAAAAAAAGGCAGAATAATGATGATGATAAAGAATTTTGGTGTAGAATAACTGTTTCAGCATTCACACAATTACCAACACAGCACAAATTCTGTGTCAAAGCGTGAGTAGTTTGACATGATTTAGTTTTACTGTATTAAGTTGTAGCACACAGTGGACTATGTTTTTACTGTCCCTTGTGCGTCAAAAGGTGAGCAATTTTACTTTTAGTTTTACTTAATTACCTTCGCTTTATAGTTGGCTGTGAAAATGGAACTGTAGCCATTGCCTGTACAGTCAATAAAGGTTTTGTGAGGTGACAGAGTCTGGAACACATGAATTCACTTTACATTATTTCCTATGGGGCAATTGTTTTGAAATTAGAACAACTTGGACGTCAACCTGAGTTGCTGGTAAAATGAAGTCAGTCCAAAGTGTGAATATTTTTAAGTCCAGGTTAAAAACTTTTTTTCTCATGCTTATGATTGAGCATTTTATAGCATTTCCACTTTTAAATAATCTTTTTTTGCACTGTACACTTTTTCTTTTTTTCCTTGGTTTTTAAATGCTTTTCAGTTGTTTGAATTTTTCTCTTCATTTTAAATTATTTTCATCATTTAAGCACATTGAGTTACCTTGTGTATGAAATGCGCTGTATAAATACATTTGCTTTGCTTCACAAATACAAGAAGTACTGTTGTAGGCATAGTAGTGGTAGTGTAGTAGCAGCAGCAGTAATAGTAGGAGTAGTAAAAGTTGCAGTAGTAGTAATAGTATAAGTAAAAGTCCTGTAGTTGTTTTAGCAGTGGTAATGTAGTAGTAGCAGCAGCAGTAAAAGTAATAATAGTCATAGAATTCATAGGAGAAAAGGTAGAAAGAGCAGTTGGATAAACAGGAGTAGTATAAGTAGCGGAAGTACTATAGCAGTAGTAGTGGTGGTGATGGATGCTGTTGTTACCTGAGAGAAAGGATATCTCGCTGAGGAGCAGCCATCTGTCGGCGAAAGAGAAGTTGCAGCGCAGGATGAGAGCGGCGCGTCCGTCCAGGGGCAGGGAGATTGTCCGAGAAGATGGGTCCTTCAGGTCGTCCAGGGGCACGCGCAGTGCCAGGGCCGACCACGGCTGCAACAGGCCAGGCTTGAACGTGCACTCCACCTTGTTGAACACCCGCACGCCCTGAGTGTGACGGTTGTTGCTGTGCACCTGGAGGGAGGGGGGGGGGGGCGGTGAAAAAGAGAGAGAGAATGTGATCATCGAGTTCCTTCCTGGGGCCCGCGACTCGGAAAGCTAATTGGTTAATGTGGGCCAGCTCGACAGCCACAGATACAGTTAGGCGACAAAATATCCCGCACGGTCTCATCATGGGCTGCCTGAATTGTTTGTGAAAGATGTGGGACGCGGAGCCACTGCAGATGAACACGACAAAAACGGTGCAGAGTGGAGAGAGGTGAGCGAGAATGACAAACGAGTGACTCGGCAAACTTCAAGGAGAGTTGGCGTCAAAAGATGAACTTTTTCTTTGGCTTTTACTGGCTTCTTGACATTGAAGCAGCCTAAACAAATACTTGAACTACCACATCTCTTATTCAAGCTACATTGTCTTATTTATTTTATGTGACATTACACACAGGTGTCAAAAGTATTCACACTTGGTACTAAAGATTATTATTATTTTTTTTTAAATCAAACTTTATTAATTAACGTAAGGCAATTGTGAAAGGTAAAAAATACTGTGGTAAAAGTTGAAGTACTGATTCAACTCCAGTACATAAGTAACAGTTTAAAAAAAAAAGTACAGACTAAAGTTATTTTTTTTAAACTGTCAATAATATATAAACCCCATTTTGACTAATTCACATCAGGAAATGAATATGCCCTGCTTGACAATTTACACTTAACATTTAATTCTCATTGGTGGTCATAGTTAAGTGCTTTTTATTTTTATTTTATTTATTTATTTATTTATTTTTTACATATTAATATTACAGCAGTTAACTTATTTTACACTTGTACATCCATTATTTTCCTCTGGTAAACAGCTTTAAAGTGTTTGTGTAGATTACCCTGTAGTACTAAACAATCTCTTTTAGTCGTCACTTTTAATTAAATATAAGTCTTTGATTGATTGTTTTCAAATGCAGAATGAAATTTCCCCTTCATAGGATAAATAAAGGAATTATTGTCAATATCACCATAAGGTGCCTTGGGGTCTTCCCCATTTCACCCAAAGAAAGAAAAAAAAGATTTTCCATTGCATGTTGGTCAAGCACCCACACTGTTTTAATATATATTAACTGCAAGGAGACACATGCAAACAGCAAAATATCTGAGCTTACAGACTTGGTGGACATTTATGGCTAACTGTTGGCACATCCTGAGTAAGCCGTTCACTTTTGAATGTATTTTGAATTTTCCAAACATTTTTATACGAATTGATATTTCACAATAGCAGAGTGGACATGTTAAGCTTGACAACATCCAACTACACATGATGAAAGTGACAATGTTGTAAATATTTACTCTGCAACCAGCCACTGTTTCATCCTTTATTGAAGAAAGACTAAATGATGGTCATAAATGTGACTGAAAACGTCAGACGAGTTCTTAAAGGGGGGGCAGGTCCTCCTTGACAGGGTGGACAGCAATTTCTGGGACATGTAAAAAATGCTCAATATGAAAGAGGCGGCACGGTGGACAAGTGGTTAGCTCATCCGCCTCACAGTTCTGAGGACTAGGGTATACAAATCCTGGCCCCGCCTGTGTGGAGTTTGCATGTTTCTCCCCGTGCCTGGGTGGGTTTTCTCCAGGCACACTGTTTCCTCCCACATCCCAAAAACATGCATGGTAGGTTAATTGAAGACTCTAAATTGCCCATAGGTATGAATGTGAGGGCAAATGGTTGTTTGTTTATATGTGCCCTACGATTGGCTGGCAACCAGTTCAGGGTGTACCCCGCCTCCTGCCCACAGTTTGCTGCGATAGGCTCCAGCATGCCTGCGACCCTAGTGAGGATAAGCGGTACAGAAAATGGCTGGATGGATGGATGATTATGAAAGTAGAATAGAAATGATCAAAATGACTTCTGTACATAACATTTTGCGGACAATAAACACATGTAAACAAATACATTTAGCATCATTTAACCACTTATTACACAACTGGAGTTGTGGAGAGCAGTGTTTTGGACATGCCAAAATCACATACAGTATAGCGAATAAAAAAAATGATAATAATAATACAAAAAAATGGAGGAAACATTTTAAGAGCTGTGTCATTGGACTGGTATGTGTGCAAATGTTTGGCCACTTGTAATAGGACCTCAAAGTTCCCTTCTTCTGCAAAATGATTCTAATTAGGAAACCAAAGACACATGATATTGATTTTCATCCATTGATATTTACAATTGTAACGCAGTTAATTTTACTTCTTTTTTTAACTTCATTACAGTTAAGAGAGTGTTTAAAGAGTGTTTTAATACCACTTATAAAAAATATTTTTACACTTGTAGGTAGTGTTAAGATTTTAATGGTGACAGTTGGACCCCAATAAAGATTATTTAATTTCCATTCTTTGCGATGGAAACATTTTTCGTGTTGCGTTAAAGTTCCTCTTTACTGATAACATACGATGTGACTTTGACGCTGCAGTCAGAATCAAAAGAGGAAATGAGTCAGAGGGGTCAAAAGTGTCCATCTTAGCGACACAAATGTAACAGATGACGATATACAGGTGGCGGAGGTGGCGGGTTGTTAACCTCGCACTTAATTCTGAGCCTGTCACCTCTAACTGGATCCACATGTGAAGCAAACAGCTGCACCACATGTTGAGCTGCCTACAAGTCATTCTTTGCGTGTGTGTGTGTGTGTGTTAGCCAAGGTCACACTGGCTGCTTTCAATAAAAGCCCAAAGGACAGAACTAGAGATTCATGAACCCCGCTCCCCCCGAGGGGAAAAAAGCAATACATTGTGTTTAAGGAAGCACAGGTTAACACACACATAAGGTCAGACTGTGCCGTGTGCAAGTAATCTGGTGCATGTTAAGTAACTTCACTAGAATCAAGCTCACATTCCCACTCTTGACAAATCCACAGTGTCAAGTCAGCTGAGGTTAGTGTTGGGAAACCCCCCAGGGACAATCCAGGAAATAGCCTGATCTTAAAAAAAAACATTGGGAGTAAAACACTGTGGGAGGGTTAGAAGAAAAAGAGGTGGTGCTCTGTCAAAAACAATGCACAAGTTGAGGATTTATTACAATAACATGGGTGGGCATGGGTAAATGCGGACCATAATGGGACAATAATAAAAACACAGATCTTGTCAGCAGAAACCATCTTATTATAACAGGACAGGACACTCTGCCTCGTAGAGGTTTAGTACGATTTGGTCCCAAAAAAAGAATGCATTGTTATACTGTATATTTCAGGGGGGGAGTTTAAAAGCTTTTTCATTTTAAATGACAGTTCTGAAAACAACACATTTCTACAAACAGTGGCTGAGGACATTTTATGGTAAGCACACAACTATAGATGGTGTCTATTAAGGAGGAGGCCTTTATTTTGTTAGCCCAACAGCATATATCATTTTTAAGTCACTTTCGATTAGATTATTGGATCACACCACACACAGTACCATCAAAACTTTTAAAGGTTTGAGTTTTCGTCTTCATGTGTGGGGTCTGTAACAGAAACAATATTTCAAGATTTACAAAAATCCTTGTGTGTGTGCCAGGCCTAAGATTTTAGGCTAATGGTTTTTGTAAAAAAGTACTAGGGTTTCAAATGGGTAGAAATTTTCCAGCAAATTTACGAAAAGTTTACACTAACCTTTCATGGGAATTTAAACTCTGAAATCAGGGAAATATTCCAAATTTTAAACTTTTTATTAATGAGAATTTATGGGCATTAACTTGGAAATTTAATGGAAGGGTATCAGATTCAACCATAAATAAAAACATTTTTTGCCATAAGCAGACATCTGTGGATACACTCTCCTTGCCCAAGCGCGAGGGCATTCTTAATTGCTCTTCTTTTTCACATCACTCAAGCATTGGTGAATCTAAAGTTCACTCGCAACTCAAATTGTGGCTCGCAAAACAGAGCAGCAGCAAAAAAAAAAAGAAAAAAGGAACAAGCTCTCGCAAAGGTCTAAGAGCCATGCATGATGCAAGAAAAGAAAACAGCAGCAATGAACATGAATCTGCACACAAATGTACCTTCATGGCTGACCAGTTCCTTCTATACGGCAGCATTACAGTGATCCATTTTTCACAAAAGAGGTTTATTAGAAGACAAACCAATAGCATCGATCTGTGAAAAAATATGAAATTGACCATATTTGGACATACGGGGTTGCTTTCTGCTTGATGTATGATGTCCTACTCATTTCTGATGCCCGTAGAGACACTACATTGTATTATAAAAGTATATTTTAGAGGTTGCACTGATCACATGACCTGCAGGAGTATGTGCAGAGCTTCATTAGAGCCATGAATAAAGCATTAGTTAGCCTCAAACTCCCATTAGCCCGCCGTCGTGCTTGGCTTAACGTAATGAGGTTATTCATTTACCAGATCAAAGCCTTAATTTAAATTTAAAAAGTGATTTTTATCAGCTTCCTTATCTGTGTTCAACACATGGCAATAGTTTTAGGAGTGCTTAGCAACAATAATTCATATTTATAGAAGTTTTAAAAAGCATTTTATTCATGAGTACACTTGATTTGTGCATCAAGTTGCTCCAGAATTCAATTTAGGTAATCTGGGCCAAAGTGGAAATGAGCTGGTGGCGGTACAAAGAACATCTGGAGACAAATCATCATTTGGGGGGCACTTGCGCCCCGAGTGGGGATGCAAGTGAATGCAGACAGGAAATTGAAAGGGGAGCGATGTGATTGCCGAGGTACCGAACGTGTTTTTCAGCACGTGTTTAGTGCTCAAAAATATGTGTCGGGAAACAGACAAAAAAGTTCCAGTGGGATTGCAAAAATCTGACTCAACTGAAGAAAAAAAGGATTTAAAATGTAATTTCTGACATTTTGGTTGGTGGATGCCTCAGAATCCAAAGAAGATATTTTCGGAAAAAGAGTTTCACTAAGCATTCCCCCCTGCGTGTGTGTATGAGAATGGTGGCAAACTGAATTCCCTCTGAAGAGGGACGATTCAAGGATTCTACTTCCTTTTCTCTCTCAAAACAATGCCAGCTCAATACTCGCTTGCAACTTTGCTGCATTCCATAAAACGGGAACATTTCTTACCTACAACACACGGGAAGGTGCAAAAATAAACAAAATAGCTGCACCCATCATAAATGTAAAGCATCCATTAAAAGATACTTAACAGGCTATCTATAATGTCACTATGATCAAATTTAAGACCCGTCATTCACTAAATGTTTGGCAATATGGGCACAATATGAATATTTTAAGAAATGCTGCCATAGTATGATAAGTATGACATTTTTAGTGATAACAGAGTACAGGTAGCATTATTAATATATTATGGAAAAAATTGCTTTTTTTTAATGGCTTTTATACAATTCGATGAGTCTTAAAAAAAAAAAAAAAAAATCAACTCAGTAAATCTTCTGTGAGCTGCTTATTTCTGAAACTGTGAGCGAGCCATTCTGAAGTTTGCCGCAAATACACAGTACCGCCCCCACCGCGATGTGTCTGCTGCACGTGCCACAGATCCGCTACAACAGTGGTTCTCAAACTTCTTAAGCCGATTACCACCTCGAAAAATACTTGGCTCACAAAGTACCACCATAATGACCAAAATTAAAATACAGTGAAGTAGTATGCAAAAACAAGGCAGTGGTTTTATTCGTAAAATATATATTTAATATTTTTGGCAGCCACTTTAGCATTATGTACAGTTTAAAAATATCACTGTGCTTAAATATAGGAAAGTTAAAATCTGTAATTAAATGATTTAATTAAAATTGATTGCACATAGAAGTTAAATAAAATTTATACCTCAATAAATGTTTGAAAATCTTTTTTCTAAATGACAAAAATGTGTGGGTTGCGTCAGGGAAGGCATCCGGCATAAAAACTGTGCCGAACAAATCATTCGAGCAACTCACTGTAGCAACACCTGACAAGGGAAAACCAAAAGTCACGTCGTCGTCTTCTATTAAATTCAAATGTAAAAGTTAAATACACTTGTACTATACTTAACAAATGTACTGCACTGGATTAAAAACAACCTAACATTATGCAGTTTCAGCATTTAATTCAGTAAGTCTTTCCCATAACATGAGAGGGAGCCCGAGTACCACTCGTGGGAGAATCTCTGCACTACACTAATTGCTGTATGAATGCTGAAAGCATTAATTCACACATACCTCTATGTTATTCTATTTTTTTTATTCTACCCCATGTTTTGACAGTCTTCTACATCCACATTTTACATCCGATTCAAATCGTTCCAATGTCAATATGTTCTAAAAATTCACACCACGTTTGGCATTTCTCATCTCATTCCAAAAAAAAACAAAAAATCACAATTCCATATTTTGTACCAAATAATTACCGATTCATTTCCAATAACACATTTAACCAAAATACATTGACATTGTTCCCATTCAAAATGTTCAGCTCATTCAATTCACCATGGGAACAATTTTCAACAATCCAAAAATTCCACATATTTTTCCACATTTTCAAACAACAAAATTCCCATATTAGGACATTCTACATTCTACCCTCCTCCGTCAACTCAGTCTTAGCGGTTTCAAACCAATTCCAACTACAATATATTTTCCACATTCCAAAAACTCCCACAGACCAAATATGTCACAACTTTCCCCAAATGTTTCCACATTTTTAACCAACAAAATTCCCGTATTAACAAATATTCTACATTATTTCCACCAGCTTCATCATTTCTCAATTTATTCAAGCCATTCCAACCATATTTTTCACATTCCAGAAATTCCCCCATCATTTTCAAATTTTTTTCTCCAACAAAATTCCCGTATTCAGACATATTCTACATTATTCCATCCTCCAACATTTGTCGACCCACTCAAACATTCCAATGACAAAATAATTTCCGCAATCCCAAAATTTCCACACACCAAAAAAATTCCACTTTTTCATCAACAAAATTCCCATCTTTGGACACCGTCTACAGATTATACCCTCCTCCTTCAACATTTCTTCACCGATTCAAACCATTCCAACTTCAAAATGTTAAAATCATTCAAGCCATTATATTTAGTATTCCCATTCAAAAAAAATTCACAAAATTTCAAAAGACCCAAATTCTGAATTTTTACATATTCACCCCCAGTTTTCGCATTTTTTTGACCAATTCAAACGATTCAAATTTAAAACTGTTCACCTCATTTCATATCATTCACCATCATTCAATATCATTCCATGTTTCCATATGATTTCATTCAGCATTTCGACATTCACACGCATATTTCTCCAGAAATTACATAGTTCAGTTGACAAGGTGTTATTCGATGGCTTGGTGATGAAGTGCTTCCTCCTCGACTGAAAATAAAGTCAAATCTTCATGGTTAGTAGTCACTACAGAGGTCTGAAAAAAATAAAATAAAAAAAAAAATCCCTAAAAGTTGGTATTCATTCATTGCAACACCCTAGTTACGCCCTCAGTCGTCATGGTAATGAAAGGCATACTCTGATTGATTGAACCTCCCCTCCAAAAGTGCTGTGATTCTTTACTCTTTGTGTATATATGATGGAAGAATGCCTGAGACGGGTTTTTCCGAGTTATGAGCCATCGTTCGGCCGCATTTTTTGATTTGACTTGCGAGCAAAAATCTGAGATGTGCACGCTGTATGGTGGCAGTGAACTCAACTCACTTCACAACAAGCAGTAATTTGGCATATCGTGAACAATTCTTAAAAAAGCGAGGCTTCAATCTGTCCATTACCAGTCCCAGTTGAAGTTTACTGTTAAACTAAACAAATCAAAGAGAATTACGCATTGTGGATTTAAAACAACCACGTACCTTTGCCTTAATAAAATCAGTTTAGCTTAATGCTAATATACTATGCAAACGCCATAGACAGGCTAATGATTAGCAAAGGTGTCACTGTGTTATAACCCTTTAAGAAAAGGATATTTGAACACAAGGAAAGAAGCAACAGATAAGGACAGACAATATAACAATACTCACAGGTATATATTCTTTATCCACTGTGAAAAATCACGAATATTACTGCTGCTTAGTAAGTCAGTTGTGAAACTCTTTTTCATAGGTGGCCAAGGCGAGCACACCAGTAGGAGCTGCACAATGTCCAATGAACTGAGGCAAAATATGTGGCAAAAACTGTTTAATTATTTATATTCTAGTTAATTATGTCATTACTGCACATTTTTATTAAAGGTGCCTTATTTTACCATACCAACTTTTTCTAGTATTTGGGATGTAATATTGGCTCTACTGCTCCTCAGTAAACGTGAAATATGAATTACACAGGCTCTAAGCAGATATCCGTGTTTTGTTTGTGAATACATTAAATATGTTTGAAGATAACTGCTGAATTGTTGAGATATAGATTAAGCATCTTTTTCACCGTTAGAAATTTCCTGATTTTGTGGGCGGGGCCAAAACACAGCCCCATGACATCACGGTGCTTGGGTGTATACTTTCTAGGGCGAGTTCCCTCCCTCACTATATAAGGACAAAGTGACGTCATTTCGTTTGGCTATGCTGCTCAGTTGTGAGTTAGCTGTGCTTAGTTTCCATAACAAGGCCCATTTACCACTGCAGCATGGAGTTAGCAAGCTAACGATGGCTACACCCTGAAAATGCGTCTTTGCTGGATGCCTCGATTTCCAGAACAGCTCAGTGACGTTTTTTTAAGCTCCCAAAAAAATGAGGAAATAAAAAAGTGATGGCTTGACTTTTTAAAGACACACGTAGATGGAGAGCTGAACATCAACACTACCTCCCAACTCTGCAGTCCGCATTTTATACATCTATCCATCCATCCATTTTCTTTACCGCTTATCCTCACTAGGGTTGCGGGCTGCTGGATCCTATCCCAGCTATCTGCGGGCGGGAGGCGGGGTACACCCTAAACCGGTCGCCAGACAATCGCAGGGCACCTAGAAACAAACCATCATTCGCACTCACATTCACACCTAGGAGCAATTTAGAGTCTTCAATCAACCTACCACGCATGTTTTTGGTATGCGGGAGGAAACCGGAGTGCCCGGAGAAAACCCACGCAGGCACAGGGAGAACATACAAGCTCCACACAGGTGGGGCCGGGATTTGAACCCCGGTCCCCAGAACTGTGAGGCAGATGTGCTAACCAGCCGTTCACCGTGCCGGCTGCGCATTTTATGGGTAAGTTGACTTGTGTGCTTGTTTTTATGATTATAGTCCACAATAACCATTCAATTTTGAAGTTGAGCCTCCTTACGTGATTTTACATTGTATAAGCCCCCTTTTGGCACATCCATTTGACACACCCACAGCGTCTGGGAGCTGAGACGTGGCCCTTATTATTCAAGTTTTGAAACCTGATTTTATATATTTAGCAATTTGTTCTTTTATTCATTTAAATTTAGTAGGCTTGTTAACATTCCTCTTCTGTGTGGTGTGTCGAATTTACATGCCATTTGTGTGGGCCTGCTGAGTGCCACGTTTGACTGAATACGGTCGAACGTAAAATGAAAATACATAAACACAACATAAACACATAAAAACAGCCTGCCCTCGCTTTGCTTACCTGCATGACCTGGAGGATGCGAGGCTTCTCGAAGTGGAACTCTATGTCCACGCTGGCCTTTCCAAGAACGTCTCTGTTCCAGCCCAGGTAGTCGTAGCCGGGCCATACCCTCAACTCCTTGCTCTCCATGAAGTCGTCTCCTCCCAGGACGCCGTCACACAGCTGACCCAGGCCGCCGAACTGCACCCTGCATGACAGTGCAATTACTAGGAGTAGGAGGCTCAAAGTACAATCGGGAAATTCATAGATTTGGTAGATTTATTTGAGTTTGTCAGGGTGCATTTTATTTATTCATTTTTTAAATATATTTTTTAACTTCCGTAGTTCGAAGTATATCCCCGCTGACTTGCACTTCTTCCTCTAACAACATGGCTGCGAACAGAGAGGAGCTAGTTTACAAAAGGACATTCAGTGTTGCCAACTTAGTGATTTGGCCACTCTACGACAATTTAAAAAAAAAAAAAAATAAAAAAAAGGGACTTAGAGATGTAATAACATAACTGTAGTCATTTTGACATTGTTTTCTGTACCAGTGGAAGGAAATTTATAAGTTCAATTTACCCACTGCAAAAGCTTTGATTTAGCAACATTTTGATAACTTTTGACCCAACATATGTGCAACCAAGCCACAAATATTTTGCAGACGACAACTTGTCTCACCTGTACAACTCTCCAAGAGAAAAGTGCGTGAGAGAGCTGGAGTGGGTAAAGAGATACTCTTCAACAACTAACATATGGACAAGCCGAGCCTTGCAGTTTGACAGCTCATTTTATTATGTTAAATTTTGGAATATTTAAAACGTTAAATTATAAGGATCATGTTTACATACATGTTTTGACAAATGGGCCATTTTTCCTGGAAGAAGCACTTATTTCCATATCATCTGTAAAGAAAAAAATACGTACATTGGTACATTGACTTAACTTGACCTGGAGTTTTACTCGTTCTGCGGCCAAGCTCGTGACTCAATTTACTCGTTTCAATTAGATATAGACCATTGAAACAATTGAAATGCCAAAAGTCGATTACACCCGCCCCCAAAAAATACCACCTTTTTTTGTTGTGTTTTTAAACATAGAAAAATTGCACTCTATTATGTAATAAAACAGGAGAATGTAAAGAAATATAAACAAAGTTGAATTACTATATGTTGGAATCACTGATGGTGTAGTGGTACACTCGCCTGACTTTGGTGCAGGCAGCGTGGGTTCAGTTCCCACTCAGTGACGGTGTGAATGTGAGTGCGAATGGTTGTCTGTGTCTATATGTGCCCTGCGACTGACTGGCGACCAGTTCAGGGTGTAGTCCGCCTTTCGCCCAAAGTCAGCTGGGATAGGCTCCAGCGTCCCGCGACCCCAACCAGGATAAGCGGTGTTGAAAATGGATGGATGGATGGATATTATATGTTGGGATAAGCCGAGTCATAACAACAATTGTAGTGTTGAATGTGTGCATTTAAGGGGTGTGGCCTAGTGAATGACATCAGGCGTTATGGCCCGCTGTAGCTGCTTGCAAGTGTTCTCATTTTGTATTTCTGTGTTTGATTGTAGCGAACGCGAAAAACTCGTTATTTGGGGAACTTGTAAGTCAAGGTACCACTGTATTTCTATTTTTTTTATGTAGAAGTTGATGCTGTCAAAAAATGTTTGAGGGCTTGTTTGGTATCAGAAGAGGTGCAGGTGAATAAAGGGATGGAAATTAAAGTCACTGATGTTGTAGTGGTACACTCGCCTGACTTTGGTGTGGGCAGCGCGGGTTCAGTTCCCACTCAGTGACAGTGTGAATGTGAATGGTTGTCCATGTCTATATGTGCCCTGTAACTGTCTGCCGACCAGTTCAGGGTGTAGTCAGCCTTTTGCCCGAAGTCAGCTGGGATAGGCTCCAGCGCCCCGCGACCCTAACCAGGATAAGCGGTGTTAAAAATGGATGGGATGGAAATTATTATTATTTTGTTTTTATTTGATTTGTCGCTTAATTGGAATAAAATTATTTGACTACTAAAAGAATCATTAGTTGCAGCCCTAACGAGGAGAAATGCAGCAAATTTGAGAAGGGGAAAGAAAACTTCATTGTCATTAGGTTGTTTTTTTTAAAGCTAAAATGGGGGAGGGAAACGAGTAAAATTACAATTCAGATTTTCGTGAGAAAGAAAAAAAAATAAAAAAAAATAAAAAATAAATGAAATTAGGCTTTTTGGGGGGGAAGAAAATGTTATTTTATTATTTTAAGGCCATATCGCCAAGGCGTGTGTACACGTTTATACACAAACACAGCAAGGTCAAACTGACTCTCCTGTCTCCCATTAACATACATCTGTGCAAGAATACGTCTGGATCGCATCAAAATGTGTTAGCTTACTCATAAGCAAAACATTTCGGGCCCATTAACCGCACGGCCTGAGCGAGTGTGACCCTGCCACGAATCCTGGTGCAGCACGTCTAGCGGCATGCCAAAACGTTATTGCCAGGAAACGCGCCTCGAAATCCCTGAGCAACTACAACAACACTGCGGGTCCCCTTTCCACAAGGAAAGAGCTGGCCGCGATCCCGATCTTCCATCTTTAGGAAACACTTGCTTCTAATAGCTGAAACTTTAGTGTGGAGTTGAAGACGTGGTACTTACCCTTGCTCTGTGCTGCCATCGTAGGTGGAGTCGTTCAGGTAGACTGGCAAGCCTGACAGATTCATGACGTGACCCACTGGAGCCGTGTAAGCCTTCAATCCATCTAAGAGAACGCGGGACAGAAGTGGGCATGATTGTAGAAATGCCGACCATTCATCACAGGAGCACACGCTGCATGTTCGGCTCGAACTGACCAGACGTTCACTTGCAATCAGCGAGGCGGGGAAATGCTTGTTCTGGTTTGAAACTAGTCAAACAAACCAAAGGTTCTGTTACTCGGGTCCACGCACCCTTAACGGATGAGCTAATCAGGCTACGCGGGCATCAACAGCACTCTGGTACACATAATAAATGATTCCTGGCAAAATATTTTACACATTCAAGAGCAGTTTTCAGTGCGCTAAATCATAACATGCATGAACACTGCTGTACTGTATTTGTCAATGTACCTTCATTCTCAGTCGACCAATCAACAAAGTACCGCACCACTACTGTTGGTACCAAGGATGCCAACAAGTGGTACGGTACAGGCATATTTTTTTTTTGTACCTCTTAAAACCGTTCATAAGCTGTGGCAGTAATTTTGCATGAGGGACAGGGAGGGCAGTGCCCCACCACATCCAGCAAATGTCATTGCGATGAAAATTATACACTATTATGGTATATTGATTCAATTGTAAAATACATACAGGTGCATCTCAATACATCAGAATTTCTGAAACTTAAAAAATATATATTTCAGTCATTCAATTCTAAAAGTGAAACTCATTACAAGCTGCAGATTCACGACCATAAGGCGCACGTAAAAGTCTTACATTTTCTCCAAAATGGACGGGCCGCCTTATAATGCGGATGTGTGCACCGAGTTCCAACATCTATAAATGTTGTATGAGGAACGCTCCGCTTGACTTTTTTTTTTTTTTTTTTTTGACTGCTTGACTGACTGGGAGCATTTCCTGCAGACACTTATACAGAGGAAAAGCGGACGTGGCTGAGGACAGCATGCGGACGTGAAGGGGGAACGGTGCGTGAAGGAGGACGCTAAAGCCACACCCCCAGTAGGTATATAGCGCCGGGGTGTGCATTGTGCAAAACAACATCGGTTTGGCTAAGGATCCCCGAAAATGGCACCTACGAAGAGACGCGCTTACGAAGCACAGTTTAAACTCCAAGCTATTAGTTACACGGAGGAACATGGGAATCGAGCAGCCGCAAGAGAATTCAAGATCAAAGAATAAGCAGGAAAACGAGCTTCGCCAAGTCAAGAAGACAACGCTGAGTTTCCGCGGAAAAAAAAAAGAAAAACAAGACGAGGTGGCCGGAGTTGGAAGACCAACTCGAGCAATGGATTAATGAGCAAAGAACAGCCGGGAGAAGCATCTCAAGTCACCATTTGACTGAGTGCAATAACTCTGCCATGTGCAGCAAGTGAGGAAGCTTGCCATCATTCCGGGAGGCTTGACTAAGGAACTGCAACCGCTGGACATCCGTGTAAACAGGGCGTTCAAAGTGAAGTTGTGAGCGGCATGCAAGCGATGGATGACAGATGGCGAACACAGTTTTACTAAGACTAAGAGGCAGCGCCGGGCGAGTTACGCCACAATTTGTGAATGGATTGTGGATGCTTGGGCTAACGTGTCTGCTTGCCATATGTTCGAGCTTTTGTAAAAGCCGGCATCATTTCTGAGGAGCCACACGGCAACGAGACTGACTCGAACCTGGCGTGTTTGATTGAGAACTTGCCCAGCTGTTCATTTCGGATACAGAAGATCAGGCCTTTGATGGATTTGTGGATGAGGATTGATAACAAAAATAATGTGAGTACATTGTTAAATACTTGTTTAATAATTGTTAAATAATAAAGTACAACCGAACTCAGTTTTGCTCCCGCTGCCTTTTTAAAAACATTGTTTTAGCGTGCATGCATGCTACCATATATTTTAACCTAGCGTACGTTTTACCATGCCTGTGCCCAATAATACGGTGTGCCTTATGTATGCGTTAAATACAGAAATAGACCCCGTAACTGAGACTGCGCCTTTTAATGCGGTGTGCCTTATGGTCGTGAAAATACGGTATTTGTTTATTTATTTTTTGGGGCAGCCACCTGCTTTTCTATTTTCTTCTGTTTTTCTGACAAATTTTTTTTCCACCTGTTTTTCCTGATCTTTTTTTTTTTTTTTCTGTTTTGCTGAAAAAAAATGTTTCCACCTGATTTTTTTCTGAGTTATCGGGACACATCGAACTCACGTGAGAACCTGCGAACTGCAAATGACTCTTTGCGGACTCACTAATGGCGGATTACTGCTGGGCCGGGATTGTGGTACATACGCCGGCGAAGCCGATTCAGATTCCAATTCAGTCTAATAATAACTAATAACAATACCATCTATGTGACTCAAAGACAGGAGTATCTCCCAGTGTCTTAAACCCATATAAAAATAAAACTTGATCAAACTAAATAAGCCGGTCATGTTGCTTACTACGGAGTCCACAAAGAGTCACTTGCGGTTCGCAGGTTCTCACGTGAGTTCGATGTGTCCCGATAACTCAGAAAAAAATAGTCAGAAAAACAGGTGGAAAAAAAATTGTCAGAAAAACAGAAAAAAATTCAAAAAAACAGAGCCCTCAAAAAAATTACTCAAAGTTTTTTTTTTTTTTTTTTTTTTTTAATAAATCCAAATGAATGCAATACACTTCCGTAGGGAAACAACCCCGAAAACACTAATTGGCAATTTATGCCTGCTTATTCAAGATTTTATGGGGTTTGAAAAAAATTACCCCCCAATGCAATTAAAATGGGTGTCAATTATCAGCGGAGGTCCTACCCATGCCCTATCCCCCACTAATAGCAGGGATCCACTGTATATTGATTCACTACATGCAGAGTGAAATATTTAACTAATTAATTTTATTTTTTATAATTCTGATGATTACAGCTCATAAAAAAACCAACAAACAAAAACAAAAAAAACAAAAAACAAAAATCAAGTAATTTCTAATATTGAAATTCAGGAGAAATTGGACTTAAGAGTATTTTCATATACGTTTCACTTTTTGAATTGAACTACTAACAAATTATTATTATGCTTAATATTTTTATTTACTGAGATCCAATTGTTTATATAAACCTGTCTCAAAATGCTTATGGTGCCATTTTGTAGTAAATTCCTCAATGTACAGTATTTCTGCAGTATCTCCCTGTCCTTTCTCTGTTGTGTGTGGCAGCCTTCTGCCCAAATAGTTGTTTTACTGGCCTTTGTACCTTACATATTCTGCCAAGTAACAAGCGGCTACTCAATAAATAAATCATGTTGATGTGCCTTGTAACTGGAAAATATACATAATTTCAGTTTTCAAGTTTTGTCTGCGTAGCAAGAGAAAGTACAGAAATGCCTCTGCAACTTTAGTCATACGCCACTGCATTCCATAACAAACCCACTCAAACTGTGCTGATTGGTGCAAAAGCGGCCATATTAAGACTATAATAAACCTTATCTCCAACTCCAGACAATCAGACCTGACCCTAAACAAACCCACTCAAAGTGCAATGACTGGTGCAAAAGTGGCCATATATGCCTAATCTCCAGACAATCAGAACCGACGCCAATAAGCCACTCTCCCAGCACACAAGAACAGGACAGCGCTGATCTTGAGGCGGTGAGTGATGAACGAGGGATGTGGGACGTGACTGCAGAAGAGGTGAGCACTCATAAATACAGTGAGTGCTTGGGGGTTTTGCAGAGAGCAATGCTATTTATCAGAGGGCAGACACTCAAGCTGGCAAGCAGCGTCCTGCCTGTAAATTGGATGCAATCTCTCAAAGCGATGCATGGGACAGATGGAAAAACACACACACTTGGAATCATTATTATTGACTAAATCATTTTTCACCCACTGCAAAAGGACGCATACCCAAAATGTGTAGGACATTCGAACTGCCCATGAGCCTACTTGACACCTAAAGTCCGGTATGTTTGGCTTGTGCGAGTGCTCTGTTGTGTACTTAAGAGTGATAAACCTCCTCTCCTCTGTATGTCTGTATAGATTCTCAGTCATGCAGGTCATGGTAATCTGCAAAAACTGAATTGAGGCAACTGGACTCTTATTTGTTGATTTATTTTTATTTTTTCACACCAGGATTTGGGGATCCTCTGCCATTCCTCCTTGCAGATCCTCTCCAGTTCTGTCAGGTTGGATGGTGAACATTGGTGGAAAGTAATTTTCAGGTCTCTCCAGAGATGCTCAATTGGGTTTAAGTCAGGGATCTGGCTGGGCCATTCAAAATCAGTCACGGAGTAGTTCTGAAGCCACTCCTTTGTTATTTTAGTTGTGTGCTTAAGGACATTGTCTTGTTGGAAGGTGAACCTTCAGCCCAGTCTGAGGTCCTGAGCACTCTGGAGAAGGTTTTCGTCCCGGATATCCCTGTAGTTGGCCGCATTCATCTTTCCTTCGATTGCAACCAGTCGCCCTATCCCTGCGGCTGAAAAACACCCCCACAGCATGATGCTGGCACCACCATGCTTCACTGTTGGGACTGTATTGGACAGGTGATGAGCAGTGCCTGGTTGTCTCCACACATACCACTTAGAATTAAGGCTCTTCTCCCCCGATTGCTCAGTTTGGCCGGACGGCCAGCTGTAGGAAGGGTTCTGGTTGTCCCAAACGTCTTCCATTTAAGGATTATGGAGGCCACTGTGCTCATAGGAACCTTAAGTGCAGCAGAAATATTTTTGTAACCTTGCCCAGATGTGTGCCTTGCCACAATTCTGTCTCTGAGCTCTTCAGGCAATTCCTTTGACCTCATGATTGTCATTTGCTCTGACATTGACTGTGAGCTGTAAGGTCTTATATAGACAGGTGTGTGGCTTTCCTAATCAAGTCCAATCAGTATAATCAAACACAGCTGGACTCCAATGAAGGTGTAGAACCATCTCAAGGATGATCAGAAGAAATGGACAGCAGCACCCGAATTAGATATACGAGTGTCACAGCAAAGGGTCTGAATACTCATGGCTGTGTGATATTTCAGTTTTTCTTTTTGAATAAATCTGCAAAAATTTCAACGATTCCGTTTTTTTCCGTCAATACGGGGTGCTGTTGGTACATTAATGAGGAAAAAATTAAAAATGATTTTAGCAAATGGCTGCAATAAAACGAGTGAAAATTTTAAGGGTGACTGAATACTTTCCGTACCCATTGTAAATGAACAGTCATCTTTATAATGTTGGACTTTTGATGGAACATTCAACTATCTGGTTTGTCATATGAAGATGAAGATGAATATTGTCTAAATTGTGCGCATTTGTCATTAGGTCAACATCATGGTTAATACCAATGTAACTGCAATGTACAGTGGTCCCAGATGTGCCTCGAAATACGGGTGACGCGACTTAGGAGCCGTCCAGACCTCTTTCAAACCAGCAGTCCTCTCAGTCGAGAATTTGAACATTGATATTATCAAAGGAATAAATGTTCCTTCTTTTTGAGATGCAAATGCACTGCTGACACTGGACCCACAGAGGCTGCCCTCCTGCGTTTCTATAAGAGATGATTGGTCTCGCTAATGTCAAGATCACTGCACTCCATAAACAACATTGCTGAGGTTGTTTCTAAGGATTTGGCCCTTGGGGTGAACCAGCGTTTGTGGGTGATGACTAATACCATCACTCCTCTGGCCAGTTACTTTTGATAACCACCACATTGCACAATGGAAATAAACAGAACAACTTCAAGTAATTCAGTCAAAAAAGAAGTCCACGGCACATCTTGGGAAGGAATAACAATTAACTCAGCCTTCACCACGTGAAAGGTAAGATTTGTCAAGTCAGGTCACATGACATCCACTTACCAGTCCACACACAGCCGTACAGTTCCACTCGAAGGCAGACGCTCATGACCCTGTCGGCCAGCGGGTAGAAGCGCACCATGCGGGCTACTATGGGGGGGCCCAGGTCCTTCAAAACAACATCGTAGGTGTTCTCGTTCCCGGACACCACCTTGGAGGAACAAGCACAAATATTCACTCACTCCACGACATCGCTCGGCAATCTGTTTTTGCTGTGTTTTAAATCATTCATTCAACTCTGGAATCATTCTTTACTTCTTAATCACGATATAGGGACTTTTATATAGGGGACTATATCGTTTATTCATCAGTTAACAAAAGTGGTTTTGGAGCACCACGCAGGTCGTCACTGCTGTCGCATAATTACAACGTACCGGATCAATGTCAGTTGGTGGACCTTCCGTAATATATAATGAACAAATACAGTACTGTAAATACCAGGACCTGTCAAAAAGTAAAGAGCTCAATTCAATTTAAGCTACTAATAATTGATTTTTTTTCCCCCTGAAATTTGTAAGGTTTGTATTTTAAAATACATTTTGTTTAAGACTGTCAGGAGAGCGATCCTGCTGGGCACTCCCTCGTTCTTCTGGAGAACTTCAATGACAGTAAGCCCTGGAAGGTTGGGATTGGGAAGAAGCCGTAAGGTAGTCGCTGCCCGTTATGGCCGCAATCCCCAAACCCGTTGGTGGACCCTCTAACACACGCTGTTTGGTCCCTTGTACGACTGGTGTCAGAGTTTGGTCCACATTGTTAGCAGTAAGTTGCATTCGTTTCCAGTGAGTGTTGGACTCCGCCAAGGCTGTCCTTTGTCACCAATTCTGTTCAGAATTTTTATGGACAGAATTTCTAGGCTCAGCCAAGGTGTTAAAGGGTTCCGGTTTGGTGACCTCAGTATTACATCTCTGCTTTTTGCAGATGATGTGGTTCTGATGGCTTCGTCAAGCCATGATCTCCAACTCTCGCTGGAGCAATTCGTAGCAGAGTGTGAAGGGGTTGGGACGAGAATAAGCACCTCAAATCTGAGACCATGGTTCTCAGTCGGAAAAGGGTGGAGTGCCCTCCCCGGGTCAGGAATGAGTTCCTGCCCCAAGTGGAGGAGTTCAAGTATCTCAAGCTCTTGTTCACGAGTTTGGGAAGAATGGAGCGGGAGCTCGACAGGCGGATCGGTGCAGCATCTACAGTGATTTGGACTTTGTATCTGTCTGTCATGGTGAAGAAGGAGCTGAGCCGAAAGGCTAAACTCTCGATTTACCTGTCGATCTATGTTCCTACCCTCACCTATGGTCACGAGCTGTGGGTCGTGACTGAAAGAACAAGATCGCGGATACAGGCGGCCGAAATAAGTTTCCTATGCAGGGTGTCCAGGCTCTCCCTTAGAGATGGGGTGAGAAGCTCAGTCATCCGGGAGGCGCTCAGAGTCCAGCCACTGCTCCTCCTCATAGAGCGTAGCCAGATGAGGTGGCTCAGGCATCTGATTAGGATGCCTCCTGGACGCCTCCCTGGTTAGGTTTTCCGGGCACGTCCCACCGGGAAGAGGCCTAGGGGACGACCCAGGACACGCTGGAGAGACTATGTCTCCCGGCTGGCATACGGGACGCCTCGGGAACCCCCTGGAAGAGCTGGACGAAGTGGCCGCTCCCTGTTTAAGCTGCTTCCCCCGCGACCTGACCTCGGAAAAGCGGAAGAGAATGAATCAATGAATGATTAAAAATAATTACAAAGCACTTTATGTCCATCTGTGTTGTGATGGTAGCAACTTCACTGGCTGCCCATTTACACACTGCATCTCACACACAAGATACTCCTTTTCACATTGAAAGCCATCAATAACATCACCCTTCAATATCTCACCAACCTCCTCCACATTAACAGACCACTCTTAGGTCATCCTCCTCTGTTCAACCTCCCGCTCGTCGAACACCACGGTGTCACGAGCCTTCAGTCGCTCAGCCCCCACCTCACACAAGGAACTTGGACTCTCTCGGCATCACATTCAAACCATTACTCAAAACCATCCATCCATCCTTCTGTACCGCTTATCCTCATTAAGGTCGCAGGCGTGCTGGAGCCTATCCCAGACATTTCTTTTACATTTACTGTAACTATTTTAATCTTGTATTGATTCTTGTTTTAAAGACTGCTTTGCTGTATTTTGTTCATTTTGTGTTTCTTAATTTTTATATTGTTCCTTTAACCCTTTGAGGAGACCTTGAGTGACATGAAAGGTGTCGTTAAAAAAGCATTATGTGTTGCTCTACTTACATTAAAGACATTTTCACCACAACTCATGAATTTATCACATTCAAAGAATCAGAAAATACCCGAGAAAGTGGAAATCCTTTTTGTTTTGCCGCAATGCATCATGGGAGATATTGCTTTTCCAGTGCTCATCATCGGCTTTTCACTACTTTTCAAGATGCTGAGGTGGATTTTTTCGCCTGTGGTTCCGAGTCGGAGGTCACCCGGGAGAACACTGGCTTCCGTTGGGCAGGAATGAATGAAGACTTTGAGACACTTGCCGTTTGGGCTAATTCGATTTATTGAACAAGCCTTAGTGTCATAACAGCTGCTTACATAGCCAGAACAACGAAAAAGCCCCCGAAAACCCCTGGATCTCAGTTTATCAAGGTTTAATTCTCTGGGTGTGGAATTAGCCCCTCCCTGGGTGCACCCAAGACATGTTACTGTCTGGGCGGAGAAGGAAAACCCTAATAAACTTACAAATGGTTGAAGGAAGTCCTTTGATGTAGCACTACAAAGAAAAGATGGTTGGCTTGAATACAGATCTCCAAACATTTGGCCCTCTCAAAGGAACTCTAACTTCGGCACTATTGAAATATACTACAATGCACTGTGGAATACATTGAAGGCATTATACACTGAAGGCTATAAAGTACACTCACTACACATTCGAAAAAAAGCACAAAATGGCAAACTCACTATATAGGGCAGTAGATACCAGAAGTGGGAGACTCGAGGCAAATGACTTGACTCAAGTCAGACTTGAGTGACCAATTTTAGAACTTGAGACTTGCTTGGCACTAAAACGTATATGAAAGATGACTTGAACTACACGACTTGACGAGTCCCTGTTTACATTTGAAAATCTGCACTTAAGCTCGTATGCCTTTTGTTTGGGGGGGGGAACACACCAAAAACTATTTTAGGGTGTCTTGCACGGCATAAACCTGAGAACCACCACTATACCATGAGACGGAGTGTCGCCGCAACATAAAGCACATATCACGGATGGAGATCCAAAGATAATTGCATTTTGATTCAAGGATTACATTTTTGATCAAATTGGGAAAAAGAGAGAATGCAACATACAAGGTTTGCTACTCAAAGGTAAAGGGACACAACAAATACGACACTAAACGTTATCTGTCACTATAAAACCTACAAACGCAGGTAAGCTACTGTATGTTAACGTCACAATTTAGCTCACTAATAGCTGGTCAAACATTAACTAAGCTTCATGTCAGACATGCATTGACATAAGACCAAGACGGAGACTGAAACTTGAAACTATACCATTAAAAACTGCAATTATCAATGCGTGAAGCATAGACATGTATACATACATGCCACTTGCAATGGGTTGACTCGTATACTGTATATTGTGTTGTGACTGAGCAAAATTTATGACTTGACTTACGACTTGGTTAAACTCACTTGCTTGGTATTATTGGGGATTATTATTATTGATTTTCGCCACAGTAACTTGGGACTAATTTGAGACTTACCTTTGTCTTGCCCATACCTATATGTACCATGCTCCCACCTTTGCTATATACTAGTGGATAGGGAGTGATTCCGAACACAGCCTTAGTCTCCCGGCCACCCAAGTCTTGGACTTACTATTCAGGCCGTGTCATGTTCTTAATCGTAGAAAAGCTCAAATGAAATGGCTTGAACGTACCAACTGATTTCAGAGTGAAGCGACCCCAGTGAGGATAAGCGGTAAAGGAAATGGATGGATAGATGGGGGTCGGGCAATATTTTGCAGTTACTGCATTTGAGCAAAGATTGACACTGGTGTGCTATCTTTAGACTTATCTGAGGCAGATGAAGAATAATACCGTCCTCTTTAAAACATTGTTGCTGTGAGGTCCAATTCCCACTGTCGAGCACACAAGCTCAGTCCAGAGTTGATCACTAAAGAAAACATTGGACAGGGAGCCAACAATGGCTGCTTTCTGCACAGGTGTGTCTTTGTATTAAGCTGAAAAAGCCCCACTGGGCTCTTTTGTTACAGCTTGGCATGGCTCCACTTACAAAGTCATACAAGATGAATTATATATAAACGACAGGAATATGAAGTCCTGCCAACACTAACACTTAATGAACACGCTTCAATTCTATCCTTACTTCCTGGCCCCAGCGGTCCTTCCAGGTGATCCATTTCACGCCATCACGAGAGTAGCGAAGGCGATAACTACGGACAAACTCCTGGCCGTGCCCGTCGGCATGGCGACCCTGGGTGCCCACCAGGGCCAAGAAATGCAGTTTGCGCAGGTCCACCTGGAGGAAAATGGGAATCAGTCAGTTTATCTTAAAGATGGAGTAGGAACAGACGGCGTTCCGACCATGCTTGAATTAGTGGAACCTTTGTAAACATTTGAAAGTGTGTCATCTTGATTATTATTAACGATTCATTGACTGAATCAGACAGTCTTGAAGTATACTGTAGGTATAGCAAAGGGTATAAAAAGGTAGTCATTTTATGTATTTAGCTCATTAAATAGTTGGTTAATTCATTTATTTAATTGCAAAAATAAAACATTCGTAAAAAAAAAAAAAAAAAATGACAGATGTAAAATGTATTAATTTATTTTAGAATAAAATTAATTTTTGTGTTCTCCACATATCCACGATTTGCTACTCGCAAATTCATGTATTCGCACTTATCCCGCATTATTTGCATAACAATTCACCCCTTTGCTGTTGTTGTGCTCAGGCCAAAGGCATATCTAATATAAAAGTAGCGCTTTGCCATACGCATCTAGGGGCATCTATAGGCAGTTGTAAAGCTATATAGGGGTAGGGGGACATCAATTACTCGGCGGTTTTCACTATTCGTGGCAGGGCTCAGTCTCTATCCTCCAGGAATAGTGTGGGAATATTGTAATGCAATTAAAAATGAGAATAGATTGTTATTATGTTTTTAACGCATTTTTGCATCCACATTTAACTATTTTTCCTCAACTATGAATGGCCTGGGTCCGCTGTCTGTTTTGAAAATAATTATGGCCCACAAATGTTTACAGATCCCTACTATATGGTTGATATAACAAGTTTACACAGCCTTGTTTTTATGATATAAAAAATGTGATCAAGAGAAACAATTTCATAACCTTTTCAACCATTGTGACTTCTAATCTGTACAACTCAATTGGAAAAAAAAGGAAATCTTTTAGTAGTAAAAATAATGTTGTACAAGTGTGCACAGCCTCTTACAACTGGCGATGTGGCTGTGTTCGGAATTAACCAATCCCATTCAAACTTGTTAAATGGGAGTCAGAACACAACATGCAACTGATTAACCCCAAATAAAGTTCAGATGTTCTAGAAGGATTTTCCTGACATTGTCTGCTTACTTTAAATTAAAAAAGTGCCTCTGATGGTGTCACATTTTACAGCACAAGCCGTAGTCCGCAGGCAACCCGGCATTTGAACAGTGAGTATGTAGAACTTTTATACCCACTGTAGATGCTCAGAGAGCTGAAGTAATACTGTACATGGTTCAAAAGTTTGTGGTGTGTATTTTTCCAGAAAACTGTGGTCACATTGTACGACTTGAGGAGTGTTGGAGTCTAAAAGTTTGACTGTATTCCAACATAACATTGCTTGTGCAGACGAGGAGTAGGCGAATGAGATTATAAATCAAAGTGAGCTGGCCGCGTGCCGCTAACCTGAAGGTATTCTGATCCATCGGGGAAGACGGCGCCTTTGGGGCACCAAGCTCCGTCCCCTTCTCCGGTGCTCAACCTGAAGACGGACACGGGTCTCATTTACATCAGGTGACAAATGATGGCCAACTAGCAAAAGGACAGTATGTAATAAATAAACAATTAACTCGACTGTTCCCACAACAGTGCCTGCAGCATGCACAGGTTAAACCGAGAGCTTGGTACAAAACAAACCAGTGCATAATGGCTTCCGCAGCGAGAAGCCGCCCACATACAAACAGACAACGCTGTCTGCAACCACTCTTAAGAGGGGAAAATGTACAGAACACATGCACATCTGAAGGAGAGGAAACGAAGGGAGCTGGACTCTGTGTTACAGCAGCTCCTCTTGGGCCACCACCACACACACACACACACACACACACACAAATTAACAGCATAAATTTCCTCCTAGGACGCCCAGCGCGTTGCTCAGACCACCTAAAAACCAATCATTAAATTGATGGCGTCATGCAGACAGTGATGCTGCTCCCCTCAGAGGGTGAGCTCATGCAGCAGGAAACAGCCAGATGATTTCACACACATTAGAGGCCCGTGATGGGAAGATGAGCAGGGCTGGGCGTCAACTGCTCGCCAGCTAATTGCATTAATGCATTATATTGCTTCTAGGGGTGGGAATTGCAGAACTTAAAGACAATATCACGCTATAGCAATGGAGCAATAATAATATTGGAAAGCTACAAAATTGACTGCCCCCCCCCCCCCTCCCAATTTTCCCATAAAGATATTAGAGGTGCAACAATTAATTGACTAATCGACAACTAATCGATTATCAAATTAATCGACAATTATTTTGAAAATTGATTACTTATTTAGAGCCATTAACAGCTCTGAAGAGTAAATATTCTCTGATTTCTTTATTCCGCTATGAAAGCAGACTGATTATCTTTGTGTTTAATCAAAATAAGAGCTTTTCAAACATCTGCTTTGACTTTGGAAAACAATGATCAACATTTTTGCCTATTTTCTAACATATTACGGACCTAATCAGTAACTGGATCTTAACCAGTTTATGTTTTTGCATTTTCTACATTGTCAATTTGAAATAATGACCACATTTTTTCATAAAGGGCTAGAAATATATTTTTGATATGATAGCTGGGATAGGCTCCAGCAGGCCTGCGACCCTAGTGAGGAGAAGCGGCTCAGAAAATGGATGGATGGATGGATAAATCTTACTGATTAATTGAAAAAGATAATTGACACATTAATTGATTATTTAAACAACTGTTAGTTACAGCCATAAAAATATATCCATCCATCCATTATCTGAGCCTCTTATCCTCACAAGTGTCACGGGAGTGCTGGAGCCTATCCCAGCTATCATCGGGCAGGAGGCGGGGTACACCCTGAATTGATTGCCAGCCAATCGCAGGGCACATATAAACAAACAACCATTCACACCTACGGGCAATTTAGAGTCTTCAATTAACCTACCATGCATGTTTTTGGGATGTGGGAGGAAACCGGAGTGCCCGGAGAAAACCCACGCATGCACGGGGAGAACATGCAAACTCCACACAGGCGGGGCCGGGGATTGAACCCCGGTCCTCAGAACTGTGAGGCAGACGCCCTAACCAGTCGTCCACCGTGCCGCCCATAAAAATATAGTCTGATAAAAAGCCAAATAACATTTCTGTCAGGAGGAAGCTGCTAATCAAAACATATAGTCTGTGTCCAATTAAAAAAAAAAAGCATGTAGGTCCAACTTTTGAGTTTGAAACAGAAAAAATTACAAATTACTAAAATATAATATGAATATAATTACATATATTAGAACAATATATAAAATAAGTTATACTGTAAAAATAATGATAACACATTCAAACCTACTGTACAAAAAGTTAATAAATTGTCATATTCAATTCCAATGAAAATTTATCAGGAAAATTCAACTTTTTGGACAGTGCCGAGCAGCACGGTGGCACAATGGGTGGCACATCTGCCTCTCAGTCAGGAGATCTGGGTTCGTATTGCCATTGCCAGTTCAGGTTTTACCCTGGTTCTCGCCCAAAGTCAGAGATAAAGGGCGTTCACTCTACATCCATACGATATAGCTTGTACCTCCTGTCACTATTGTACGATTCCCATTTTCTGGAAGCTTTAATGCTGCAATACAGCAATCGTCCGTGTATACATCCTTTCCCTCCCCTTTGTTCTCAAATCTTGCTTTCAAATTATTTCTCCCATGTTTTTAGCGCCATCTCTCCTTGCTTGTTTACTTTGCCGCCCGTCCAGCGCTCTGTCCGTCTTGGCGTTTCCCCTGTGTCTCCTAGAGCGCGCCGCAGCTAATAATCATTTCCACATGGTTGGACTCTCTGCCAAATGGGCGCACGCCCACACAAACTCGACGTATCGCTCCTGCACATGGTTATTAGAGCGCGTTGCGGGGCCTAACCTGCTCTCACAGCCTTTGCTGCCAGACAGATAAGTAGGTAATGTGATTACAAACACACACACTGTCATCTTCTGTCAGAATAAGCCTCAAACAAATTGCTTTAGGATGGAGGGGTGGGGGGGTCCATACATGATCTTCCATTGCAACGCGTTGTTTGAAATAAAACATTTGAGAGATGTTGAGCAGACTTGCCTATTACTGAATGGAAGAACTTGATGCCTCTTATTTTGCATGTTTCGCCTCACTGCTGCAGTTCTACACAGCGGTCATCGAATCAGTCCTGTGTTCTTCCATCACAGTCTGGTTTGGTGCTGCTACAAAAAAGGACAAACTCCGACTGCATCGGACAATCAAAACTGCTGAAAGGATTGTCGGTACCCCCCTACCCACCCTTGAGGACTTGCACGCTGCCAGAACTAAGACGAGAGCGTGCAAAATCCTCTCGAACCCTCCACATCCCGGCCACCAGCTCTTCCAGCTCCTTCCCTCAGGTAGGCGCTACCGATCAATGCCAACTACAACTAGCAGACATTCCAACAGCTTCTTCCCTCTTGCGATCAACTTCTTAAACACCTAACCTACAATTCCATTACAACATGCTGGCAATCTTTTGACTTGAGTTAAAAAAAATAAAAATAAAAAAATGTACCGGCATTACCAGATAACTATTAACCCTTTATTGCTCAGTGACTGTATTCTTGTCAATGTCTTTATGTCTCAAAGTGTTCTCTGTCAATTGACTGTCTGCTGTCGTACTAGAGCGGCTCCAACTGGACATACTTGGCAAATAAAGATTATTCTGATTCTGACTTAGCAGAAATAAACAACATTGAGTGTCATCATCCTGTACGCACACTGTTATTGAAATGGGTGCATTGTATTCTTGTTGTCGTTCTTCTTGGTGGTGCAACAGTAACTAAATATACATGGCCAAAGTAAGTCTACAAAATGTTTCATTACAAAATAATAATTACATAAATTAATTAATGTTTCATTACATAAAAATACATTTTTTTTCCTTATTTCTTCAGTTGCTTTTCATTCTTGCACCCTTTGCTGAAAACTACTTTTCTGCTTCCTTCCCTTTCCTGCCTTCCAACTCCTTGAACTTTTACCCTGGCATCTTTTCTTTTCTTTTTTTCTCTCTCTTTCTTTCTCTTTCCTTCCTTCCCTCCCTCCTTCCTTCCTTAAGCTGCTTTTTAATTATTTCTTTTTAAATATTTGCATAAACCTACTTGTCTGTCTTTACCTCTTTCTTTCCTGCCTTCTTCCACCTCAGATGTTTTCCTGGAATTGTTTCTATACCTGACCTCCTTCCGTGCTGTCCTCTTTCCTTCCCTTCTTCCCTCTTTTTATTCACGCATTCTTACATCCTTCCTTCCAACACACCTGTTTTTCATTCACATTTTTCTATGTCGCTCAAACCTGCTTTTCTGTCTTCCTTCTACCTCAGACTTTTTTCTTCTTTCAGTCCTTCCCTGCTACCTTCCTTTCCGCTTTGCCTCCTTAGTTCCTCCTTCCTTCCCTCGTACCCACTTTTTATTTTGTATCCTTCATTCCTTTGCTTAAAACTACTTTTCTGCCTTGCTTCGGTTCGGGGCTAGGCTAATACTGCTTCAGAATCCACTTGCATTGTTCTTGAGTGAAATTATTTGCCATTATTCATGGTAGTACCTGGAAATAATTAATAGATCTAAAAAGTGTATACCAACTTTTGACCCACGCTTTAACATAGATGAAGCAGTTAACGGCTGTGAAAATAATTGACTGACTGGTTCAACTCACTGACCTTGCATGTTTGGCCTCGGTGGAGTCTGACCAGGCACTGGAGGCGGTGATGTCAGAGTCTTGGATGCTGCCATCCTCCATCCCCAGGGCAAAACGACACTGAGCTGCTGGAGATAGAGAGACAGGAAGGGGATGGAGAGATAAAAAGAAAAGGGAGAGAAGACCCATGAGCCACATTGCTATCGCCATAGAGCTTAAGTGCGCAAGAAAGTGAATGTCGCCATTCCTTCCATCAGCCAGCATCATTGGTCACGGAGCATTGGCTTGTTATGTCATTGTTGGGAATACGTCCGGACTTTGGTGTTGCATAACAAGAGAATTCCAAACTAGCAATAAATTTGCTTGTAATTTCCCCGTTTTGCTCGTATCTGTCTTGAAGGGAAAAACATTTTTCCCCGTCAAACATACTCATATTACTTCCCTTATTTCTGTCATCAATTACTTAAAAACTCAGCAAGTTAAAACCACACCCGAAGTATTTGTTGGCCCACAATTTATTTTTAAGGGTGGGTGGCAGCCTGATCAATTACCAATTGGTCTTATTGTGTTTAACATATTAAGTTGAAGAATGGCTTGCGACCAATTCCGCGTGTACCCCGCCTCTCGCCCGAAGTTAGCTGGGATAGGCTTCAGCACGCCCGCGACCCTTGTGAGGATAGAGCGGTACAGAAAATGGATGGATGGATGTCAAAGTTGCCCTTGAATCCTTTGATTTTTCTTTATGCAGCACTTGAAGGAAAAGGTTTGGACACCCCTACTTTAGATGCTCATTGAACTGCAATTTGGCTACATGCGAGGGCATTACAGGAAGTAAATATACTGTAAAAACCCATTTAAAATTTTTTTTCAAAACAATATAGCGGTGCGACTGAACTGCCATATAAAAATCAAGCATTCTTATCTTTGTCAAGGCAGCTTAAGTTTTGAATCTCATTCACGTGTACCTAATCAAATGTCTTTTGAGTGTCTTTTCAACGCAAATACGAACAAAATATTCATAAATTAGACCAGTGCTTCCCAACCTTTATTGAATCAAGGCACACATGTTAAATGAGTAAAAAATCTCACGGCACACTGCCAAATAAAAATGTCATGAAAAGCGTATACAGATGTTAATTGCCATCTACTGGAAGAGCATTTAATTATTGTGCCTGTCGCTATACATTGGTAGCATACATTATTTTTCAGAAATTAAATAATTTGTATAATTTCCCGTGGTACACCTGAAGATTTCTCATGGCACACCAATGTGGTTGGGAATCACTGGATTAGACCTCGGGGAAGGAAGGTGACTTGTCCCATCCATGACAACACCCTTCACATTCCACCTTTTGTGCGACGCAGCTCCTGTTACACTGAGCCCTGACGGTGGGGGATTTGCAGCACAGGGAACAAAAGGAGTGACAAAAAACAGGGCGCTGGTGGTAGGAAGACAAACTAGCACTCTCGGGTGTCTGGGACAACTCCGTTCCGGCGGCAGACATTATCAAACGATCCAGATAGCGTGGGATTACACAGACGAGCAGGCTGTCTGCTCCGAGGGGAGGGTCGTGTGGCGATAAAGTAGAGAAGGGTACTTACAGGAGAGGAAGGGAGAGCAGGAGGGGGCGCTGTCATTGAGTCACCACATAGGAATTTGGGGCCGAGTGGCAAACGTTAAAAAGCTTATAGGGTGGAGCACACGCACATGCTTGATCCACACCCATTAAACAGGTGCCCACGACATTAAATCAACCTCATCACACTGCCACTCAACGGTTTCAACTTTCCTCTACACATTTTACACATTCCCCTTCATTCATGTGAAGACCCTCAATTGCTTTATTTATATTGTCGTTATTAGGGTCAGGGCTAACCCTAACCCTAAAAGCAATTTAGTAGGCATGTTTATCATGAGTAGACCAGTACAACATTTTCAAGAACCCATGCCTGAAAAAACAGGAAGTCTGATATTTTGGTTTGAAGCTGCCTTTTTGAGGTCTTCTCCCCAGGGGTCTTCAGAGATGAACTCGTCCAAGAAAGTTTGTCAGATTGTTACAAAATTTGAACCACAACTCTATGGAACTTGGTAGGGATGTCCATCATGAGAAGACTCCAGAACTCATGCCAGAAAAGGAACAAGGCCGCAGGTGAGCTGGAGTCTATCCCGGCTGAGTTTAGAGGAGGGTACACCAGTACGCCAGCTAATCGCAGCACACAGACAACCCACCATTCACACGCACACCTACGGGCATGTTTGACAATGTAGTGGCTTCAACAAACCTAAAATGCATGTGTTGGGAATCTAGGAGGGAGTCGGAGTACCAGGTGAAAACCTAAGCAAACACCGGCAGAACATGCTAACGGCACACAGCAAGGCGGGGCAGAGATTCAAACCCAAACCACAGAACTCTGAGGCCAATAGGCTAACCACTAGCTCACTGTGCTCCCTCTGCATAGAGAATCAAGGAAATGTCTAATGTCTATCACTACTGTCAAAAAAAAAGTCTCAAAAACAGAAACACTCCAACATCTTGTAGAACGTCTCCTAAGAAGGGTGGAAGCAATTATAATAAACTCCAAATTCACTTACAGTTTCCTGTAGTGGCCATGTGTCCTAATATTACATAGTACACTGTACTTCTCAAAAGCATTGCGCCACAAACAAGCCGCATAATGAATTTATTGAAACTATTGTTGCCATTTCCGATATGAACACAAAAGCCCTGTTTAAGATTTAGTCAGATATTACACCCAGCGGTCCCGTTATACCTGGTTGCCCCCTCACCAAGCCTCCCTACGCCCACCCTCCTCCCTGATACTTTGACTGACACTTCATAATGTGGCTGTGCATTAGCAGTCCTGAGGAGCGGGGTGGGAACGATTTCACTCTCCTGTTACACTCGACTGGCTGGCAGACAGGGAGAGAACACACTGCATATAGCCTGTTGATAACGGAACATGAATGAGAATCCCGGATTAGAGAATGTGAGGAGAATATTGGAAGCCCGGTAGGAAGGAGGCTCCAGAGCATTATACTGCTCTCATACACAGTAAATGACCTCATTCGGCCACCAGCTAAAAGTTAAGAACACCCGAAGCTATTTTTAAAGCGGATATTTGGATACATTTTGCATTTTACAAACAGGGAACTGCCAACTGGACAAGTCACACTCTGTGTTAAGCCTGTCACACACAAATACAAAAATGTCGGTAACACCACCAACCTAAGGAATCACATTAGCCGTTTCCACCCCAGTTGCTAACTACACTGACTAAGCAAAATGCACAGCCTGGCGGCTCAGCCAAAAAATCTGTACACAATCCAGGCTAACTCAAACAAGGAGAAATTAAGTCGGGCTTCATAGCGAAAGCTTTACGGCCGCATCCCATAGTGGACGACTCCGGGTTTCATCACTTGTTGATGACGATGGAGCTACAATATAAAATCCCTTTGTGTAGCCACTTTACAGAAAAGGTAACACCTTTATTATTATATAATAATGTGACGTAATAAATAATGTAATATCATAGCCAGAGATGTGGTCACTGCAGAAAGAGCCACTTTTAAACCAGACTTTGTAGAGCTCAATTAGTTTTGTTTTTTGAACGGCATCTAATTCAAGGCGTTTTGCATTTTCAGGTGGTTTCCTGTGCTCTTATTTTAATAGATGGTTTTTATTCAATATATTGTAGCACTGCAGTATGTTTTTTTTTTTTTTTTTTTTTTTTTAACAAAAATGGCTAGGCCTATTCTATTTATTTCTTCCATTATTTATTGTCATACTAAAATTTTCTGCTTAACTGTTTTAAATAAGAAATAGAAAGCTTGTACTTGGCTGCTTGTATTTATTCGTTAAAAAAAAACCATAGTAATATAAAAACCTAGGAATACATATTTTTTTGGTGACTCAACATGATGTACCATGATATTGAATCGAAGACATGATAATCAAAATATGAGACCAGTCAAGGTTCACACCTGGTGGTTCTGCTTTGATTAGCAACAGAAATCATATGGGCTGAGCAGTCAACTCTTGAAAGGAGACATGAAATGCAACTTTCTGCAGTTTAAAAGAGCTACCACATGTTTTGGTAACACGTCTGTGACATACGTTCATCAAAATACCCCAACGATCAAGAATTATATTAAACTTTACATACACATCCTATTTCTTCTGAATTTTCTGATTTTCCTGATTCATCAATCATGGAAATGTGTTTGAATTCTCCATCCCAAGAGAAAAGTGATTTATAAGTAGGCTTTAGAGGATCACGATTTTTGGGGCAGATCACCGATCAGCGAGTTTAAAAAAAACGATAACCAATCAGATCACAAAGATGGAGGAATGTGTCTATTTAAATGACCTGTTCATTTACTGTATATACTTGTGTACTTAATTGCTCAAAAAATTATATTTACAATAAATAATGTATCTTTGTTCCTCTATTTATGCTAGTGAGGCATAGTGACAGACAGAACAGATTAATGGTCCTCTATTAGATGGCAGGAAGTAAATACAGTAATTAATGCATCCACTTTTTGTGACATTTTTGTTTGTTGGTGTGCCGTGAGATTTTCCAATTGTAAAATATGTTCCTTGGCTCCATAAAGGTTGGAAATCACTGCTCGAGTCAGATCGTGTATTCTAATCAGTCAGGTCAAACCAACATTACATGACAGAAATAATGGGTGCTAACTTACTGTAATTAAGTTACTTTATTTTTAATTAAATTACTTCACCCACACCGAAACTTTAGAGCATGATTCGACAGAACGACGGCATGTTTACGTACAACCGTCAGTGCTAGCAGTAGCTTGCTAGGCTACGTAAAGTTTTGTTGCCTGCTTGCGAGCAGTTATCGTATTAAAAGTACGTGAACATAAACGAACGTCCTCTCCTGTCCTGAGCACCAGTGACCACCAACACACGTTTTCCCCCATTTTGTCCTCATAATATAGTCGGCGCGATCCACTCTTGTTGTCATCGCCACGGTAACGCGTGTATCCGGTCGCATTTGAGTTGACAAGATAAAGCCCAATGATCATAAAAAACGTGATGCGGTGGTATCGGAATACAAGATTTTATTGCAGTAGTCTGACATTCAATCTTGAAAGTGTAAATTTGTCTTGTAGTCTGATACGTGTTGTCTGTCTAACTTTATTGGCCGTCAGATATTTACAGGACTACGCCAAAAGACACGCGACAAGGCCAAAAATAAACTAGCTTTTGGATTCAAATATACTGTGCACGATTGCGACGCGGAGTAAATGCCTTTTGCGGAGCGGCGAATTACGACAAAGCCGATCAGCATAAAATGGTAATTATCGGCAGATACCGATAACGCCGATAAAAATCGGTGTAAAGTCTATTTATAAGGGGTTTCTTACCTGCATTGAAGTGCCACTCGTGCTCTTCCACAGACGACACCTGCATCACCACCACCACCAGGGAGAAAGGAGTCAACCACCCCGCTGGCCTCATCATGACTGCACCAACACGCCTGGTTACCGGTCCGGAGATGCACTGCTGACCACAGGCATTCCTGTCAAGAACGGAAAGGAAAAGAAGAAACATCATAAACAGTTGAACAAAAACTCAACCAATAGAAAAAAAAATTGGACAAAAATTAAATGAAAATTGGGGGGAAAAAAACTGCGAATAGGTGAAGTTGCCGAACCGCGAGTCTACTGTAATGAAATAATACAAATTCATTTTACCACGCACGTGTGAATACAAGCACACTTATTAAACACTACACAACTCTTTATTTCACTAATAGCTAAAAAAGTACTTCCTATTCCTTCTCCATTACATGTCTGTCAAAGGCAAGTAGTTTTCCTTGACTTTAGTTCTTAGTATTCTTTATTGCAGTTTTATTACACGGGATGGGCCAAAAAATGTATACACTTTTTAAATTAACTTATGGAAGGAAGGATGGATGGGGCTCATTGCCACCTTTGAGGTCTCTACCAGGTTAACATGCACACAAACCTACATTCAGACTTGAAACCCTAACATTGGCCATAAAATCCTAATTTGGAACCTTCACCCTAACCTTTTCTTGAAAATCTGAACTACAAACCATAACCCAGTAAGAAATACTAACTTGAAACCCAAACCCTGGCGAGAAACCCTAAAACTTCCATGTAACCATAACACATTAACTGTGTGTTTATAAATGTACAGTAATTGTAACAAGTGTGTATATGTTATGTCTGTGTGTGTCTTTGTGTTTATGTCTCAAAATGATTCACTGTCAATTGTTCCAACTCCCGGAGACACATTTGTTTTTGACATACTTGGCAAATCAAGATGGTTCTGTTATATATATAAAATAAAAAGAAGAGAAAATGTTAAGTGCATCCCTACTTTTGTCCCGCATAGTGGCTAACTTTATAATTTTATGACAGCTAGGAATGTTAAAATACCACTTTGAGGCGCTAATTTGTTCCTCTCTCAACAGTGGCCTGCTGGATGACAATGATGCTTTGCTAGGAATGAACACTAATGGTTACTGAGGACGGTACAATTAGTACGACATTTATTCTCAGTAGGATGTTTTCCCCTCGGCACTTGAGAAACCAATAGTTTTACCAAATTGCTGAAAACAAACTTGCTTTCACAGCGCTTATTCAACGACGGGTGGTTATAAGACTGAGCAAATTAGGTCTGGAGAGATTTAAAAAACAACATGAAGAATGATTATATTTATTTATTTTTTTAAATCCATCCATACTGAACGGATCATCTAATGTTTGAAATTCTGTGACTTCAACGAGCCTCTTTGGAAGCTTCAAACCATCCAAAAGCACAGTTCAGTTTCACTTACGGTTTTTTGTCAGACAATACCGACACAACTTTGCCAAACTGACATGACAGCTGACAGCTCGCATATTTTCACCGTGAAACGTGCGCTAGGAAGAAGTCCAGTGGTGGCGCAACGGGAGGGGGAAAGTCAATAAGTGGAAGTTTGAAGTGGGAACGACAGCTGGGAGCGAAAGAGAGGCCAGTCTTTCTTCCCAGCAGAGCTTCTAAGGGTTCAACTTCATCTCCTCGAGTCGACCGGGCCGGCCGACAGCTGACACACAGCTGTAGCGGCCGGAGGAGGAGGAGGAGGGAGGCGTCAACGGGGAACATATGGAAACAGACTTCAGCCTCTCCAACATGATTTATGGTTACCCAATCGCCACATGATTCTTAGTCTAATTCTTTAAACGGTCTTAATTCATAGTGAATAGCATTTTAGCATGGATGTCTGAGATTATTTGTGCTGGGGAAGACATGACAAATTGTTTGGAGTAACTTGGACATGGTGGCGTGGTGGTTAGCACATCTGACTCAGTTCTGGGGGCCATCTGACAACAATTTGAGTTCTGCCAAGTTACATCTTAAGCTTCAGTGCTGTGATTTGCATACATTGGGGATTGCTTTTCCTCCTTGTTCCTTTTGAATTCGCACGACCCTCTCTACAGCAAGGAACAGCCAGCTCCAACAGTTCTGATTGGGTTGGACGAACTGCAAATTTGCATTCACGCGCTGTGGTTGACCTGCTGGTTTTATTCCACAGGTCCAGAGCATTATATTTTGAGAATGCAGGCTGAGCCAGCCTCTTGTACTGTATGTTTCTCAAGCTCTAAGATGAGTTCTTGTATGCTGAAATGTAGACATTTTAGGCAGACACAGATGACAGTGCATGACATAGCTGTTTTATTTTTTTGTAGTCCATCCATCCATTTTATACGCCACTTATCATGAATCGGGTAGTGGGTGAGCTACTGTGTGGGGTGTGGCGTGGAGACTGTGTGCAGTCTTGTAACTGCCTGGCTCCATTTAATTGGTCAAATTGAGTCAAACGTCACTAGTAGTTATACAGAATTGGTTACACAGGGTCATGTGACAAGTCTCTGACAAACGAAAATAGATTGCACAAGCAATAATAAATACCTGGAGATAGAAATACAAGTAACAACTACAGTACCTACTCAAAACTACTCCGAGAAGAACAAGTTATCAATAAAAGTAATTGGTTAATGTAGCACCTTACTACCTACCTCTGATCACAAGCATCGTAAATAAAAGGACCTTCTGATTAGCCTTTACGCCGATTTTATCGGCCTGATCAGCTTTAATGTCATAATTCGCCGATTTGATCGGCTCCACAAAAGACATTTACTCTGCGTCGCCATCGTGCACAGTATATTTGAATCCAAAAGCTAGTTTATTTTTAGGCCTTGTTGCGTGTCTTTTGACGTAGTACTATAAATATCTGACAGCCAATATTATTTAAAGAAATAAAAACATGTCGGCGGTGTGGAACAGACAACATGTCTGAGACAGACAACACATAATGCCTAGATCAGACTACAAGACAAATTTGCTCTATGTCAGACTACTGCAAAAAAATCTTGTATTCCGATACCACCGCATCCCGTTTTTTTACAATCACAGGGCTTTATCTTGTCAACTCAAATGCGATCGGATACACTCGTTACCGTGGCGGCGACAACAAGAGTGGATCGTGCCGACTGTATTATAAGGATAAAATGGGGAAAAACGTGCGTGGTCACCGGTCTTCAGTAGGAGAGGACGTTCGTTTAAGGCTTGCTTGAGGTATGTTCACGTACTTTTAATACGATACGGCTCGCAAGCAGGGCATAAAACATTATGTAGCCTAGCAAGCTAGTGGTAGCACGAACGGTTGTACGTAAACGTGCCACCGTTCTGTCGAATCAGGCTCTAATGTTTCGGTGTGGGTGAAGTAATTTAATTACAATAAAATAATTTAATTACAGTAAGTTAGCATCCATTATTTCTGTTATGTTTTAATGTTGGTTTGACCTGACTGAATAGAATGCATGATCTGACTAGAGCATTGATTTCCAACCTTTATGAAGCCAAGGCACATATTTTACAATTGAAAAATCTCACGGCACACCAACAAAACAGAAATGTCACAAAAGGTGGGTACATTACTGTATTTACTTCCTGCCATCTAATAGAAGACCATTCATTTGTTCCGTCTGTCACTATGCCTCACTGGCATAAATAGAGGAACAAAGATACATTTATTGTAAATGTATTTTTTTGAGCAATTAAGTACACAAGTATATTCAGTAAATGAACAGGTCATTTAAATAGACACATTCCTCCATCTCGTGATCGGATCGGTGATCGGTTATTGTTTTTTTTATTTTTAACTCTCTAATCGGTGATCGGCCCCAAAAATCCTGATCGTTTAAAGCCTACTTCTGATACCTGGTTTTCTAGTAGAAAAGGGGTAATAGAAGGGGGAAAGTAGAGTGGTCCAGCTGAAGATTCTATTAATGTGGACTGTGAGAAATTTGTACTATGGTGTCCATTTACCAATTCTCATCAGATTGATACGCGAGATTACATACATTCTTATCCAAAAACAATGAAATGGAAGTGTGCACATGGTCAAACAATAGGTGTGATGACGACTTTGTAGGCTGTCTGGTGACTTATGGCTTTGGAAAGAATGAAAGCATGGATGCCAAAGGGCCAGCAAGAGGGCATACAGGCAGTCATAGTCAGTGCAGCTGTCCTGAGGCACTCCTGCGAAGGTACTGTAGGTACAGTCCATGCATGTGATCCCGGGACATGACGAGACCGTTTTAGAAGTATTACGTCCGATTTCAGGTGGGCTTTAACGTGACGTAGTAAAAGCTGAGAATATCCACTGACCAGGTGTCAATAGGCAGCGGCTATGTTTTTCCTCAAAGTATACCAGCACTGGTTGACATTACACACACTGAGTAAAATAGAGGGGGAAAATAGCCAGACAAATGTTTTGGCGAGCAGGAATAAAAGTGTCGGCAGCCATCCGAGACCATGTTTTGTTGGCGAAGTCAAGTGGTGCTGAACAGCTGTGGTTAGCGCTCAGACTGCCGGGAGAAAGGACCACTATGCTCTGAAGTTTTGTCTTGGCTAATCCAGGAGCTGCTCTAATGAATTCACATGTGAGCAGCTGCTCACACTGCTTGGAAATGCAAAAACTGAGGAGAGCATGAGCCTTTTATTAGTTTGCATCATTGCATCATTAAGGATTTTCTATAATTAGATGAGTGGCACCAGCACTGGCAGGCGTCTTTTCTGGAGTGACACCGACTTGGAACCAAAGATTAATTCAATATGAGGACCAAACAGTAGTAGTATAGATGTTTGGTCTAAAATGGATACACTAATTGCAGTTTTCAACATCAGTCACTCAGGGGAATTTTGGTCATGTGGCACTTTTTCTTAATGTCCTATTGTAAACAGTTGGACAGTACTAGTAGTAGCATAACATTGAGCACAATTTTGATCTTAACTTATCTGTAAATATACCTGCCTGCAGTACAAAAGCAAACAATCGAGTGTACTTTACAGGGACGTCTTAAGCGAATTCACACATTGGAAAAAAATGACGTGCTGCTATCAGAAATGCTAACCATATACAATTTGAAGATGAATCCGGTAATTCATCATAGCACGTGGTGTGTGAAAAGTAAAAAATAAAATTAAAACAGGTGCGGCGATTGTAAACAATATTCCTCACTAACTTTTTAAATATGATGATAGGATGAAAGAGGTGAGTTTGAATATTTGTTGCAGAGTGTTCCAGTAGTGGGGCAGAAAATCTGAAAGATCATCGACCAAAAGTAGGGCGGACTTTTGGAATGAAGAGGTTAATAAACTACTGGAAGGGAGAGTGCCGGTGGCGGTATACATGGTGAGCAGAGAGCAGAGATCGGGTGGGGGTCTTACCAATGAGTGTTTTATAGATAAACACAAAACAGGTTCATCTGATTTCCCCATGTGTCATTCAGGCTTCATTTGCCTGGTGAATCAGATCCAGGTTGAACCATAGTTGGTTTGGTTCATGCCAATGTTCTACTTTTGTATTCAGACCCAACCAAATGAACTGAACCGAAGGGGAAAACGAACTGTGGTCCGGGTGCTAGTGTGAAAGCACCATATCGGATTCAAAGGCTAGGACTTCTTGTTCGGGTAAATAAAAATTGTACTTTTCAATTGATCACATCCGTTTCACAATTTCAGTTCCCTTGTTACCACATCAACTGCAGGACGAGTTAAATGAAATATGGATTCACTGTTGAGAAATCTAGTGTTACAGGCCAGGCACCAATTTTTATACTTAAACTCCCATTAACCTGTGTGGAAAGTGTAGTGGATCATTTGTGTACAGGGCTATTAAGTAGAAAGCTTCTGAAGGCTGTGCTGACAGTCTCCATGTGTGCTCGCTGTAGGAGCTTCTGCTAGTTTTCAACCACAGACTCTTTGAAAGATGTTTCACAGCATCCAGCTGTCAAATGTTGGTTGGAGTAAAGATTTTCCCCAAAACAAAAGGCAGTACAAACTGGCATGCATGCTTGACACAAATTCATGTTTAACGTGTCTGCCGTTTTTGTTTATGATTTACAAACGGCTATGTATGGTATGCGGTCGTAAAACAAGCAAGGTAAAGGCACACCTTTGAAAAGGAGTCACAGTGCTTTCTTTATAAACGCACATCTGTACCACATTTACACAAGAAATGTATCCAATAACACAGATTCCATGTCAGCCATTCCAAGACTAAAAAAAAGTCAACATCATCTGCTATTAATACAAATTTGAGCTCAATGTAGAACGCCCAATTTCAGAGCTTTCTTTGCTAAGGGCACCTAGGCCGTGTTGGGGACGCAAACTAGGCTCTCTTCCAGTACCCAGTCCAGTTTCCATCTTTATCAAAATTAACAACACAAATGAAAGTGAACAAGAGATTGTCTAAACTCACCCTGTCTTGTTTCGGAGACCACACAGTACTACGAAAAAGAAAAAAAAAAAACATTTGTGTGCTCTTATAGTGTGCAGTATACCGGAGGTTACTAACACAGCACACCACATACAGAATGCTGTCTGTCGTAGTACCAAGACTCATCGGTGAGAATGAATCCAAACTCATAGAAAATACAAAAAATAAGAAAGCGTAATAGTGGAAGAAAAAAATGGAAGAAGCTAGGTTATCTGTTAACTTGTCTGGGGAACTACACTGTGGTGGCAAAGTATTCTACTTCTGTTTATTTTGGTGAAGGACTTGTGATACCCTATACAAACACTCAACATAACCAATTACTCCTCTCTTTGTTTGTGTCAGTTAACAGCGCAAGCTTCAGGTTGCTTCCAAACTGGCTATAGTTTTTGTATTTTGTTGTTTTCAGACCACACACGTAAGGATTTTGAATCATAAATATTGAATAGGTTTGACATTTGTAATTTTCAGCTCTGACTGTGTTACAAGCAGTTCAGGGAGTAAAAAAAACAAATAACATTTTAAATAAAAAACAAAATCCCTCTTAACACATGCCACACAGGTTAATTTTTTAGAGACATCTGATAATCGGGTAGTTGCTGACTTTCATTGCTAAGGATAGAAAATGCTCAAATGTGGCCCAATCGTCAAAACGTGTGTACAGTACCGTGTTTAAGGTGTTAAGTCTCCAATAGAGGCTAGCTTCCGCATCAAGCGGCCTCTGTTCGATGTGACTAATGGCCACAGGGGACATCAGGAGTAGTAAGCGCTTTGTTTTGGACTTCCCTTCGGCACAATGTAGCTGGTCAGTGTGTACCGAAAGAGTGCTAAAGGGAAGGAAGTGTGAATTACTCCTCCATTCCTCGTAGCATTTTGGAGGATGAGGAGGGGGAGGCAATCTGGCACAAGGTCATTTTGTGTGTTTTCCTGAAAACAGAGTTTTTGTCGCCATGTGACTCACAGACAACGTGAGGAAAGTGTGAGTCCGTTGGCAAGGACATTTTTAAAGGTCAGAGGACAAAGATGTTAAACATTTTCTGCCATTTCGAAGTGATTATATACAGCAATTAAAGCGATAAATATGAAATAGAATGTGCCTTCTGCTTTTTGCATCTTGCGCCTTCTGGTCTTCGGCTTGATCCGGCGCTATGATGTAACACTAGCCAAACAGCCTGTTCATTCGGCGTTGTGTGCTATTGTTCTATACTGTTGTTCCCGTCCATGTATATTTGTTGTCGTATGATTCAACGATGTCACGATGGTTTATTGTGTGGCATTTGGGCAGCCGTGGCCCAATGGTTAAGATCATCGCCTGCCACCGTGGGGGACCTAGGTTCAAAACCCCGACTGGACCATCCGCCAACATCCCCCGGACTCACGGCTGTGGTGTCCTTGAGCAAGACACTGATACCCCGAAATGCTCCCCGGGCGCTTCAGCTGCCCCCTGCTCCAGTGTGTTCCACTAACATGTGTATGTGTTCACTGTGATGGGTTAAATGCAGAGAACAAATTTCGTGTGCATGCATGCATGTTCATGACAATAAAAGATGATTCTAAAATTCTAGAACCCCAATTCCAATGAAGTTGGGACGTTGTGTTAATCATAAATAAAAACAGAATACAATGATTCGCAAATCATGTTCAACCTATATTTAATTGAATACACTACAAACACAAGATATGTAATGCTCAAACTGATAAACTAATCAAACTGATAAACTAATCATTAACTTAGAATTTTATGGCTGCAACACGTTCCAAAAAAGCTGGGACAGGTGGCAAAAAAGACTGAGAAAGTTGAGGAATGCTCATCAAACACCTGTTTGGAACATCCCACAGGTGAACAGGCTAATTGGGAACAGGTGGGTGCCATGATTGGGTATAAAAAGAGCTTCCCTGAATTGCTCAGTCATTCACAAGCAAAGATGGGATTTTTGAACAAGTGCGTGAGAAAAATAGTCAAACAGTTTAAGAACAATATTCCTCAACATACAATTCCAAGGAATTTAGGGATTTCATCATCTACGGTCCATATCATCATCAAAAGGTTCAGAGAATCTGGAGAAATTACTGCATGTAAGCGGCAAGGCCGAAATCCAACATTGAATGCCCGTGACCTTCGATCCCTCAGGCGGCACTGCATCAAAAACCGACATCAATGTGTGAAGGATATAACCACATGGGATCAGGAACACTTCAGAAAACCAATGTCAGTAAATACAGTTCGGCGCCACATCCTTAAGTGCAACTTGAAACTCTACTATGCAAAGCAAAAGCCATTTATCAACAACACCCAGAAATGCCACCGGCTTCTCTGGGCCCGAGCTCATCTAAGATGGACTGATGAAAAGTGGAAAAGTGTTCTGTGGTCCGACGAGTCCACATTTCAAATTGTTTTTGGAAATTGTGGACGTCGTGTCTTCCGGGCAAAAGAGGAAAAGAACCATCCGGACTGTTATGAATGCAAAGTTCAAAAGCCAGCATGTGTGATGGTATGGGGCTGTGTTAGGGCCAATGGCATGGGTAACTTACACATCTGTGAAGGTACCAAAAACAGGTTTTGGAGAAACATATGCTCTTTTTCATGGACGCCCTGCTTATTTCAGCAAGACAATGCCAAACCACATTCTGCACGTGTTACAACAGCGTGGTTACGTAGTAAAAGAGTGCGGATACTAGTCTGCCCTGCCTGCAGTCCAGACCTGTCTCCCATTGAAAATGTGCGGCGCATTATGGAGCGTAAAATACAACAACAGAGACCCCGGACTGTTGAACAGCTGAAGCTGCACATCAAGCAAAAATGGGAAAGAATTCCGCCTACAAAGCTTCAACAATTAGTGTCCTCAGTTCGCAAAACATTTATTGAATGTTGTTAAAAGAAAAGGTGATGTAACACAGTGGTAAACATGACTCTGTCCCATCTGTTTTGGAACGTGTTGCAGCCATAAAATTCTAAGTTAATGATTATTTGCTAAAAACAATAAAGTTAATCAGTTTGAACATTAAATATCTTATCTTTGTAGTGTATTCAATTAAATATAGGTTGAACATGATTTGCAAATCATTGTATTCTGTTTTTATTTATGTTCCCAACTTTATTGGAATTGGGGTTGTACAAATGGTTCAGGCAGTGGCAAGAGTTTCTTTGGCTTTCCAAGTGAAAAAGGCATACGTGCCATTATTTCTAGCCATGACTTTATAAAAAGACACCCCCCACCCCCAACTCTCTGACCCCATGAGCATGCCTGTTATATCTTATTCATGACTATATTTCTATTGACAAGTGAGAATGCTGGCGCAAGTAAATTATGGTCTCTTTTTCTGTTGTACAGCTGCTACTTGGCTACTCGTCGTTGTCACTGTCAGGTTCCGACCTCCTGATCAGCTCAAACATGTACGGTTTGACGATGCCAAGTTCAGTTGAGTGCTCCTATAAGTTGAAATCCTCCTCCTCCTCATATTCCAACACGTTGCTCGCCATTACGTATAGAGTTTGGCGCACCATTAAGTGACCATGCAAGTCTGGCCACTGTGTTTCTTGAAATATTAATGGTTATTGTGTACTTTAAAAGCAGTCAGGAATATTTAGGTTTCTTTTTAGCTTTCTCTTACGCTAACCAACTCGTCAGCAGTTCATCTGCAAAGCCTTAGAATAAACGTCCGAATAACACGTAACTCTACAATACAAGTACAAATAACCAGTCAATTCATTGGGCAGAAATAAAAATTTTTGCTGATACAAATATAATAAGGAAGTCTGCATTATAACAACATGTCTACAACTAAACATTAGCACTTAAACTAGCACTAATCCGGCTTTGAACATTAGCGATGCAAGATGTTAATCATCTAAAACTCTGACTCTGTGTTAAAATACTTAAATACTTACGTGAGACGCTAAAGCACAACCAACAACTAGCCTTTTAAATCTGTGTTAGAATACTTAAATTTGCTGGATACAGTTGAATTTTGAAGGCAACCAGCATTATAATAACTGCAAATAAACATTAGAAAAGCAGCGTTTAAAAAAAACAGAATAGGAAGGTTAGCACTGACGCTAGTGCTAAAACAAGTCCAGAACATGAGGGATGTGAGATTCTGTAGTACAAACAAGAGCTATCAAACTAAATGTACATTTGAATACTTAAATTTGCCAGTTAAAGTCAAACTTTGAAGGCTATATAAGTTATGATAACTGAAGTAAACAGTTAAAACAGTTACATTACCACTTACGCTAGCGCTAACAACTTGAGAAGATGAGGGATGCAAGAGGCGTAAGTAAGTAATGTAGTCGTGATTAAATTAGCATTTAAACATTTTAAAATTGAAGGTTATACCATACCTTGAAGTAAACATTGTCTGAATGAAGCACACAACTTAACTGCAATGCTAGCACTTGCTAGCCTTCAGAACATGATTTATAAATATTTGCCTGATACAGTCAAAAATTGAAGGCCGGGTTAGAATGATTGGAGATACACAAAACTCTGGACAGTAATGTGAGCACACGGGCTAATGTCAACTTAATGTAAAGGTGTCCAGGATGGTCCACCAATATTACAGCCCACTAAAGTAGCTGATTCAGGCTTGCCATTGAGATGCTATTCTCAGTCTTAATACGGGATGCAAAGTAAAGCTGAGTGAGCAAACTTGCCGTTAGTGGTCATCAAATTCTACACTTGTGTGTCATACTATTCTTCTATACAAGGAAGTTTAAGTCACAGCAGTGGTATGTAGCGCTACCATGACTTGTGCGTGTGTGTGTGTGTGTGTGTGTTGGGGGGGGCTGGTGGATGAAGGAATCATGAGTCACTTCCATCCATCCATTCTCAACTGGGAAACAAGAAAATGAAACTGAGGAAACACTTCACCTCAAAGAAGAAAGAAAAGCAAAATGACCATACAAAGGAGGTGAATCAGGGATGATGCAAGGTGGAAGAAAGCATGCGTAGGGGAACATTTCCTGGAATAAGTAGTGTTGAGCACGAAGTGACTCATTAAGGGAGCTCTGCTCTGCTTACACACAAAAAAAGCATGCCCAACTCTGAGCACACAAGTAGTTTAAGAATTGTACAATTTCAAACGGGCTTTAGTGGCAGAGATCTACGAGTCTAACTCGGGGAAAAATGAAGGCAATAAGCGGGAGTGTATCGGTGCAACACGCAACAAAGCTGCAATCAATGAGGACTTGTAGCTCCATTCGGCCCGTCAATGCGAGGCGGGAGGCGTGGTGGGGGCAAATGGTGACTGATGACCACAGCTCGGGCTGCCAGACCAAGAATGGCTTCATCACCGGCAGTCACATTCGGTACAAGGTGAAAGAAAACATCGCCGCAAGCTGGAGGCCAAGAGCACATTTTCCTTTATGACTCCCGTCCATAAAAAATATCACATAAAGTCATATAACTTGGTGTTCATGAGATCCTTGGCATAGGATACAATCCATAACTCACACAAGCAGTTTAAGTTAAAACTTGAATCTCTGCCGAGGTTAAGGAGCGGGTTACTGTAAGTTTGTTTGTATGTTAACAGGCCACATCCTGGTTCACTGATGTAAGATGACAGGAACGAACCACTAATTAGTCCGGGGTATGGGGCACTAAGAAAAGGCAGAAATACAGTCTGTCAATAATTCACATACACTGTCAATAATTCACCTAGAGCTGTGGAAAATGACAGAATTTAGTGATCACAGTAAAGCTCATTATATTGAGCAGCACACATGCAACATGTCTATTGCCATTTTAAAAGCTAATTGACATTTTTCAGTGTTTAGATGGGAGCTTTTGTGTTGTTACTCCCCAAAATGACAACATTAAAAGGAACTAGGAAATCATCATTTTTTTCCTCTGTTTTTAGTTCAAAACTGCCTTAATTCTTCAAACAAATGTGGGGGGGGGAAAAACTTTCGGTTTTTTTGTTGGATGGAAGACAGGACTAGACGGATGGGAATCTACCATTTACACTCTGGGTTTGAAATTCCAGCCTGTCTAAAAGCTGAAAATATTTCCTGTAACCACGACATCCCCCAACAAAGTTTGGCGCAAATCGTTAGTGCGTTGTTTTGCGTAATCCTATCCTATAAATATATAAATGAACAATTCCCCTGATGTTTTCACTCTATTCGGGGTCATAGATCATAAACTAGATTTAAAGACAATTTTTTTTTTTATGTATATAATCATTCGAGCAATCGTGCATCAAATTACAGCCTCCAAATTACATGGAAAGCAATTTCAATTTCAACACTCACAAAAATCTAATCCTTTAATCTCCAAGAGAGGCTTTTCTGGTATGTTGCATAGTATAATGTAGAGCACTGTAGTGGATTTATGAGATGTGATCTACACTGGAAGCTACACATGATAAATTTTATTAAACGGTGACACATTACGCATTCTTTTCCTCAAGTTAAAACGCAGGTTGTAATAAAAAGTAAGAAAAGGCCTCAGGTACAACAGCAACTATTGCTTTCATTACCATGACGACTGGGGCAGAGCTAGGGTGTTGAGACAAAGCAAGCGGCTGTTGTTCTCAAGCAGCTCATAGTCTGAAAAGAAAAGTGAGACCCAGTGAGCCATCATTTGTATTTTCGCTCGTGGAGGCAAGAATTCATCTACAAGCCATCAAATTACATTTGTCAACCTCCATAGAGTGACTCTCTAACATGGACTTAGGATAAAAGTGTCAATTCCATTTAAAAAAACACAATGGTTTTGTCATACTAGTGTCCACAAAAAGGTCCCTCTGACAGCTACTGTTTGACCCAGTTTTGTATCCACTTTGTCCATATTTGGCTGAGACCGCTTCATTTCCTCTGATTGGGTGCCACCGTGTAGAAGAACCACTTGTGAGAGCACACGTGTTTGTTATTTGACAGCGCTGGCTAAGGAGCGGAGAGGCAGGCGGAGATCTTCATGAGCGATGTAGATAAGCTCGGGAAATTCAAATGAGCCGATTTCAAGCCTCTCGGCAAAAAAAAACAACTTTGGAACTCAGGAACGTGTGGACGATTTTAATTCATATTTCACGTTTGCACCATAGAGCTAATATTACATCCCAAATGCTACAAAAAGTTGGTCTGGTAATATACGGCACCTTTAAAACTTGAACAATGTCTGAAAACAATAAAAACATAAAATGTAATCTTCTTCCAAAGTGTACAGACCATGCAGCTTTGGTCTTTTATACCCAACATGTTGGTTACTGAGCCAAGAAACTACAACTAAATAGAAAATGAGAAAAGTAGATGGTTGCAAAGTGTCCAAACTTTATTGACCGAAGGGACATGTTTTACATTAGGAAAAAAATATTACAGCACACCACTAAAGCTGATAAACAGGTTAATCATGTACCTTCTACCATCAGGTGGAAGACAATTGTTCTCCGTATCACTATAGGTCGCTGCCATGGATAGATGAACAAAGATAGATTTTCAGACCAAATGAGTGAAATTGGATAACATCCCGGGACACGCCTGATGATCCCCTCACGACACACAGTTTGGGAATGACTGACATAAAGGCTAAAGCTGCTGTTTTAGCAGAGTCTAAAATCCAACACAACAGTGTGTGTGTGTGGGTAGACAAGTTTGGAAGTGTTTTGGTTCTCGCACACAAATCAAGTTCCAGCATGCAGAGCGATAGCCTCCACACTTCACATTCCCTCTCACTTTTTTTGTTTAATCCAGCAGGAATGAGGGGAGTGGCGCCTGGATTTCTGCAGACACAGGCAGTCAATAAAAGCACAGCCAAGCGCTCAATACTAGCCCTCCCGCTTCTACGCTTTCATTTTTACATGCCTCGCACGGTGAAGGCTTCATTAATTTAATCGCGCCGTTTGGAAACGATCCCATATCAGGTGTTATACAATGCGGTGCAGACATTTCTATGCTAGTCACCATAACAACAGTTTTACCTGGGCCAAAAAAGGGTTATGCTGTTGACAGTATTTGTTAGTGAACAGGAGTACACTAGCTGAGGAAGAAGCCAATCATTTGTGGTGTTGATCTAGTGAAAAAATGCTGGCTCCATTTCCTTAAAAATGGGGGATGCCCTTAATCTCTCAGTGAACAATGCCTTGACAGAGGTCTGAGTTTTAGAGACATTCTGAAAAGGGAAACCACATACAAGAAGTTGGTCATTACTCTAAGTTGCAAGAACAAAATCGTAAGAGTTGTAATATAGCGAGAACAAAGTCCAATATGCAAATTCTCACAAATGTAGTCCTCTCTTTAGAGAGGTGCCATATACGGTATTAAGTGGGTAATTGCACAACCTTTTCATTGTTTGTCATACTGATGAGTAACTTGACATCATCAAAAGCTTTATTCAAGCAAAATGACTACTATTAATTAAGTCTCGTAATACTACAACTTTATTAACATAAAATAATGAAAGTGCAACTTTCTTGTATAGTAAATACTATTCTCATGAAATTCTATTTTATTTTGGACAAACTCTTATCACACGACTTACTCATTCACTCTTGTAAAATTGTAATTTTAGCCGAGTGCTCTAGAGACTTTTCGTATTATGACTTATTTCGTAATGGAGAAAGTTAAGCAACGTGATTCTTGAGTCTGTTAACATTTCAGCTTTATTGTAATAAAATCCCAACATTTTGTTGCAATGGAGACCTAATTCTTGTTAAAGGATTACTTTTTCTAAAAGGAGGAACGTTAGTCTTTTCGCGCAACATTTCAGCTTTGTCGTGAAATGTTAACATTCTTGTAATACAAAAACCTTAGTTTCGCTAAATTCTGACGTTTATGGAAATATTAGGACTTTTATTCTTCTTATAATCTATCCATCCATCCATTTTCTTCTGCTTATCTGAGGACAGGTTGCAGGTGTAGTAGCTTTAGCAGGGAAGCCCATACTTCCTTCTCCCCAGCCTCTTCATCCAGCTCTGCCGGGGGAATCCTGAGGCATTCCCATGCCAGCCGGGAGACATAGTCACTCCAGGATGTCCTGGGTCGTCCCAGAGGTCTCCTCCCGGTGGGACATACCCGGAACAACTCACCAGGGAGGCGTCCTGGAGGCATCCTAATCTGATGCCCGAGCCAACTCATAAGGCTCCTGTCAATGCTTAGGAGCAGCAGCTCTACTCTGAGCCTCTCCCGGATGACCGAGTTTGTCAGCCTATCTTTAAGGGACAGCCCGGACACCCTGGGGAGAAAACTAACTTTGGCCGCTTGTATCCGGGATCTTGTTCTTTCGGTCACAACCCACAGCTCATGACCATAGGTGAGGGTAGGAACATAGATCGACCGGTAAATTGAGAGCTTCGCCTTTCGGCTGTGATCCTTTTTTTACCACAACGGACCGATAAAGTTCACTGCAGACGCTGCACCGATCTGCCGGTCCAGCTTCCGTTCCATTGCTCCTTCACTTGTGAACAAGACCCCAAGATACTTGAACACCTCCACTTGGGGCAATATCTTATCCCCGAGGGCACTCCACCCTTTTCTGACTGAGGACCATGGTCTCAGATTTGGAGGTGCTGATTTTCATCCCAACTGCTTCACAATCGGCGGTGAGGAGCTCGGTCATCCAAGAGGAGCTCAGAGTAGAGCTGCTGCTCCTCCACATTGAGAGGAACCAGATGAGGTGCCTCGGGCATCTGATTAGGATGCCTCCAGGACGCCTCCCTGGTGAGTTGTTCCGGGCATGTCCCAATGGGAGGAGACCCCGGGGACGACCCATGACACGCTGGAGAGACTATGTCTCCTGGCTGGTCACCTCGGGATCCCCCTGGAAGAGTTGGATGAAGTGGCTGGGGAGAGGGATGTCCGGGCACCCCTGCTAAAGCTTCTGCCCCCGCGACCCGACCTCGGGTAAGTGGAAGAAAATGGATGGATGGATGGGCAACGATTAATTCAACGGTGTAGTGGCAGTCACCTTCGCTTCTACCCGATAATAAGAAAACCTTCAGTGTTAAAACTACTAATGAGGCATGAGCAAATATGTGCTCACATTAACACATCAGTGTCATGTCAGCGTTTGTGGATGACCTCGGTTGGAGTTTGGAACAGAATTCCCCGAATTCAATTTGCACCGTCTTGCCGGCACCTGCTTGGGAGCGAGTGGCAGAGCAGAAGCATGTAACTCAACAGGAATGGCCCAGAGAAAAAAAACCTCCCGAGGAGCAGTGAGACTGACCAACGTCAATGGAGAGGAGAGATTTGGGGGACAAGAGGGCCAGAATGATTTATCAAGCACAGAAGGGGAATATAAAGATGAACAGAAGGAGCAAGGTACAAACATATAAGCGGGCCAAATTTAAGCGTTTTTTTCCCCTCCCTTTCCGATCAAAGTCAACAAAGGCCTGATTATCAGACGTCTCGCAATACCTGAGCCATTATCCTATGGTGTGGTGCGTGTTATGAGCTATTTTCCCCACCTTGGCTTCACATTGGAACACTGATACAATTTTCACTGTACACTTGTGAGCCATAAACAACTTCAAAAGGACAAACTTTCACCCAATAATGAAACAGTAAACCCCTGGTTATCGCGGGCATACTGCCCAGACCTACCCGCAATAGGTGCAAATCCGCAATATAGGAGAGCAGGGAAGTGCGGGCACGTGTTTTTGCACCAAGTCCTCGTCAAATGCAACCAGTGGTGCACTGGTTTGCTTGTCACAAAATAATTCACACTCAGACTTAAATTTGAAGGGAAGTCATTTAAATTACCCATCACATTTGCTAACTTGTCACTGTTTGAACTCTGACGATGCCAATCAGCGACGTATTTGGCCATACTGTGGTCTGTGCAGCTTTGCAGACTTAGTTGAGTTTGTAGTACTTTCGGCTTGCCCTGGCTTTCGGCTGTGTAAGCAAAATGTCACTTCAAGGATCTTTTTCCTTCACGAGCTGTGAACGACCCCAAAAGTTTATGGTCATTTCAAACTCAAGCTTTGGAGACAAAGGCGCCGCCCACTAGAGATCACTATACTCCCGGCATTTACTGAACGTCTGCGGCTCTCCTTTCTCATATACGAGGGCATTACAGTAAGTTACTTTACTGTAAAATTATAATGGTCAAAGTAATGCACATTTCACACACACAGAAATAAAAGCGCTTTATTACTGCACGTAAACTGTTACAGTAAGAATTTTTTAACCACGATGCCTTTTCTTGATATAGTTCTGCTTGAATCAAAAAGTAAAGTGCCTTATTCAAAGTAAGCAAGGAAATACTGGTTAATGAGACACAGTATCAGAATCAATCATCTTTATTTGCCAAGTATGTCCAAAACACACAAGGAATTTGTCTCCGGTAGTTGGAGCCGCTCTAGTACAACAGACAGTCAATTTACAGAACACTTTGGAGACATAAAGACATTGACAAAAAACAATTGTGCAAAAAGATGCAGAGTCCTCTAGCACTTAGAGCAGTTCGAATGACTAATATTGCAATAGTCCGGTGCAATGACCATTGTGCAAAGGGCGCTGAGACTTCAAGGATTGTATGCGGTTTAAAGTGACGAGTAGTGCGATAATCTGGGACAATGTTGGTTGTGCAAATGTTACAGATACTCCTCAATCAGTGTGCAAATGGAGCAGATGCTACTCTGGCATGAGTGGCCAGTATATGCAAATATTGCAGCATGGCGAGACAACTACAGTGAGTGCACGAGTCATACATAATTGGTCCCACAGAAATGTGACAACGAACTCAAGTCAAAAAAATCATATCGTATATCATAGTAAATGCCAGTTAGCCATGCAAATATAATCGCTAGGTAATGCCATCACAGGAATGTGATTGGATGTTTAGTCAGTGCATTCCATCATTGTTTTTCTACTTTCAATGATATTACCTCTGATCCAGTATTGCAGAGTAACACGTTTGGGAAGGGAAAATTAATCACAAAGGAGATACACATTTAGTTATGGAATGAGTTTGGACGTGTCGAGAAATGTTCCTGCTCGCAGACCCCAATAAATCATGATTGTTTACTTTCCCGCAATTTTTTTTTTTTTTTGTCGTCTCGAGTTTGTTGTCACATTTCTGTCGGAGCAATTGTACATACTTGTCCACTCACTGTATTACTCGCCACGCTGCACTATTTTGCATTTCTGTTGTTGACCAATACTGGCCACTCAGTGGGCAGCCGTGGCCCAATGGTTAAGATCATCGCCTGCCAGCGTGGGGGACCTAGGTTCAAGACCCCGACTGGACCATCCGCCAACATCCCCCGGACTCATGGCTGTGGTGTCGTTGAGCAAGGCACTTATACCCCGAAATGCCCCCTGCTCCAGTTTGTTCCACTAACATGTGTACGTGTTCACTGTGATGAGTAAAATGCAGAGAACAAATTTCGTGTGCATAAATGCATGTTCATGACAATAAAAAGGCGATTCTTCTTCATGCCAGAGTAGCATCTGCCCCACTTGCGCACTGATTGAGGAGTATCTGCAACATTTGCACAATCGACATTGTCCCAGATTATCGCACTACTCGTCACTTTAAACTGCATACACTCCTTGAAGTCACGGTGCCCTTTGCAGAATGTCATTGCACCGGACTATTGCTATATGAGTCATTCAAACTGCTCTAAATGCTAGAGGACTCTGCATCTTTTTGCACAATTGTCAAAAAAGTACAATAAAAAAAATAAAACATTTGTATACCAGCATTACCAGATAACTAGCAACCCTTTATTGCTCAGTGACGGTTTTTGTCAATGTCTTTATGTCTCAAAGGTGTTCTCTGTCAATTGACTGTCTGTTGTCATACTAGAGCGGCTCCAACTACCGGAGACAAATTCCTTGTGTGTTTTTTGGAAATACTTGGCAAATAAAGATGATTCTGATCATAATTATGATCTGATGTTCGCTCAATTGCCTTGTGTGATACAGTATAAATTATTAATAGTAATACACACATGCCAATAATCGGGACGAATGAAGCATTTTTCCTCCCTTTGCATCAAAGTCAGCAGGTGTGAGATTGTCAAATGTCTCTTAAACATGATTGTGACAGATTATCCTGTCGCGTGGCGTGTGTCAAGAGTGATTTTTCCTCCCCAATCTGCTTGGTTGACAACTGTAAATATTGAACCTGTTTAATATCTCATCTACAGTAACCTCTATTGCTTCTTCTACTGTAGTGTTGCCTCGCTATATCATTTGCTCATCCGCTATGTCGCATTTTTAAATTAGTTTTTTTTTTTTTTTTTTTTTTTTTACTCGATCGTTTGGGTTTTTACAATATACTTATTTACATTCTGTAACACTCAGGGACACTCAAGGAAAGGAAAGCTCCAGCCGCAAATGTACTTTTTAGCCATTTAATGAACACCATGAGAAAAGTAAAGCACCAACAATGAGCACACTGTTGTCGGCCACAGGTCACACCCAGATACTCACACGCAAACTCGCCTAAGTCACACCCTACCAGGGCCCTACTCTTAACAGCTCATTTTGCATTTATTCCCCCCACTTCTTAAAATAAATTTATTGAAAGTCAACTTTTAAGGATAAATGTAAGTGCATTTCAATTACTTTAAATATGTTTAAAGCATGTGGGAGGGGTAAAATTACACCCTAAGAAATACTCCATGGTGTAGATTTTCCCCTGTTGCAGAAGGGTCTGGACTATTCCTTCTTCTTTGTACTTTACAGCAGTCTGCATGCCCTGTGGCACCATGCTGCCACTGACAGGTCCGTCTTGGTACTACATACATCTGTTTTGGGGAGGACACTGTCTGTGGAGATATGCTTGTGTGGCGTACTGAGTTAGTCATCTCAAGTTCACTGCACGCACGCACCCACACGCACTACAAGAGCAGTAAGCACATGCATGGTGATTTTCTTTTCCTCATCGTGTGTGATCTATCAGAGATTTATATTTTTTTTTTAAATAAATAAATAAACAAACAGTTCCGATATTAAATATTTGTATGCATGTAGCCTTCCTTCATCTCATTAGAATCACTCACACTGGAAAAGAAATTGCCCAGAAGAAGCTTTTCCAGAATTGCTTAGCTTGGGCCACAGGCTGACACCTCAATCACAGTCCCCCTTCTAAAGAGACTTAAATTACACAGAGCACGATGAGCTCCTCATGATAATGTGACACCCACCACCATCAACACCCCCCTGCCCCCTCTCTCCAGTCCCACCCGTGGGCACAAAGACAGATCAGCCCACTCACAGTTTGGAGGAAAATGTACTGTGGCTTATTCAACTGAGACGGCGAGCACGATTTAGCTCCATGTTCCAACTACTCTACAGCTCCAACGTTGCCAGTAGCCTTCCGTGATTCACACCCGAGTTACTGGGCCACGAGGTCTGCGTGTATGTGTGAGGTCTTGAGTAGATGAACAAGTATTAAAATTAAAAAAACAAAGAATGTGTGCAAAGGGAAGGAGACAGGCTCAAGTTGCATCACTTTCAACCATTTTTTCCGAAAAGTCGCACTGGCAGGCCCCTAAAGGCATTAATGAAGAGCAGGGCTAAGTTATCTCAATCTTGGAACATATATTACTCAAAAGCAAGTGATGTTCTTGCACTGAAAAAACACAAAGTTAGAAAAACACTGTGTCAAAGTAGGATTGAGCATAATAATTAATTGATTAGGGCTGTTTCCATTTCAGATTAGCTCAGAATAGTCAAATGTTGTTGCTGTTGGAGGACCCATGACCAAGCTGTCTGACACTTGGCAGCACAAGAATGCCTCCCGCAATCACATAATCTCATGATGTCGGTGTCAAGAGTCTGCTGTGATGTATAAATTAGGTGGTACACACACACTGATAATCAGGAAGAATTTGAGCATTTTTCCCTCCCTTTAGATGAAAGTCAGCAAAGGTTTGATAGATGTCACTTAAATATTATCCTGACCGATTATCCTGTGGTGTGTTAAACCGGAACTAAACCCAGGATGTTAAAACTGTGTTAGATTTAAAATGTACTTTTCTTTATCAGCTACTGTTGACTTAAATCTACAAAGTAGTTATTCTAAAAAAAATAATAATAATAATTTCAAACGTAGCCTCTATTCCCTTACAGAGGTGATCATCTTTAGGTCTTTTCACTCTCACGATAATGTCAGTTTGAGAGAATGTGATGTGTATTTGCCAGGTACAGCTTATTAGCTAGCTTTATTTACTAAGAAAACCATACAGTTAGTAAATCTGCAGCAATGAACGCTACACTTCATCGCTGTCAGGCTGAACCCTGGCTGATTTGCAACAGCCGCTATCTGTTAGCCTCATTGAAGTTGGTATCATACTGTACCTTATAATGCCATTCTATACTGTTGCGAACCAACAACACAAAACCATCACGAAATCTTGTTAAATGGCCAACATCAACACAAAACCATCTCAAAATCTTGTTTAATGGCTATTTTTTTTTATATTATTATTATAAAAACATCTAATTACTTATGCTGTCACTGATTAAAATTGTATAATATGGCGCCAGCTTGCCAGAGTTAGTGGCTAGCTGCTCGCCGGGTGGCCTCTTGCACCCTCGGCCCACCAGGTGGCTTGCATGGCGCAGCGAGTGCCCGGTTGGCTCGCGACAGTCAACTGACTCCTTTTTTAAGAGTCTCAGAGCCATGGGAGATGCAATAAATAAAACGATGAGCAGTTTAATAGGCAAAAATGAATCTGCACCTTCGCCTATGATCCGGTCAGCCTGACAAAATTTGCAGTCGCTATCGCAGACTTACAGCAATCTATTAACAAACCAGGCTTACAAAAATCTATGTAACTTAACTACTCTCACGAGTTTGCAGCTGATGATGATTTCGACAAACATGGCGTCCCCCCTTACGTTGATTAATTATCCTGTAAAATTTTTATTCCACTATTCCAAAATGAATCACAGTACTGTGTTTTGACTAGTGCTGGCACATCCAATGTATTCTTGCTTTTGATTTTGCGGGGTTTAGTTCTGCTCCAAGTGTCTTTTCAGACCAGTCCAATGTTTTGTTCTTGGACATTCTTGGGTTTTTATGCGGTCCGAAGACCCGTGACCAAGCTGTCGGACATTGGGCAGGACACTTCACTCCAGAATGCTTTAATGGTCTTGACATTTCATTGTACCCTGCGCAGATTCAAGACACCCAGTGCCGAATGCGGCAAACCAGAACATAACCAAGCCTCCTCCATGTTTCAAAATAGGTAAGATTTTTGCTTTGGACAGTTTCCTAGATAGAAGCTTTGTGACTTGTCAAAATCCAATGTCATCAGTTTGAAGTTATTTCCCTGACAATTGTGGGTTTGTGATTCTTCATTGAAAAGGGTACCAACAATTTAGTCCAAACGTCTATTTGTGCCTTTTTGTACAGTAAGTAAATTTTACTCAGACTCAGTCCCTCAAATAATCCCTGAAATGTCGAGGTTTTCATCTGAGGGTTTGTGACTAGCAGAGCACGACATCATCTTGTTCATATCAAATTTCATATGCAGGGCTGGGAAGAGTGTGGGGGTGGTTCTCTTCTGCGGGGCCCTGAGTGAAAAATGAGGCACCATGCCAAAATATGATAGGAGACAAATGACAAATTCTTTGAAGTCAAGCTCAGAAGCCAAAATAACTTTTCCTCGGCACGCACAAGCGAGTAGAGTCGACGCCATCTCATCACAACATCCCTTGATGGCACGGGGAAAAGCAGATAAAACGATGAGCCCAATGAAAGATCGGAGGAGAGGTGGGTGTGGTTATGAATGAATCATATAGCGCTGCTTCAAAAGGGAAATACACAAGATGAAGGAGGACCCCAGTTAGAAGTTAGATGGTGGGAAGGGAGAAAAATAAAATAATAATAAATAAATCCCACCAAATCCCACCATCTATAGTGATTATCCTGTTCGGGGACATTAGTGCACTCAAGTCTACCCCAGCTGACTTCAAGCGAAAGGAAGACTACACACTAGGCTGGTTGCCAGTCAATCACAGGGCACATACACTATACTGTTTAGGCAGATAAGCATCCACACTCATTGTCACTGAGTGGGAATTAAATCCACGCTGTCAACACAAAGTCAGGCGAGTGAACCACTACATTATTAGTCACATATGACTTCAAAGCGTGAAAACCTTGTACCCCCAAACTCGTAATGTAATTTACTCATACAGCAAATCAATTTTTCCCATTGAAATGAATTGAAATGCCATCAAATTCGTTCCAGTCCCCAAAAACCATTACCATTTTTTTGTTTGTGTTTTCAATAAAGAAAAATAGCACTATATTGTAGAAACATAAAACAATAAATGCGAATGTCAAGAAATAAACTAGAATTTGGCCTCTTTTACTGCTGCTACTACTCCCCACGCCCTCCTCCTCGGCGAGCAGACGGGGTGGCGGTGAGGGTGCAGCTGTGAGGATTCTGTATCAACTCACCGGGGACAAGACCTCAGGAGAAGCAATATCCCAGAGGCACCTACCTGGGACACTTATTTTTATTAAATGGACTCATGTTGTTTAAGCTAACATAGTATAGCATCATATCGTGATTAATTTTGCCCACTCAGCATCTATTACAGCCAGGTCATCCTGGAAGTGGGATTCCACCATGTGTGATTCCTTCAAGGTTTCTGCCTTTTTTCCCCAAAAAAAAACATTACCATTGCATGTCTATTACAACCAGACTCGTCCTTTAAAGACACACACAAATATTGCCGAAAGTATTCGCTCGCCAATCCAAATAATTGGAATCAGGTGTTCCAATCACTTCCATGGCCACAGGTGTATAACATTAAGCACCTATGCATGTAGACTGTTTTTACAAACATTTGTGAAAGAATGGGTCTCGTTCAGGAGTTCAGTAAATTCCAGCGTGGAGCTGTGATAGGATACCACCAGTCCAGTGGTGAAATTTCCACACTCTTAAATATTCCACAGTTGGCTGTATTATAATAACGTGGAAGCGTTTGGGAATGACAGCAACTCAGCCGCAAAGTGGGAGGCCACGTACACTGCTGGTGCGGCGGGGTCAGCGCATAGGGCGAAGAAGTCGCTCACTCTCTGCCGAGTCAATCGCTACAGACCTCCAAATGTCACATGGCCTTCAACTTAGCTCAAGACCAGTGTTTAGAGACCTTCATGGGATTGGTTTCCATGGCCAAGCAGCTGCATCCAATCCATAAATCAAGTACAATGCAAAGCGGCGGATCCACTGGTGTGGCACGCCGTCACTGGACTCTAGAGCATTGGAGACGCGTTCTCCACTGACGTATCACGCTTCTCCATCTGGCAGTCTGATGAACGAGTCTGAGTTTGGCCATTGCCAGGAGAAGGGTACTTGTCTGACTGCATTGTGCCAAGTGTGAAGTTTGGTGGACGGGGGAATTACGGTGTGGGGTTGTTTTTCAGGAGCTGGGCTTGGCCCTTTAGTTCCAGTGAGAGGAACTCTGAATGTTTCAGCATACAAAGAGATTTTGGACAATTCCATGCTCCCAACTTTGTTGGAACAGTTTGGAGCTGGCCCCTTCGTCTTTCAACAGGACCAGTGCACAAACCATAAAGACATGGATGAGAGAGTCTGGTGTTCTTGAACTTAACTGGCCTGCACAAAGTCCTCGCAAATGTGCGTCTGGAAGAATGGTCAGAAATTCCCATAAACACTCTCCTAAACTTTGTGGACAGCCTTACCAAAAGAATTGAAGCTGTTATAGCTGCAAAGGGTGGACCAACATCATATTGAACCCTATGCATTAGGAATGGGATGTCACTTTAAATTCATACCCGTATGTGAGTCAAGGCAGGTTGAGTGGATACATTTGTCAATATAACACCTCCCCATTCACTTTTCTCAGGCCATCAACAAAGTCAAGCCAAATGTCGACAGCCCTAACTTTGTTTTAACAAACCAAGAGGCGACAATTTTTGATAAGTTTTAAGAAAATTGACAATAAAAGGTATATTTTCAAAAGTATGACAGATACTCCGAGGTCATTAAATTAGTCATTATGGTAACTGCATGGATTTCAACGGAAACGCTTTGTAGTTCCACGGCCAAAGGAACCTAACAAGAGATTTACGACTCTGTTCGTCAGTTTTGAACCACAACAAGTCTTGTTTGGACTTGGACATTCCAGTCCGCTTCAATGTTTCAAAACATTGAACGGACACCATACAGTGATGGCTATGAAATTTAGGTTTATGGTGTGGCAAAGCTGTCTCATAACAATCGTTTGTGTTTTTAACAAAATACTTTGCTGTAAAACAGAAATGTAACATACAAGGTTGCCATCGGAGAGCGGCAATATGCTTGAATTAATTTCCACTATCAGTGGCAGTGACAAATTAAGGAAAATGCCAAAATAAAACTGTAACAAGCAAATTCCTGGTAAGGATTTGACTACATGCCATGGATCGACTTGGGATTAATTAAAAATCAATGAATCCAATACTATTTGCTAAATATGTTTGAGGAATGGGAGAATCAATTTCTTGATATTCTGGACTCCTGTTTTCCAATACCATCATTGTATTGAGTAGCATAATGTTAACTGGAAGAAGTCTGCCTTGATATAGGCCTCAGCTGTTGGCATGTTGGACTTCTTTAGACAACAAAGCATAGACAAATCAGCAGCACTAGAATTTCAAGAAGCAAGTAACTAAGAATCAAATCCCAAATTCTTAAACCAATTAAGATGTGAATCCTAATTCACTGACCAGCCAAAATGCAACTATTTCCCAGCCCACCACACAACTTAGTGGAAATAAAATCCGTAGCTTTTGCTTCATCCCAACAAACAAACTGTGATGCGAACATAATCTTGTTGGCAGAGGTAATTAAAGGATGAGAATTAATGCTGGAAGATTCATAGATAAGAACATCAAATAAAGATTTGAGAAGTCACTGACAACTAAAACCCCAAGAACAAACAGAATCCCACTTTGAAGTGTCACCTACTGTTAATACAATAAATGCTCCTCTAACCAAACCAGGCAATTCAATTGAAAGGCGCATCTGTCTAGACTTGATGGGAATGCGGTTGAGAAACAAGGACTGTAGATTCCCATCCTCCATTGCCTTCTTTTCCCATTAGAAACAGACAGACAGGAACACGAGTCTGATGGGTTCGCTCAGCGGCCTTGAAATTCCTGACCGTCTGGCCCGGAAAATTGAAGCGACAATGCTGTTTAACGGTTGATTGCTTGGGGGAGGTCACGTAAACCGGTGAACTTTGGGACCGAAAACCCCATTGTGGCCATTGTGCTCCGGCGTGGTTAACCTGCCACGCCACCCCAAAAAAACAAAAATAAAAAATACATTAAAAAAAAAATCAGGCAACCATGACACACAAGTAAGTCATTGTGGAGGATCTAACTTGGAGGTTTTAATGTCCCAATACACCTGCTCAAGTCTTTTCACAGAGGTCAACAAACACAAAGGAAATAAGTCACCACCCACTAAACAATGAAACGAATAAAACACCAAACAGGCTGTGGTCAATGATCAACTAGGGCAGAACAACCAGTGCTCTCATTCTGTCTCTTTTCACAAAACAAGTTTCTCACTGACTTTGAAAAATCACCAAGGGGACATTTGTTACAATAACAAGAAAAACCCCACTCTATTCTAATGTGTAGTTTTACCTTTTTACTTTAGATTTTTATCATACAGTAACTAACTTATTTTTACACTTGAGACTTACAAGGGTTAGAATGTTTCTTAAAACATTGCCTGTACAATTAACAAAGATTTTATGATGCTGAAAAATAAATCCAGAAACCTCGACATGGCCTTGCTTTGGCATCCAAAAAAGTAGCGCAATTTTCCACCAAGCTTAACAAAAACATTAATAACATAATAGTCCACAAACTCCCATTTAACGATCTTCTCCACTCATTTCACATATCCCGCGTTCCCTCCGCTGGTCTGCACAAGCACATAAACAGCAATTACACAGGGCCAACAGATCCTGAGGGATGCTGTGGGAGAAATTAGCAGCCAAATGGCCATTAAATAAGCAACCGGGTGACCTGCGCATGCCACGAGGGGGGTGTGGAGCAAAACTCGGTGGGGCCCCTCCTTATTTAATACTCCTTCCTTTGCTCCATTTTAGATCCTCTTTGGCAAAAAAATGCAAACGGGTCCAAAATGCCTATAAAGTTAAAAAGCTCTTCTTGGGGGGGCCTGGCATTTCGACCCAGGAGCCAGTAACACGTCTACTGGTTTTATGTGCCAAGAAAGGGGAGCACAGCATGAAATTGCAGCAATGTTCCTGATCTCTTCCTCCTTTGTATCAAAAGCAACTTTGTCAAGGAGCAACTTGATTTCTGCAACGCTATATGTAAAGACTAGAGCATCTTCACTTGAAGACATACTGTAGCTAGAGATAGCCAAGTATCAGGGACATGAGAAAATCCTAATTTGGATAATTATTTTTCCAAAATGTACTGCAGATTTTGGCTGCCGCTCCTCTCTCTGGATTTTGTTCTTTTTAGTTCAAAATGGCTTACTTTAACAAGGATCCCTCACCATTCCGTGCCCAAAGGTAGGTTGGGTTTGTGGCTGCCGGTGCCGTAAACCCTCGCTGCCTCGGAGCAGCTGCCGGCTTTCTAGCTAGCTGGCTGGCTACAGATGCTGCTGGCAACATAGCCAGCTCTCGTCATCTTTCTCACAGTAATGGATGAAACTTTCTCCTTGTCATTCTGCCGCAGTCGCCGTCCACCTCAGCAATGGGTCCTTTTCAGTTTTGGTTGTGGCGCTGCCATGAATATCCATGCAACTCCGCAGGTTAGGCTAATGGATGCATCCTTCCGAGGAGATCTCGATGGAGTGCTACAAGCTACAACTGCATACATGCGCACAAACTATGTGCATTAAGTCCAAATGGTGTTGGCCACAAAAATGAAAAAATTAAATATACAATAAATAAAAATAAAACGAAATGATGTGGTGGACCAGATCTGGCCCTCGGGCCTTGAATGGACACCAGCGCTCAATAGATTATTTCTTTTATATCTTTTATTATCTCTTTTTCTGTTGTGCTCGGTGGTGGTCATCTTGAATAAACGGCAAGAGTGATTGCATTAACTCTATGATGGGTACATTGTGCGTGCATGTACCCGCTTGTGCCATGGAGTTATTTGACTTGTTTGACTTTGTGCATTATTTCGAGCCATTGTACTTATTTATAGTATGCAAAGAGCCATTAATCAAGACTATGATTTCATTGTAGTAATTGAGACAATAACCAAGAGGGTTAAATAAGGCAGTGCTCAAAAATTACGGTGGCCACACAAAACATTGATACTTTCGGCACAATTTGGGCAGTGGTGTACTCACTTTTGTTGCCTGCAGTTTACACATTAATGGCTGTGAGTTGAGTTATTTTGGAGGGGAGAGTGAAATTAACAAGCTGTACACTGACTACTTTATATTGTTAGAAAATGAAATTTTCGATGGTCGCCCATGAATAGATATTTCTAAAAATGTGAGGGATGTACTCACTTTTGTGAGCTACTGTAAGCTCGGGTTGTTGAGCGTTACGCTCAATTCTTACTTTTTTGTCTCCACCCAAAAAAGAAAAAAAGGCTAATTGCTGCTCATTTAAAACTTGTGAGCATGCTTTCACAAAACGCCACGGGGGCTCAGGTCATGTTTGCGTCTACTTCGCCTCAAGCAAAACCATGTCTTCGCCATGTCATCTGAGGTCACCTGAAGTATTGAGGGTAAGAGGGGTTACACCTGGATGTGTGGAGGTGGTGACCCTAAACACTGACCGGAGGGCCCATTTTTTACACCAGGAAAGAATGGCTTTTGTTTGACTTTGTTTTTGTAAAGGAGGTGCCATGTAAAGAAACTCGGGAGGAATGTGGCTCTCTTGAGGAGAAATGTCCCAAATTAGAGCTTTAACCCATTGCCAGGACTCCCCAAATTATAATCTATTGCCAAAACATTGCCATATACTGAACACAAACCATAGTTATGATGGTGCAGTACTTAAACTTAATTCACACGTTACCAAGTTTGAATATATATATTAGTATTTACCAAACAGCTACATAGTATACAATAAACCATATTTAGACCCTTAAGCAGTATTATAACAAGTCAGCAGTGCAGTATTAAGACATCTAAATCTGTGGCAGTCAAAACTGCATGCTAATTAAATTTTAGTATGGCCAAAGTGAGTCTACCAATGCATGGTGGCCTTTAAGGGACAAAAAGGCAAAGCTTTCAATTGTGAAACTTGTTACGACACTATCTGGCTTTGTGTTCTGACTTTCACAGAACTAGCAGACATTCAGACAGCTTCTTCCATCTTGCCATCAACATCTTAAACAGCTAACCTACAATTCCATTGCAACATGCTGCCAATTTTTTTGTCTTGAGTTTGTTGTCACATTTCTGTCGGGCCAATTATATATTACTTGTGCACTCACTATAGTAGTCTCACCACGCTATATTTGCACATCTGTTGTTGACCATTACCGGCCACTCATGCCAGAGTAGCATCTGCCCCATTTGCACACTGACTGAGGAGTATCTGCAACATTTGCACAATCAACATTGTCCCAGATCATCGCACTACTAGTCACTTTAAACTGCATACATTCCTTGACGTCTCTGCGCCATTTGCACAATGGTCATTGCACCGGACTATTGCTATATCAGTCATTTAAACTGCTCTAAGTGCAAGAGCATGTGTTGCATCTTTTTGCACAATTGTCAAAAAATTTAAAAAGGTTTGTACCGACATTACCAGATAACTAGCAACCCTTTATTGCTCAGTGAGTGTTTTTGTCAATGTCTTTATGTCTCAAAGGTGTTCTCTGTCAATTGACTGTCTGTTGTCGTACTAGAGCGGCTCCAACTACCAGAGACAAATTCCTTGTGTGCTTTTTGGACAAACTATACAAATAAAGATGATTCTGATTCTGATATTAAAGTGGTACGGTGGCCCTGAATGGACAAAAGTGCATTTGTGTTTATACCAACACACTAATGTGTACAGCAGTAAATAACAAGCAGTGTATGGTGGCCTTCATAGGTGGCCTTTGCGCTTCAACTGTCACATTAATATGGACAGCAGAACCAGCAGTGCAACAACTGATGTATGGTGACCTGGAAGTGACAAAAATGCAAAACTCCTTTGTAAAATGTACGACTTTGCATAGTTACAATATTACGGTCCGCAGTGAATAACAAGAATTATATGGTGGCCTTGCAGGAACAAAAAGGCAAAGCTCTCCATTGTAAACCTTATGACTTCTCAATATTTAGCTTTGCTCTTCGACTGTCACATTAATATAGTCAGCAGTGACTAACAAGCGTGTACAGTGGCCTTGAAGGGACAAAAATGCAAAACATATTCCATTATAAATCTATGACATCTCAGGAGTCAAATTTGTGCTTCCATTGTCACGATATTATGCTCAGCATTGAATGACAAAAATCTGCAAAATACTATTGTAAAATGGATGACTCCTCAATAGTCAGATTGGTGTTTCTACTGTCATATTACTATGGACAGCAGTGAATAAGCATTGTACGGTGGCCTTGAAGGAACAAAAGGCAAAACTCTCTATTACAAAACTTTGTGTAAGGACATAATAGTCGATATGTTGTTTAACTGTCACATTAATATAGTCAGCAGAGCCAGCACTGCAAAATAAGCGGTGTACGGTGGCCTTTAAGGGACGAAAAGTCAAAAAGGAAAATGTTTCCACTGTCAATCTCATGACGTCTTAATATTCTAATCTGTGCTTCAACTGTCACGTTAGTAATAGGGTTAACTGCGAACGGCAACGCCTAAACTTGACTAATGGTAGTTTTAGACACTTGGCAAAGAAATCAGGACCTCTGCCTTGGACACCCGTGCATCAGTTTGCAGTAAATCCAGGACGTGATGCACACTGTGAGAGCATTTCAGACACGCGGCTGCTAATATTTGTGCGCAACGTTACACCTAGGTCGGCCTATATGCGCTTGGCAGGAGGGGGGGGTCGGTGCATGGCGGGCGTCCAGAGCCGCTTCGGAACGAGACTGACGGACGCCAAGCCACACACAGACACAACAAAACACACGCACGCGCGCGCACACACACACACACACACACACACACACACACACACACACACACACACGCACACACACACACACACACGCACACACAAGATACCCACTGCAACCGTAAATAAGAAGTAAATGATCAAGGAAGCGTACCTAAAGGAGACCCAGCCGGTACTTGCGACAACACCCCTCCAAACTTTTTGGTCACTCCGCTTCGGACCTGTTTTCTGGAAGCGTCCGCGAAAATTCCCCCGAACGTTCACTTCAAAGTTGGCGAGCCGGCTTGCTTACAGCACGTCCACTCGTCGTAAAACAAATAGCAAGTGCCCGATAAATGTGACAGAAAGAGACGCGAGACGGTTCGTGTCCGACCGTGAATGCGAACAGTCGGGTTTTGGCGAGGCAGCCGGCCCACAGCGGGTGCCACCAGGTGCTCATTTACATAACTGCACCGGCTGTGGCCAATCATTGACGAGTGCAAGGTGCCTCATTGGATATGCAAGAAGGAGACTCGTCCAATCGGAGGCTGTGGTGGGAGTGGCTCTGTTAACTGACGGCAACTTTGGAGTGTAACTTACTGTGTGTGTGAAAAGCCTTTGAAAATAATGGACATCAGCTCTCATTGCATACCAACAAAATGCTCCATAGAATAGAATAGAATAGAATAGAATAGAATAGAATAGAATAGAATAATAGGGATTCATTAGTGTGGCAAGAGAGAATCAAAGAATTATCAAAGAATTTTTTAAATTCTTTGATAACATAAACTGCAAACTATCGTTTGATACTAACCACCCAGTTTAGCCAAATTAATGTTTATTATTAACAATAATAATCATAATTTGTTATGATCAATGTGATTATTATATGTTTACACTTATTTTTAGCATTATTTCTCTTTATTTTTTAAATTCATTTTTTATCAGATTATTTGAACCGTGAATTATTATTATAATTTTGTGTACTTTTCATTTATTTTTAAAATTATCTGTGACAATATAATTTAATCTGTAAGTTTTTTTTTATTAACCACCTGATTCAGCCTACTTAATGTGATTATCACCCACTTAATGTGATGTTGATGTTGATGATTAATAATAATTATTATATTATCATCTTTATCTTTTTCATTTTTTATTTAATCATATTATTTGAAAAGTTAATTATCATTTTGTGTTAATGGTTCAGCCCACTTCATGTGTTTGGCCAACTTTTTACATTATTACTATTAATGTTTATCTTTATGTTTTATTTAGTTTCTTTATTTAATAATATTTGAACAGTGAATTATCATATTTTAAACGTTAAATATATTCATCATATATTTATTTATAACATTTAATGTTACTAACACCTGGTTTAGCCCACTTTATGTATTTATTGTAATTATTATTCATATCTTAATTTTGCATTATTTGAACTTTGAATTATAAATTTGATCATTGCTCATAATTACCTTTATTTTTTGTGTTCTCTATTTTATATTATTTGAACCGCAGATTGTATCTTTTTTTATGTTATTTGAACAGTGACTCAAACCTGGCTTATCCCATTTAAAGTGTTCATTATTATTAATTATTATTAGTAGTAGTAGTAGTAATTGAACTGTAAATTATCTTTTTGAGGTACTAACCACCGTGGGTTACCCCATTTAATGTTTATTTATCATTACTGTATTGTTATTGTATACTATTATTTGCTGACATAAACTTTACATTGTCTTTTTGTGTTCCAAACCACCTGGTTTAGGGCATTTAATATGGACCCATTGCTTGTGAAGGAAACTTTATTACAGAGCGTTGGTGGCCTAACAGCCCCTGGGCTATAATGAGTCAGATTGAAGGCTTTTGCAGTAAAGCACAGCAACGATGCTGCAAAGACTGAGAGTTGTTGATATGGGACCCCGAGGCAGAAGCAGAAACTGGGAGGAAGTTTGCGTTTCAAAAAGAGCCGCCTGTGTGTGTGTTTACACCATTTTGCGCCAAAAGCTTTATCAACGGCAATTTCCTTACGTGTTGGTACATGCCCGTTTCACTGGGAGGAGGAGGACGAAAACATGAGTTCTCAGGGACAATAAAGGTCATTAAGAAGCTGGGCTCCACCTTGGATTAACACTGGGACACAGATACACTGTTTACTGTACACTTGTTGGAAATAAATGCCTTCAGAAGACACAACTTCACCCAATAAACGAAATATCTTACATGGAAACCAAGTTTATCATGGGAGATATGTTCCAGACCAAATAAGTGAACTATAGAGAACGTTCAAAAATGTATGTAGTTTTACCCTTTCCACAAGCTTTAAACACATTATTTTTTTGAAGCACACTTAAACTAATCAAAGAAACTTTTTAAATTATTCCTAAGCACTTGTTCTCTCGTTTACTTGCACAATTCTCCAAATAAGGGGCACAGTGTGCTTTGCTGCAAGCTATTTGTCACTCCCAGTTCAACTTTCATGTAAAACTGACATATAAAAGAGAATTAAACATTGTACAGTGGAACTTCAACTTAATGGACTAATAGGGCGCAGGGGTTGTCCATTAAATGTGATTGTCCGTTAAATTAAAGCAATTTTTTTAATGACCAAAAAAACACCAAGTACAGTACAAAATGACTGTAAATAGATATAAAAAGCCTTCAAAATGTCTGAAAAATGTTGAAGTTTATCCAATCTTATCTCATTGGTGCATGATTTTGAGCTCCAAGTGCACACTATTTTGTGTCAGTTAAGTCCGAAGTCCGTTAAATTGGAGTCCGTTAAATCGAAGTTCCACTGTCTAATTTAACACCAAAATGTTTAACCATAACATATAATTTAATGTGATGCTATCTTAAAGCTGACATATAATGCAAAACGCCATAGACAGGCTAACAAAAATCTGAATCAGTATCATCTTAATTTGCCAAGTGTGTCAGAAACACACAAGGAATTTGTCTCCGGTAATTAGCATAGATGTTAGCTTTGTTATACAGTAACCCCTCAAACAACTGCCACTTCAACACACACAGAGCAGCAACACAGACTGTACAAACAGATTATTCAACAACACTCACAGCCATATATACTTTCTGCTTTATGGGAACAACAATAATTGGAGAGCATGTACACGATAAATTCTCCCAAAATAGGAGCGCTTAGAAATCCGCGTTATAGCAGGGGTACAAACGATAGGGGCGGAGCCAGGAATTTTTCAGTGGGGTGGCCATGAAATGAAATCGTCAAAATGGGCGCAGGTGTGGATTGGTGGATGCTGATCGAACTTTTTGCCCCCTAAAAACTGCTTTTTTTTGCTCTCTTGAAAAACGATCGTCAATTGGGGGTGGCTGATTGGGGGGGGGGGGGGGGGGGGGGGGGGGGGTACAATGTAGACTGAAATGCACCTATTCATTCAGCAATAGGAAAGAGAAAATACAGCACTTTCTTATAGCACATAGTCTAGAAAACTGTTGCAGTGAGGCTTTTCAAAGCATATGATGCCTTTTAGAGGTAGATTTGCTCATATCCTGGAAAGTAAGACAATACTGGTTAATATTTTTATATATTTTTTTGTCAATGTCTTTCTGTCTCCAAAGTGTTCTGTAAATTGTCTGTTGTCGTACTAGAGCGGCTCCAGCAACCGGAGACAAATTCCTTGTGTGTTTTTTGGGACATACTTGGCAAATAAAGATGATTCTGATTCTGATATGTACATCACATTGTATCATAGCAACCGTTAGACATCATGCAAATATGCCCTCCTAGGGAATTACATCAGAGCAATGAGAGTCAGTGCATTCGATCATTGTTTTTCTACATCGTATGATGTAATCTTATGGGGAAAAGCCAGCATTCTGGATCACCAGGTTTGGGTCGGGGGAAAATTTGTATTTTCACCCGCCTCACATGCACAGTTAGTTGTTGATTGACTTTGGACTGAGAAAAGTCAACGCTAAAACATGCGCCAAAATTAAGTCATTATCATTTTTTTTTGATGATACAGTATCGATACAACAGATATCAGTAATGTTGACGTTCAAATGCTTAATGGCGAGTTTTACTTTAACTTGATATTTCCTTCTTGATGGTACAGTGGGGAAAATTTGTATTTGGTTATGCTGTACCCAAAAGCTTTGTATACGTTTTCCCGATAACAAATGATGGTTAGCACATCTGCCGCACGATTCTGAGGACCCGTGTTCAAATCCGGCCTCGCCTGTGTGGAGTTTGCATGTTCTCCCCGCGCCTGTGTGGGTTTTCTCCGGGTACTCCGGTTTCCCCCCCACATTCCAAAAACATGCCTGGTAGGTTAATTGAAGACTCTAAATTGACCCTAGGTGTGAATGGTTGTTTGTTTAGATGTGCCCTGTGATTGGCTGGCGACCAGTTGGGGGTGTACCTCGCCTTTCCCCCGGAGATAGCTAAGATGTACTCCAGCACGGCAGCAAACCTAGTGAGGTTAAGTGGATCGGAAAACCGATGGATGTTCCACAGAAAAAAAATCACAAATACAATGTTCCCCGCTATAACGCGGTTTATCATTATCACGTTGTTGTTGTTTTTAAGCATTCGTTTTTCGTATCAGTGCAGAAAGTATCAGAAAAGCAGCACGGTATCTGTGCATCCCTAGTTTTTGCGTTACACTGACTTACTGTAATACCCTTACAGACTCCAGTTTATCGAATGACGAGAGAACAGTAAAACATAAACACAATAAAGCACACTCACATGCAGACAGACTCAACTCAACTTTTCTATACATTTTATGCTTTCAATTTTCTCTTTTGTTGTTCAAATATGTTTGTGTTTCAAATGTGTGTCGTAATGAGTTTAAGTGTGTTCTAATAAGTTTCAATGTGTTTAATGCATGTGGGAAGGGTAAAACTGTCTTTAAAAAGTTTTTGTATGGTCTCTATATTGGAGATTTTAACAAAACGAGGGTGGGTCTGGAACGTATCCCTCGTGATTAACGGTTGTTCACTGTCGGTGAAATCATGAATACCGAACCGCAAATATGCAGGGGATGACTATATTCATGAAGACCTCAGTCGCGCTTCCCTGGCCTTCTTCTCTCTGCATGCCATTAACATTTTTCTGCCACATTTTTTGATCAAAAGCAATGACATGTTAAATTCGCAAGCGTTGACGCTGCTTGGCCTTAATAACGTGTCCTGCTTTTTTTTCTTCCCAACTTCCAGCCGAGATAAGGGATGCAATTAAAAAGGGCTTGTGGATGATTAATGCGTCTGTGTCAATATAGAAATGTTAGCTTAGTCACAGAAAGAGCAGAAGCTTGTGTTTTCTCATTCCCCTCTGTGTCTTTTTAGCACTTTGTCCAGCCGGCGCTACATTGTTGGTTGCCAGGGCAACGGCCAGTCCCATTGTAGAAATCATGGCCTCTTTCACTGTTATTTCCTTTTTGTGCACTCTTCTTTCGTTGTGTCTCACTCTCGCTCTATTCCCCATGACCTGTTTCCATATTTTTTTCAGGGACTTTTTAGGGAGAGGTTTGTTTGTCACACTTTATCCCAAAAAACCCTCCCTTCCTTTTCCCAAAGCGTTCCGGCTTTGAGTGAAAAGCAGCAGAGCATAGAAAGCAGGTCTGATCCTGTGTGGAATTCACTGCGAGACCGAGGTCATCGAAACACAAGCTGGCCCCATACGAAGAAAAAGAGCCTGTGATTGCCAGTGGGGGGATGTAACAAAGTGGAAATACTTCATTACTGTACAGTAGATTTTTCAGGACTCCCTACATTTGAAACATACGTCTGTACTTTCTACTCCTTCACTTTGTCAAATCAGGCTTATTTTTTTGATCACGGCAAATGAGGTGGCGGCGCGGTGACCGACTGGTTAGAGCGTCTGCCTCACAGTTGTGAGGACCGGGGTTCAATCCCCGGCCCTGCCTGTGTGGAGTTTTCATGTTCTCCCCGTCCCTGCGTGGGTTTTCTCCGAGCACTCCGGTTTCCTCCCACATCCCAAAAACATGCATCGTAGGTTAATTGACGACTCTAAATTGCCCATAGGTGTGAATGTGAGTGCGAATGGTTGTTTGTTTGTATGTGTCCTGCGATTGGCTGGCAACCAGTACAGGGTGTACCCGGCCTCCTGCCCGATGATAGCTGGGATAGGCTCCAGCACGCCCGCGACCCTAGTGAGAAGAAGCGGCTCAGAAAATGGATGGATACAAATGAGGTGCCGACACAACGTAAAAAAGATGTAAAGTCAACAGCATTTGAGATCTTGATGGATTTATCTTTTGTAAATATTTGATTATATAGGTACATCTCAATAAACTAGAAAATGGTAGAAAAGTCTAGTTTTGAAAGATTGTGAATTTTCTTTTACTGCAAGCCATAATCATCAAAATTATACTATACTAGTCACTGGAAGTTCAATATGGCATGACATGGCAAAAACTCACTGAGGAGCTGGAAAATGATTGTTGCCATCTACAAATACGGCTGTTGTGATATAAGGTGGGGAAACAGCAGCAATGTGGAGGAACACGGAGCATTAACGACGATGATGCAAAAGAATTCCCAATCCATGGCCTTAATTAAGAGAATTGTTTAATTTTGCTAGCTCCAAGATTGATTGGTGCAGAATGTGTTGTGTCTTGTGCCAGCCTAAAAGCCACCAACATCTACATCTACATTTTTTGGCAAACAGGCAAGGTGTATTCCATCAGTTGTTATCATTAGCTAATTTTAGCATTTTTTTTTTTTTTGCTGATTAATTCACAACGTCAGCAAAAATATAGGATTTTTTTTTTTTTTTTGATAGTGTAAATACGGAGCCCCAGACATGACATGTAAAAAAAAAAATACTAGTTCGTGCGCACAAACTACTTCTTACAGTTACAGCGTGCGCACGAAGTCATTGTTCGTGCGCGTGAAGTAGTTACTGCATGCATACGAAGAAGCCGTGGCTCCGTACTGGACTGGGGGGTAACCAAATCGAGCACACTTTTACGGACTTGTTACAAACGACGCAGCCGAAACTGCAAGACACATGCGATTGGCTTCAGGGTAAGTTTATTTTCGTATCATGTTCTAGTCACTATCTTATTATTCTACATTTAGGCAGTTATTTGATTGGGTAGTAGACTACTCTTTGTGTGTTTGTCGGAACTGCAACTGTGCCTCGACTTGCAACTTCGAAAGAGGGTGCGCTCGATTTATTTACCCTCCTGTCCAGTATGGACTTCGAGCACACCCTGTAACTATTTCGTGAGCACAAACAACTACTTCGTACATATAGAATAACTATTTCGTGCTGGTTATATACCCACAATACTTTGCCTTCCGACATAGTAAGGTAGCCTGAATAACACAAAATACATAACACTTGGCCATGAAGAACACCGAGCTGTTCTGTAAATTGTGGCATCCAGTGAAGATTCATTTTTTGGGGGTGAAAGCATAGCTAGCTGTCTAACTACTACTACGGATGACCGATGATGAACGAAGGCTCTCAAGTTGCTATATAGCGGGGACGGGGCGACTCACGTCAGGGTCAAGGGTCAAGACCCAAGTGTGTCACTGAGCCGTGTTTAAGCCACAGCCCCCCCCCCCCAAAAAAAACCAAAACAAAACAGGAAAACTGAAACAATATAAAACAGTCAACGCTATATTGCCGCAGTACTGCATAGTTCTCAGTCTTTACACATGTCAGCAATCACCTTCAAACATGAATAATGTATTTCCAAACAAATCTCTCAATTCACTTTACAGGATACTGAAGAACAGATTGTGATTACTTTTGCCACTTCTGGCGATTGCTAAGGAAAGATAAAAAAGTAGATGTTTAATGGTGGGACGGCATAAAGGGTTCACTTTGAACGTTACGTTAAGAGAGGGCACTGACAGGTGATTTACTGCTTCGTGTTTTGAAAATATTCCGTCAAATTATTGCCTCTTGACGGAGAGTCAAAACATCTGAACAAAATGGAAATAGCTAAATTAAAAATGTTAGTATTCCCCTCAGAGGCATGTCATTGGACATCACACACACAAACACAGTCAGCCTATGTACCCACCCACCCTCGTCTCGCTCTGACAGCTGTGCAGGGTTGCAGGATTCAGACAACACAGATCACTCCCAGAATGCCAAACTTGCAGTATGTTGGGAACCAGCGGAAAACCACATACCGAGCATACTGCCGGCTCTTAAAACATCTCATGTGTCCTCTTTTCACTGGGAATAATACACAACCAGGAAATGGAGATGCAGGTTGAACCCCGCAAGTGTTCCCGTTTTCCATATCGAATGCACGTGTGACTTGGAGTCCCGTTTTGGTTTCAACATGCATGCACGTGTGGCTTCAGGTGGATGTTTTGCAGTGGTGGGCAGTGCATTTGGTACCTGCGCCTTTCTTTTTTGTTTTTTTTTACATCATACTCACCAGAAATGCTGATTATTAAGTGTATTGATGTGTGAAGATTGCTACAGATGTGTTTTGCTGGTCGCAATTGGCTGTGACAAGTTGTGCGCTACCCAACCAATGGTACATTCATGATTCATGAACGTTCACTCAATCAGGTATGCTGACTTTCCGCACAGAACGCATTAGGTAAGCGACAGGAAGTCTGACTGCCTCGCTCCCGAGCCACACGTCTACTATGCAAACAAACACAGTTCAAGATGTTTTTGGCAGTATGTCGAACTTGTTAACTCCTTTGAAATGGAATCACGCGAACGCGAATATTAGTGAAATAACTTTCAGTTATTTCTGTAGATTATTCTGATATCATTATTTATATGTCTACCCCATCAGTTGCCATACTAATTATCAGTGCGCATGCTCCAGCTGCACACACATCGGTAGTTAAGTAGTTCCACACGGATACAGCCACGTTGTAAAAGCTGTTGTGATTAAACCAACGAAATCATATCGTTGACTCCTGACTCATTTCCTTCCTCTTCAGATGGACACAAAGGGATAAAACATTTGCCATTGGTGTTTTTTACAGCATAATTCACACTGTTCAAACGGTTGCACTTGTCGAGGTCAAGTTGCTCCGTGTACGGCAGGCCTTGCAAATGTCTCTATGCGTATTCATACACTGAGAATACATCATACGAGCGTTTTTGAAGGTTATGTTTTAGAAAATATATTTGCTGGATTTGTCTTCTATAAGTGTGTCACAGCTTGTCTGTGTGTGTGTGTTTTTTTTTACTGCATTTAATGAACTAAAGGTGGCAAAATATCAAACTATACTCCAAATCCTTGCATTGCTCTGTATGTGGTCTTCAGTGGAAAACATTGGACACCCCTGGGCAAACACAGCATATACATAGACCTCACGCCAGTACTAAACACCCACCTACATCATGGTCTTGCCTGGACTTTGTCAGTTTAAGTGTCAATACAATCTGAGGAGGTGTTTGTTTGATCAGCCCCCTCGGAGAACATCTCAGAGGTGTCACGGGGTCACGGGGGTCAGTGTACAGCCATGGGAGAGGTTCCTGATTGAGGGTTGTTGCAGCCACCCTGATTTAGATTTCTTTTTAGGTGAGGAAACCAATGACATCAACATCCTTTTTTTCTGTCGGTTAAGTCTGTTAGTCTATGTTTAGAAGCAAGGCAGTTAAAAGCGGTGCGTCTCTTCTAATTATAAGTCAGTCAAATACAGACATCTGAAATATCATCCTGGCAAACTAAAACAATTTACAGCTTGCTTAAGCCTCTTACAAGATCCACCACAAAAGTTTGTTTGTTAATTGGCAGGATTTGGGAACAAAACTTTGGGAATGAGGCTGGAAAGGCATTATCTTTTGGTGCCGGATAAAATTTAGGTGCAGAGCCCAAAATTTTCATTTTTTTAAAACTTCCAATTGTGGACCCTCTTAGGTCAAACATAAGCCATTTTAGGATGCTTCAAACTGGGCTCATTTGAGTCAATTCCTTTGTAGAAGTTCGTCAAAGTACGAGCCAAAAATGGCTATTTCAAACCAAAATGGGCAGCTTCCTGTTCAATTTCGACTTTGCGACTTTTTCATGTGTGCTGTTATGATAGACAATTCTTTTCGATTGGTAAAATTGGTGTCAGATTTTGCCTTGTCCATCTGACTAGTATACCCGCTTCTGATTGGGCCCTGTTTAGGGGAATTCCCTTGTAGGACCTGACATTCGCAAAAAATGGCCGCTTCAAATCCAAGTGGCAGACTTCCTGTTCGAGTTCCTAAATGGGTCCTTGAGGCTTTTTTGTGCGTCCTGTTAGAATAGACATGTCCACCCAATTTTGTGTCAATTGGTGAAACTGACGTCAAGATTTGGACAAACTTTTGAGTGTTCTGGCAAGTGCTGGGAACCCCTAAAATGTATACATACACAGCAATTGTAAGAGGACCTTCGCACCTCCTGCTGCTCTGGCCCTAAAAATATTAAACATATATTTATGAGTACTCCACCACTCTCAGACCTATTGAGGATGCCATAGTATCTTACAATCATGCAGCTGTGTGCAGTGTGACGAGTTGTCAGGGGAATGTGTTGGTCCAGGAGGCGGAGATGACCGTTGGATGTTTATCATCACACCCATCCTACCCCCCTGGATGAACCTTCACACAGTCCTGCCTGTCCCTGGGCACCTCCTCAGCTGTAGCAGTGCACTTGAGCCACTGCTTGGAAGCAGAGAGGGTGGTGGTTGCTTGGTCTCACTTTGAGAGTGTCGGGTTTCTTTATCTTTAAGAAAGACCTTGTTATTCATCTGTACACACACATATGCACACACACACACACATGTGACAGTGTGGCGAGCTGCTGCCTGTGCTATGGCATACAGGAGGCTCCTCTGCAACTGTTGCCCCCCGTGTCACTCCAAACTGTCCGTGATGCCGCTTCCCTTCCTTTCACCTGTCCAAGACAGACGTTTTCAATGAATGCCCTTCCTGTCTTGCCCATTCCTTAACTAATGAATGCCACTTGGTAGACGGCACACCCCCACCAAGGTTGAACTGTTACCAAAAGTGAGTCTGTCTGTTTGGCCGTCCGTTTGTTAGATAGCAGGCTAGTTCCCGGTTTATGGGATCATACCATTTTTTTAATTCCGGGATGGGAAGGGAGAGTTGCAATGTGACTCAAAAGGTAAAAAGAGAAAATAGTGGAGGGCCATATTTGTGATCATTCAGCTTGTTGGCTACTTCCTGCTTTATAGGGTCGGGCATCGAGAACCGATTGGAACCGGGACTAACATTCGGTTCTCTCGGAATTGTTCAAATTAAACAATTTCGGTTCCCAGTTTCGATGCCTACAGTCCGCTGACCCCGAAGAAGAAAGTGGCGAAAACCAACGAATAAGAACGTGCACGAAGACGTGCTTTTACTTTCGTTTTTACAGGTATCGTGTGAACTTATTTTTCGAGCCAAAATGCTGAGTTCCAGTGCGTACCCTTCAAAATAAAAGGCTACATGCTTAAAACAGGAAATCAAGTTAAAACTTGCAAATATGAACCATTTTATGTGATAAAACAGAAGGAAATAACTATTTTAACAATGCTATATTTAACTTTTAGCTGAAACATGAATTAATGATTATTAATTCAATTGGGTTCGTTCCACACACATTGCCTTTTAGTTCATAGGTTTGATTTTGATCCTGGTTATAAAGAGCCTCGAGGCAAATGTTCATTTTAGTTTAATGCTGCGGGCTGCTAAGAAAATGGCTGTTCATAATTTTGACACCCTTTACTTAATCCATGCAAACGTTTTTGACCCAGCCCCCTAAAAGAAACAGAATCAAAATGAGGAACCGGAATCAGGACCGGAATCGCTCAAATTGAAACAATGCCCAAACCCTTCTGGTTTATGGAAGATAACATAAGACGACTGTGGTGATTCAAGGGTGGGGGACACAATAGAAACAACGCGTGTACAAAATGCTAATTTGTGGCCGCAAAATACTACTTGTACCCATAAAATACTACAGTTCTGAGGTTCAGTTCTCGAATCTTGGCTCAAACCTTCCTGTATGGGGTTTGAAATGTTTTCCCAGAAACTGGCAAACTAGTGACGTGCAAATCTATATTAAATTGTCAATACCTCCAATACCAGGTCTTTACGGTCTAAAATCGATTGTCAAATAAAAATATTGATACTTCAGTCATTCAACCAGTAATGTACAGTATATCAGGAACAGGAACACAGTGGAAAAGTAACTAACCTATTGCGATCTTGTCTTGCCAACTATTTCTTCCACTTCCATTTTAAATAAGTAAATAAATCAGTCTGATGTTTTGTATTCTTTATGAAGATTTGAAAAAACGACTTATTTTTTAGATTTACCAGACACATCAGGTGTATTTGCACAAAGTATCGGTACCAGTTGAATTGTACGCAGTATCAACTCGGAAAGGAAATCGGCGGTATGGAACATGACTACCAGAAATATGCATGGTCGGTTCATTGAAGACTCTAAATTGACAACCAGTCCAGGGTGTCCACCGCCTGTCAGGCACGTCCCTAATGAGGACAAGTGTTATCGAAAACAGAAAACTTTGCACTTCTATGCCAATTATGATTTTTTTAAATGAAATTTGATGTAAAAAATATTCAATGATTGTCTGATTTTTCACTGTATAGAAATACTCACATCCTAGTTAATATTCAAAGAGTGAGTAAAGTCGACAGACAAACTGGGCTCCTTTTAATCGAACACTATGACCCGTTGCGCTTCGTCACCATGCCAACCACAGTCTGACCAGCTTCCCACCTCCACTCCTGCATCTCCATCCCTCTGTTCCCTGAACTTTTCAGTGAGTGTTGTGTTATAAGGCACCGGGGATGGATGGATGGCTGAGAGGAGAGGAACGGGTGAGGAATGAGGGTGGATGGGGGCGGTGAAGTCGGAGAGGTGCGAATGAGTGCCATTGCAATGCAGTGAGAGGTGGTGCTAAAAATACCTCGCTGACACATGGGCTCCAGTTCGCAAACAGCACACAAACGCACAGCAAAAATGACTTACACTCACTCACACACTAGTAGAACAATGAATACGCATACAGTAAATCCATCACGAGGTGAAGTTGTAATCTCCAACAGGCCTGCGGCCACATAATGATGAGTGGCCTTAGGAAACAGGAAAGAGGCAAATATTGTTTGTCGGTGTTACAATGGTGACTCTTTGTCACATTAGTGAGTTTAGTTAAGGAGCATTGAAACATTTCTAACTGTTATAAAAGTGTAAATAATTTTAGTTGAATCAATTATTCTAATTGATAATGCCATTGCTCATATTGCACTGAGCACCCAGATTAAACGATTACTGTGTTGTACAATATGAACAGAAGAAAAGAAAAAAAAAAAATAATAATAATAATAATAAAACTGGAACAAAATTGGTGGGGGAGGAAATTAAAATGTTTTTTTTTTTTTTAAGAATCAAGAAAAAAAATGATTTTTTTAAAATTTTGTTTTAAAAACCACAAATACATGAACCCACAGGTGCTGAACTGCGAGTACGCGGGGGTTCACTGTACAATACAGATTAATTTTACCTTCTGCCCTCTAGTGAAAAAGTATTTAATTATTCTGCCTGTCACTGTACGTCGCTCATTGATAGACAAACCCAGACATTATCGTCAATCAATAAAAAGCTTCAGACCAATTATGCAAAATTAGATTACTGCTTTATGTGCTCACTAAACTGAAGTTTTCATAGATTTGAGGAGTATGACCTAAATTCAACCCCTTGCCTTATTTTGTATTGGATGGTTAAAGGAAATGGCATGAAACGAAATATTAGAGGAGGGCGCCAAATCTAGAGCACAACAACACACTTACGTGTGGCTACCAAGACTTACTTGACAAGTGTGTGAGCTGTAAACGTGTGCGTGTGGGTGTGTGGCCGGTCTCTAGTGGAGTGAAAATGTGTGACTCTGCTAATACACTTAATACAACTTGGCTGTCATTGAAGGTGCACAAAGCGTGAATGTCTACAGACTGCACAAGAATAGCAGGGTACACAGACATACATTATTTGTGACCCAGTTTTTCACAAAAGGTTAGAGCTGAACACGCTGATGATGTAATCAGCAGACGCACAAGCACACAGTGAGATAGCTGCACCTGAACCACACTTAATAAATCTCATTCACTGCTAGCCTTCCCAGTTAACATGGCTATTTGACTTCTAAAGCCGTCAATGGCAGTGAATGTGTTTTAAAACATTGCCGCGATAGCCCACGATTGACCGTCTTCATTGTTCTAGACCAGCTCACCTGATTTTGAACTCATTACCCTTTCAAGAGTCAAAAATTTAAATGCAGCTTTAAACTTTCATGTTAAATTGATGAACATTAAGTAAAAAATGCCCCTCCCTGTTGACAAATGGTTGTTGGTAACAGAAAAAAGGTGGTGGACCTATGGGCTATGTTTGCATTAGCCTCAAGCTAACAGACCATGTTGATGGCGACAAGTCCAGGACGGACCCCACCTCTTTCCCAGAGTCAGCCGGGATAGGATCCAGCTCACCTGCCACCCTAATGAGGATAAGTGCTATAGAAAATAGATAGATGGATGCTGTTCTGACACACTTCTTTCTGGTCTAAAAATAGATGGATGGATGGATGGATGGATGGATGCTGCTCTGACGCACTTCTGGTCTATCTGTTCCTTTGGTAACAAACTCATTTATGTCAAGGCTGTCTTTCCTTACCCCGAAAACCACACGTCACACATGACAAAAATCTCACCCCCATTTGTGCTACAGGACTGCGTCAGACTAATGAGATTTTCTGCTTAAATTGTGCGGTGATTCTCATTTAGCTAACCGCTCTCAGCCACATTAGAAGCGTCGTATACTGTACTGTGAAGCAAGGCCAACGAGATATGGAGTGAAAAGATCCCTGTCCAAAGCACACAGATTTGACAGCATGTCTAAGCTTGAAACGCTCTTAAGTAACACACTCAACATGCGTGTTGTCATGCACCGTTCTGGATATAATTAACTACTATCTACGTCTGGAGTGCAGTGGTCCCGAGTTCAATCCCAAACAATCCCAGATGTCGGGAGATGATCTCGTCAGCTACGGATGAGACAAGGGAGTTTCCAGCCTCTTCCCGACTGTAAATACTGCTTATGGCAGCGCTCGTCAGTGATTATCGTCACACTGTCTCCTGCACGAATGCTGTAAGGGTTTGGAGCAATTAACATAATGACATAATAAGTGAGGCCACATTGACAAGAGTGGCTCGGCGTCAATGGTGTAAGGACTTGCTCTTTGGAATTATCCAGCAAATGCTCAAAATGGGATTTTGTCACCCCTACAGGGCTTTTAGGAGTTGTTTAAGAGTGTGGAAAGGACCCTTTTATTTGTTTAAAACTGGGAGTGGGAATCATTGAGTAAGTTGCAATTCATGAATATGATGATAGTGAGATTACATGCCGGTAATCGATAGCTCGGGAAACCGTATGATACGTCACAAAATCTTTTAATGGTAGCAATTGCAGAGTAATTCACCAAGCGACATGATAAATTGCCGATAATACGAAAATAACACAGTATTACGCTACACCCTAAACCTCGCATATTTACAGTTTTATTTTCGCTACTTAACATCATCGAATTTTTTTTGGGGGGGGGCAATCCTTTTTTGCTTATGTGGTCAAGCCATCTTGGTGCTAAGGAACTATGTTAAAGTGAGTTCAGGAGCTTCATTTTGACATAAGTAGTGCTTTGGTGCAATCTTGGTGCAAAGGAACTTTGTTGAAGTGTCTTGAGAAGCTGGTTTTACACAAAAATAGAGCTTTGCCAACATCTTTTGGCATCTATATGCATTTACAAACCTTTTTAGGGATGGCTACTTTTTTTTTTTTGTTTCCGCCATTTGCGGTAGGGCTTGTTCCAAATCCCTTGTGAATAGCGGTGGTGAATTGTATTGAAGAAAACTCCAAACAGTATAGCATGAAATTAATTCACGGGTGGCAATGGGAGAGTTACAATGCGAAACTATCACAATATTTAACAGCAATAATATCATGACAGAACACTTGTGTGATAATCAATATGCTAAAAATGTTGTCTTAATTAAAAGCAAAACTAACGATACCACGATACAGAGGTTACGTGATAGTCAATAAGATGGAAACATTGACGATACATCACGATATCTAATAGGGTCGGGAAAACTAAAGCAACTGATTGTGAAATAATATTTTGACAAAGACAATATCACGCTACAACATTAATTGATAGTGAAAGAAAACTATCACATTAATCGATACATAGAGAACTATCAATGACACATGACAATTATCTTTTATGGGTGGGAATAGAAAACAATGATGTATAATCACAATATTTTAGCGATAATGTAACAATACCATGATAACCAATTTGATGGAAAAATGAACCATACATCATAATATCTACTAAGGCTGGGAACGGCAGAGGAACATTCATGATATGCATTATGCAATAATCAATATTCAGGGAACCCCAGTTATTTTTGGGGTTGTAATTGATCAATAGATGCCACAAGATGGCAGCAAAGGACTACTTTTTTGTTTTAAAACAAAGCTCCTAACTCAAACAAATTGGTTCCTTGAGAGCAGATCCCACTATATGGCACCAAACCAACACTGTTATTGCATAGGTTTCCTCAAAAAAGTCTGCCAAATGCCAAACCGCGAGTATGCAGGAGTTTTTCTATCCTGGAAAAATCTATGATACATCATGATATCTATTGAAGCGGGGAAGTCATGATCCAATCGCACACTATTTTAACAATAATACAAACCCCAATTCCAATGAAGTTGGGACATTGTGTACAACATAAATAAAAACAGAATACAATGATTTGCAGATCATTTTCAACCTATATTCAATTGAATACATACGATATTTACTTTAAATTATCAAAAAAATGTTTGTGCAAATATTGTTTGAACTTTAAATATCTTGTCTTAAATATCTTGACACAAAGCTGATAATTGCCACTGTACATTAAATTAAATAATGATAAAGAACCCAGAAGACATACATTACATATGTTAACTTAGATCAAGGAGCCATTAGCTAAGAAATTGTTGATGAATTTTACGACCAGAGATTATCTACAGCAATTAGGGTGACGTCCAAAGATGTTATCCCGGATTTCCTCAGTGATTAAAAGCCTTCTTGGAAGTTTTGGTATCGAGGCACGCAAAGAGGAAAAGTTCACAGTGAAGTCTGTTCCCCTGTTTAATGATGGGTGTCGACAAGTGGGAGTTCTTGTCTCAGACCTTTACTTTGAATGACGTGTTTACTAGTTAGCAGGATTACACAAAAACTATTAAGGACCATCTGAAGTGAAATAATAGATTTGTTGCTAAATGCATTATACATCCATCCATTTTATGTAGCCTAGCAAGCTAGTGCTAGCACTAACGGTTGTATGTAAACAAGCCGGCGTTCAGTCGAAATCGTGCTCTAAAGTGTTGGTAAACATTGGCTTGTGCGCGTGAATAAATGTTGAGAACGGCTTACAAGTATGTTGACAATGGCAAGCAAGGGAGGCGAAGCACCGGTCACGATACGCAATCCTATTAGTTGACGTCAGGGTGCGCTGTCGGAAAGTTGTCGTTGACAGGTGACACTACATGGAAGATATATTTATATATAAAAAAAATAAATAAATAAATAAAAAACAGCTAGACTTTTAAACTGGAAATCGGCTGTGATAACTAATTGGGCCAATAACGGGGCTAAAATCCTGTAATCTGATCTAGCCATTATGGGTTTTTACAGTATATAGCTATCTAAAATTACGAGTTCAGCATCTGCCGTGTAGTACCACGTTGTGCCACAACAGGTCAGCAGCACTGATGTCTACCGGAAGACGCAGCATAATTAAGAAAAGGTACGAAAGGCCTGACTTTTTATTTCCATTGTGTATTGAGACTTCAGCCACCTTGCACTCAGTATGTGTACTCATGTTCGTTAGCTGGACTAACGCATTCACCATTACCTAGTCTTTGCCAAACCAGACTCCGTATTGGTTATTACTTTATTATCTGTCAATTGAACGTATAACCAGTTTATTTATGTTTGACCAGCTATCGCTCAACTGTGAAGTTAGCATACCTTACCTGTCTGAGTGTTTTTGTAGTGACGAAGTTAGATGGCGTAGTTGTTGTGGCTCTGTTATCTTTAGATGCTCTTTCCATGATACTTGGTTTTATGAGGTGCCCTTTGCACTCCAGCTCATATAACCTTGGCACACTATCTTGAAAATGTAACTTCCAAATGTAAACAGGCAAGACTTATGAAGTTATGAATATCGAGTCAAATCCAAAAGTCATGTGATGACTGTGCTTTAAATTAGTTGACAGATGCACCAAACTCAAAGATGGCTTGCAGGACTTTTCTTTTTTTTATTGCCGAAAGCAGTCTATTTAAGACATTCTGGAACAAAAGGACTACGGCAGGCATCATCATGAACACACAGCCAGCCTTTAACACTTTATAAGCTTCCTGTGTCACAAGTAAATAAAAGGATTTTATTTAAAAATATATGTCTGTACCAAATGATAAACAGCAATGGAGAGAGGTGGACACAGAACTTAAAAAGTCAGCTTTTATAATGCTGAGAAGAGTGAGACAATGCAGGAGATGGAGAGGAAGTTTGTCTCGGGCAAACAACATGACAAGATAAGCACGGGGTAACGCCAAAGTCGGGTTTGATGACATAATACACCAGCTGCTTATCATGGCAGGACATATGGAAGCCGTAATCTTGTTCGCCTCCTCCTGTGCGGTTAAAGGAACATGTGGACGTTTGTGGTAAAATAACTCTCAGAGATGGAGTTTTGTTTGCTCTGGACCGAGTCGGCAAATGTGATAACATTCCCCCCCCCACACTGTGATTAAAGAACATCTCTCTCAAAAACCAAAAAGTTCAATTGCTTTGTTGGAGTGAACACCACCACATACTCCCATTAAAACGTGATTGTGTAGCCAAGTAGTTAAAACACTACAGGTTTCAATCCCCATTGAGAAGCGCCATAACTCAAAACCACACCAACGAATACAGCACTGTCAGAAACACTATACTCTCCTTAATCATCAGAAAATTGAACATCGAGCTGGTAATACTGTACTGGTTTCTGCTGACCTGAGTGTGAAATGATGCTCGTGTCCCGTGACTGACAGTTTTACAGGCGGCGCTTCGAATTTGTGCATTTGGCATCTCAGCTGCGAGGTCACATGACAGTATTGATTGGAAACACGAGGGATGGGCAATTCCTTTAACTATTGTTACTTAATGGAGGTCGTAAAAATATATCCAAATGTTTTGAACTCTAGTTTCCATGTCATATTGGGTGGAATAATCCTGCCTAGAGCAATTTGTGCCATGGTGTGGCTGAAGTTCAACTTCCCAATAGATGAGGTCAGGCTGTCCTTCTTGAAACAGGGTACACACATACCGTTGTTTCACATCTTAACAGGCCTTCTCTGTTGGCCTAAACACCATAAAAAGCACTGACCTACAGTTACCACATAAATTCTAATATTTGTTCCATGAAATTGTATCGCTTTATTCTCAAGAGTCTATTCACTTCATTTCATAGTGTTTCTCTTGGCTGCGCTGCTTCCAGTTCATGTTGAGCTTTTTTGTCCAATCATATTTCAGCTTCCGGGGTGTTCAGAATCAGTAGCGCGGGACAGGTAACTATATTAGCAATGGGACTGTTTATTTAAACCAATCAGATTTAAAATTCACCTCAACACTTTCCCGTCCTAATTGATTGGTCAATTTCGACTAGCAAAACACGTTTGTAGCAATCTTCACACATTAATACTTGTAATATTGAGCATCTCTGTCTTTTGTCATGTTACTAGATAAAAATGGATTCTGAATGGCTCCAGATGATTCATGTGGCACAGTTCACTCAGTGGGAGGAAAAATTGTGAAACGTTGTAATTTCTTACATATCTGCCCAAGTTGATTATAAAATGTTGTCTGATCATCTAAATCACAAGAATAAACATTCTGCTTAAACTAATACCACACGAAGAATTACATTCCATATTTATATTTTTATAGAGCATAACAAACATTCACAGCACAGGGAGGAAAAAAGTAAGTGGACACTTGAATTTAAAAACTGGTTTACCCTCTTTTGGCTGCAATAACCTCAACCAAACGTTTCCTGTAGTTGCAGATCAGACATGCACAATGATCAGGATACATTTTGGATCATTCCTTTTTGCACAACTGTTGTAGTTGAGCAAGATTCCAAGAAATTCCAAAGGGTTCACATACTTCTTCCTCTCACTGTATTGCATTTTTGATAGTATTTATTGGTTCTATAATTGCTACTTGATAGTGGTAGTATTAAGATGTGGATTAGGTCGGATAAGTCTGCACCGATGTAAAAAAACTCAAATGAGTTCTTACAGTGTGTGATGCACACGAGACGACCAACAAAGCACACCACGTCTCATAATGATTTGCGATAGGAATTATTGAACAGGTTTAACATTTACGATTGTCGACCTCGACCAATTGTCCGAGCAGATCCAAGAGGCGAAAAAAAAATAATCATTCTTAACACACCACAGAATTAACTTTTAGAGACATCCAACAATCTGGCCTTTGCTAATTTTACGGGGAGAGAAAAACGCTCAAATTTGCCCCGATTGTTGGTATGCATGTACCCCGTTTTAGACAGCAAAGCAGTTGAGACTGAATCAACAGTGCGTCTGCTGACCCCAGCCAAGTACTCCACTCCATTTTACCTCAACGGTTTCGAGACACAATCGATTATGATGCCCATCCCTGAAACAGACTGATTGAAGTTTTTTTCCCCTTTCCTCTGAGAAAACATGCAAAAAAAAAAACTAACACACACCCGCTGCCTGACATCAAGAAGAAAGCTTTGTGCATGAACGGGCAGAGCTGAGGCACACCATGGAATAGAAAAATATGTTCTCTATTAGGGGCGCAAGTGTGCAAACATCAGGAAATTATGTTTTTTTTCCCTTTCAATATGATTCGTTGAGCTTTGGCTACCATACAGAATACCTTATGCAATATGTATTAATGAAATAATTGAGATGAGAAGCCCATAGGTGGTTTTGTTCAGTATTATGCGTTATGCCATTTAGTGGCTTTGTTGAAGTACAGGAGCCATGAGATCTCATGGTATAATCAGCAGGCATGCTGACTTGCCTCCTCAGGTGACAATCTTGCTTAAGAGTTCTGAGAAATAAAAATAAAAAAACTAATCATGGCAGCCTTATCGTACCTATAATATATTGGAAAGGGTCACCACACGAGAAGGAATGCATCTTGAGGGGCCGGCCGGGGGAGAAGAAACACGAATGAAAGAGTTCGAGCGGGAAACATCAGGATAAGTTCTTCCCTTCACTCACATTCATTCTCCCGGAGGACATGAAACATGTTGATGGCCAAGCTGGATGTCGTCTCTTCCTTTTGCCTAGGCTTTCTAAAGCCCTCATCTTCGTCACCGTCGTCGTCGTCGTCCGCGTCCCTGTCTCTCTCTTCCTCGGGCTCGGTGCTGGACTCGCCGTCCTCTTCGTCGTCCCTCTTTCCCGTGGCGTCCTCCTCCGATGTGCGTCCTTGCAGGGCCAGGATCTCCAGGATGTCGGTGTGACTTTCCCAGTGCTCTAAACATTGCACGCATATGGTCAATTACATACAATACAGTGTTCCTCCGCTATACCACTGTTCATCCTTAGCGCCCCGCTATATCGCTGATTTCTAATACTATTTAAACATTAAATCTTTTCAGACATATGATAGTTAAAACATTTTACTATTTCCACAAGTCAGAACTAGACCACATGCCTGTGAGTATTGCTGTATGCTCTGTTTGTGTTTTGCTGCAAGTGTTGCAAAATTAAGGGAATTTTCAAAGTTGGAACTCTTCCATGGCAATTAATTCGAATTTACAAATTTAAAAGGTCAGCTCTTGATCAGAAACTTGCATATAGTTGGGAAAAATACACTTTAGCATGATTCTGATTAAAACAACCTGATTTCATGGAACTACAGTGGCACCTTGACATGTGCCCCAATTTTTGGAATTACATCAAATTGACCAATCGTCATTCGGTCGATTTTCTTGCTTTGTGTTGCAAGCAAAAATGCCCATCCCTGCTTATGACAAAACAAAATGTTAATAATTATACTTTAACCTAATACCTTTCTGTTAAATTACCCTAAATTTCTAATTCCCATGGAAATTTAGAATAGTAAAAAAATAACCCATCTTAAATTGCCATGGAAATTTTCCACCCCTTTGCGTCCCTAGTTGCTGTTATGTTATTTAACATATATCATTTTTTAGAGTTTATCATTACCGTAACATCAATGGTAATTTCCATTAGTCAGTCCATGGTGTTTCTCAGTATACAGTGGGTACAGAAAGTATTCAGACCCCCTTCAAATTTTCACTCTTTGTTATATCTAAGCCATTTGCTAAAATCCTTTAAGTTAATTTTTTTTCCTCATTAATGTACACACAGCACGCCATATTGACATACAAAAAACGGAATTGTTTACATTTTTGCAGATTTATTAAACAAGAAACACTGAAATATCACACAGCCATAAGTATTCAGACCCTTTGCTCAGTATTTAGTAGAAGCACCCTTTTGCGCAAATACAGCCACGAGTCTTTTTGGGAATGATGCAACAAGTTATATACGCCTGGATTCGGGGATCCTCTGCCATTTCTCCTTGCAGATCCTCTCCAGTTCTGTCAGGTTGGATGGTGAATGTTGGTGGGCAGCCATTTTCAGGTCTCGTGAGTGATGCTCAATTGGGTTTAAGTCAGGACTCTGGCTGGGCCATTCAAGAACAGACACTGAGTTGTTCTGAAGCCACTCCATTATTTTAGCTGTGTGCTTAGGGTCATTGTCTTGTTGGAAGGTGAACCTTTGTCCCAGTCTGAGGTCCTGAGCACTCTGGAGATGGTTTTCATCCAGGATATCCCTGTAGTTGGCCGCATTCATCTTACCTTCAATTGCAACCGGTCGTCCTGTCCCTGCAGCTGAAAAACACCCCCACGGCATGATGCTGCCACCACCATGCTTCAGTGTTGGGACTGTATTGGACAGGTGATGAGCAGTGCCTGGTTTTCTCCACACATACCACTTAGAATTAAGGCCAAAAAGTTCCATCTTGGTCTCATCAGACCAGAGAATCTTATTTCTCACTGGAGTCCTTCAGGTGTTTTTTTTAGAAAACTCCATGCGGGCTTTCATGTGTCTTGCACTTCCATAAACCCCAACTGGTGGAGGGCTGCAGTGATGTTTGACTTTCAAGAACTTTCTCCCATCTCCCGACTGCATCACTGGAGCTCAGCCACAGTGCTCTTTGGGTTCTTCTTTACCTTTTCTTTTCTCCCCCGATTGCTCAGTTTGGCCGGACGGCCAGCTCTAGGAAGGGTTCTGGCCGTCCCAAATGTCTTCCATTTAAGGATTATGGAGGCCACTGCGCTCTTAGGAATCTTAAGTGCAGCAGAAATCTTTTTGTAACCTTGCCCAGAGCTCTGCTTTGCCACAATTCTGTCTCTGAGCTCTTCATGCAGTTCCTTTGACCTCATGATTCTCATTTGCTCTGACATGCACTTTGAGCTGTAAGGTCTTACATAGACAGGTGTGTGGCTTTCGTAATCAAGTCCAATCAGTATAATCAAACACAGCTGCACTCCAATGACGGTGTAGAACCATCTCAGGGATGATCAGAAGAAATGGACAGCAGCACCCGAATTAGATATACGAGTGTCACAGCAAAGGGTCTGAATACTCATGGCTGTGTGATATTTCAGTTTTTCTTTTTGAATAAATCTGCAAAAATTTCAACGATTCCGTTTTTTTCCGTCAATACGGGGTGCTGTTGGTACATTAATGAGGGGAAAAAATGTACTTAAATGATTTTAGCAAATGGCTGCAATATAACAAAGAGTGAAACATTTAAGGGGGTCTCAATACTTTCCGTACCCACTGTATGTCAACAGTAAGCTGGTGGACTGTCGTCAAATAAATAATTTTGTTGGCTGAACATTTTGTTGTTTAAATTAATGTTTAATTCTCTTTTGTTTTGTGTGTCTGTTTTACAGTAAACTTCCCCTGGGAGTGACATGTAAACAGCTTGAAGCAAGCATGTGTTGCCTCATTTTGGAGAACTGTGCAGGTGAGCGTGAGAACAGGTGTAAAGGAATATTTTTTAATATGTGTTTCAAGCATGTGGGAGGGCTAAAACTACCGTATTTTCATGACCATAAGGCGCACTTAAAGTCTTAAACTTTCTCCAAAATGAACGGGGGCGCCTTATAATGCGGCGCGCCTCGTGTGCACCGAGTTCCAAAATCTGTAAATGTTGTTGTGTGACTTTGATGAGCGCTCCGCTTGACAGACTGGTAGCATTTCCTTCCGACACGCTGCTTATATAGAGGAAAGGCGGACGTGCCTGTGGACAGCATGCGGACGTTAAAGGGGGAAGTGTGCGCATGAAAGAGGACGCTAAAGGCACGCCCCCAGTAGGTATATATTGGCTAAGGAACCCTGAAAATGCCACCTATGAAGAGACACGCTTACGAACCACAATTTAAACTACAAGCTCAGTTACGCGGAGGAACATGGAAATCGAGCAGCCGCGAGAGAATTCAAGATCAACTAATCCATGGTTCGCAAGTGGATGCCTGGGCCAAAGTATCTGCTTTGACTGTTGTCCGAGCTTTCGCGAAAGCCGGCATCATTGCTGAACAGCCCCTCCGGCAACGAGACTGACTCCGACTGACTCCGACAATGATGAAAACATTCATGCTAGCCTATGTTTTAGCGTGAATGCATGCTACCGTATGTTTTAAGCTAGCGTCTGTTTTACCATGCCTGCGCCCAATAATACGGTGCGCCTTATGTATGTGTTAAATACAGAAATAGACCCCGTAACTGAGACTGCGCCTTTTAATACGGTGCACCTTATGGTCGCGAAAATACGGTATTTAAAAAAATAATAATTGTTTTATATAGTCTCTCTATATCGCAGACTTTCACGGGTGGGTATGGAACGTATCCCCCGCAATAAACGGGGGTTCACTGTCATACATGTGCTTTTTTACCTCGCAAGCAGCTGTAGCCACGTGGTCTGAGGCAAAGGCACAGGCGGCCGTCAGTGGCTAACCTCAGGAGGCTGTTAGCCGCCCGGTAGACGTCATTACGGGCCGCTTTTGCAGTCTTGTAGCCTCTCCTCTCAGCCCATGCTGGAGATCAAGAAGAGCATCAATACAGTCTATACAGTGCAGCCTTCAAACTTCCAAGTAATTTGAGGTAAACTTTTCTGTGAAAATGTGCCTCAAAAGTAAAAGTATATATGTAATATATATTATATAATATAGTCAAATTATAGTTACTATAAAATAAAAAATATTGGGATTTTTATTTTAATGTTTTCCCCATATTCCCCACCCCTAGTTAATATAATATATCCTAGCCTATATCAGGACTATTTGACTACTATAAGGAGGACTTCCCTTCTTAGAACGAGAGGCAAATACCCTCGCAAACATCCCAGGCAGTCCAGGGGGACTCCACTGAAACTTGGTCTCCTTGCTGGGTGTTAACGTCTTCTAAATTAGGATGTTTGAGCTTCAGTACTGAGAGGTAGGGGGTCCTCTCGCACAGATAACCCACAGAGCTGTAGGGCTCCTGCAGCTGTGACACCGGGTAAATGCCGGCCAGAATCTAGGGAAACAAAACACAGTACAAAAGAGAATAAAGGAAAAACACAAGGGAGGCTTTTGCAAAAAGACGACCCATACCTGTAACTGTTTATCCACACAGGAGGGGAAGACGAGGCCGGGGCAGTCGCAGAGTTTGACGGTGGGGGTGAGGTAGTAGGTCTGGAAGTATTTGGTGTGGCCTGGGGTCCGTGACACACTCACCACCTTCCTGCCAACTAGGCTATTGATAACGGATGACTTGCCAACATTTGGGAAGCCTACAAAAGAAAAGAGTGGGTGTTAAGGATTGTTTACTCTCTATGTTTTGTATTCATTTTGTGAGCTTCAAGTCAATACTAACAGCTCTCCAGACATATGTATTTCACATCAATTACAATGTTCAGTGTTCCTGCACAAATCTGCGATTTGCTACTCATGAATTCAGCTTGTGGCAGATTTTTTGGGGGAACCTATCCTTTTTTATTCACTTGAAAAACTCAGCTAGGTTGTTTTTGTGCCAAAGCCTTGTCCAATATAAAAAGATTACTTTGGCGCCATCTTGTTGCCAGGGACCAATGTTTAAGTGAGGGGAAGAGCTTCATTTACACAGGCAATAGCCCAGTCTCATAGAAAAGTGGTGCTTTGCTGCCGTCTTGTGGCAGCTATAAGCAATTATAAACATTTTAACCGGGGAGGGGTGTCAATTACACACAGATTTTCGCTATTGGCTTTATCAATAGTGTAAACTGTAAATATACTACAAACTATGATTCCAAAACAGTTTAATATAATGTAAAACTCTTACAACATCCATCCATTTCTGCTTATGTGCAGTCAGGTTGCTGGGGCAGCAGGTTAAGGAGAGAATTCCAGACTTCCCTCTCCCTAGCCACTTCGTTCAACTCTTCCGGGGGATCCCGAAATGTTCCAAGGTCACCCGGAACACTTCAACAGAGAGGCGTCCACGGGGCATCCTAACCAGATGCGCGAGCCATATCATCTGGCTCCTCTCAATGCGGAGCAGTGGGTCTCCACTGAGCCTCTACCGGATGACAGCACTTCTAACCCTATCTCCAAGGGAGTGCCCAGACACTCTGCGGAGGAAAGTCATTTCGGCCGCTTGTATCTGCGATCTTGTTCTTTCGGTGACGATCACATCCCTTCAGGTCTCACTGTCATAAGTCCCCCAGCAGAAAGAAGGAGTCCTCAATGCTCTTCAGCACCCACACCTAGGACCCCCAAAAAAGGGTGGGTACTCTTAACTGCCGTTTGGTACATAGGCACAAACAACAGCCTGTACCTGTCCCCCCACTCGAAGGCAGAGGGAGGCTACTGAGCCGGGGTCAATAAGTATGCCCACACCTGCTTGGCGCCTCTCACCGTGGGCAACTCCAGAGTGGAATACCGACCAACACTTCTCAAGAGGACTGGTACCAGAGCTCAAGCTGTGTGTCGAGAACAGGCTGACGATCAAGTCGGAACCTCGCACACCAGCTTGGGCTCCTTCCCTGCTGGTGTCAGTTACTTGCAGACTTTCGTTATTCGCAGCAGGGCTCGGTCCCTATCGCCACAAACGCTGTAATCTATTTGAGTAATATTTGATAGTAGTTAACGTCTCTTAAAACCTGCATAACAGTTGATAATGGTAAAGGCAATGACAAAGGCTGAGTCGGGAATAGAACATTTTTTACATAATTTGCTATGAAATGTTTCTTTTTTTTTTGTTGGAACAATTTGGAACTCAACCAGTTATGGAACAGTTCGTGCCCTACTTCCAAGCGTAATGTGATGCAGTGGAAACAAGATACTGACCAATGCAACCGAGAGTGAGAATGCCATCCTTGTAGAGCTCGTGCCTTGGGTTACTCATCTCCAGGGCGCTATCGCTCTGATGCTCCACCAACACCGACTCGGCCTCATCGTCCAGCCCCTCGCCGTCCTGTTGGTCTGCAGCAGCGTTTGCCTGGATCTTCTGCTCCCAGCTGGACAGGTCGACTGCGTGCCGCAAAGGTGATGTTTTTAAGGGGGCTCATGCAAATGTTTTAACAGTCATATATTAATTAATGTCAAGGAGATTAACTCATTTACCTCGTCCTGCTGTGATCTCTTGACAGGCCTTCAGGATCTCTGTGGGACCTCCAGCGTGACTCCAGTCAGCCTTCCGCCTCATGCGCTTTTTCTGGAGTACTGAGAGCCAGTAAACAGACAGGCAATTGTTTTTCAGCAATAGAGGGTGACATGGGCGTGGATTGTGACGACGGCTCCCTCCCACTCTCAGAGAGCTTGATCCAAATCCCGAGTCAGTGTTTAATCCCCCCCTTTATTATTATTATTATTATTTTTTACTCCCAGTCAATCCTGCTTTGTTTATATTAATATCTTTGAAGTCACCGGGAGTGGACAGGAGTGCTACGGTGCCGCCTTTTGTTCCCTATCCCGCCAGCTCCAGGTGACTTTCGCTCCCGCTTGGTGCTGCTCAATCCCATGAGATCATTATTAGTTCAGTACACAGTGAAACTATGCAAACCAGTGGCTCCCCGCATACTTGCAGTTATCCATTTGCGGATTCACTTTTTCACGATTTTATTTTCTTTTTTTTGTTCAGTTCTTTTCTTTTTTTTGGGGGGGGGGGACCAACCCAGAAAACACTTATTGCCATTATAATTTTTTGGGTTAAAAAAACTTTTTTCCCCCCAATATTTATAATGGGCATCGATTATCAAGGTTCAAGGTGCTTTTATTGTCAATTCTTCAATACGTGTAACACATACAGAGGCTTGAAATTACGGTACTTAAGGGCCCGCGGTGTTACAAAAGACTATACAAATAATAATATAAAAAGCTAAATGAAACGATGCTCTATACAGTATAAAAAGTATTAACTGAATGTGCAAATATCAAAGATCAGGTGATGTGTGCAACATAGTCAAGGTCAGAGAACCAAGGCAAATAAGACATAAATTAGATGACAAAACCCCAATGCCGCAAACGTCAAGGAGTTGTTCTGAAGCCACTCCTTCATTATTTTAGCTGTGTGCTTTGGTTCATTGTCTTGTTGGACGGTGAACCTTCGGCCCAGTATGAGGTCCTGAGCACTCTGGAGAAGATTTTGTCTGCCTGGTTTTCTCCACATATACCGGTTAGAATTAAAGCCAAAAAGTTCTATCTTTGTCTCCTCAGACCAGAGAATCTTATTTCTCACCATCTTGGAGTCCTTAAGGTGTTTTATTTTTTTTTTTAGCAAACTTCATGCGGGCTTTCATGACTCTTGCACTGAGGAGAGGCTTCCGTCGGGCCACTCTGCCATAAAGGCCCAACTGGTGGAGGGCTGCAGTGATTGTTGACTTTCTAGAGCAGGGGTCGGCAAACTACGGCAGGTGGGCCACATCCGGCCCGTTGATCATTTCAATCCCGCCCCCCAAAGATTGGTACAGAATTACCCAAATCATATCAAAATCATGACTACATTCATTTGACCTTGTCCTGTAATGCCGAGTGGTTCCACCAGGTTGTCCTGTAATGCCCAGTGGTTCCAACAAGTAGCGCAGGAGGTACAGTGAAGTGATACATTAACTTGACTTTTGCTGTTCTTTTTTTACTATGCTACTGCTCTGAACCCTTCTTTGACCATTAGTGGGCCAAAGAAAAGAAAAGTCAACAGTGAGTGCCGAGTTTTTAATATAGACTGGACTACTAAATTCTTTTTCACTGAAGTCCGGTCAAAGGTTGTATGTCTAATTTGTTAAGAAACCATTGGGGTTTCGAGAATATAACATCAGTCGTCACTTTTCTACCAAGCATGCTGATTATGCTAACAGCCAATCAACGCAGGAACTGATGGCTACGGCTCAGCGGTTAAAAATCAAGCTTGCAGGCTAAGCAAAACACCTTTATCTGACAAACTGCCATCCAAGATTCAGTCACACAAGACCCTGAAACAGCACCACAGGAGCTGCAGATGGAACTGATTTGATACTGTCTTAAAAGAGAAGTTCAACTCTCAAACTGGATGAGTGTTACGCTTCATTAAGCGCAGAAACATTTCCAAAAATCCAGAAGATGGCGCAGAGGATGCTGGGGGTGTTTGGCACTACATGTGTGTGTGAACAAACCTTTCGTGTGATGACCACCAACAAAACATCCTACAGATCCCAGCTGAGTGATGAACACTTTAGATGTGTTCTGAGAATTGCCACAACAAAACTAACACCATCAGTTTCTGTGAAGAGGTGTGTGTACCAACAAAGTCATTTTGCACATTCAATAACAACGAGCCGTGGTTCACTGCCAAATTTAAGCAACTTCGCCAAGCGAAGGAGGACGCATATCAAAGCGGGGACAGGGCCCTGTATAATCGAGCTAGAAACCAGCTGACTAAAGAAATTAACATTGCAAAGAGGAACTATGCAGCAAAGTTGGAAAAACAGTTTAGCGCTAACGACTCTAAATCAGTCTGGCATGCATTCCAATCGCTGACCAATTACAAGCGACAATCCCACCAAGCTGAGAACAATAGCACACTAGCCAACGACTTGAATACCTTCTTTTGCAGATTTGAAAAGGACACTTTCACACCCCACACCCACCCGGTCGCACCACCGACCACAATCACACCTCTGACTTCTGCGTTAACCACCCACGAATAGGATGTGAGACGCATCTTCAAACAACAAAAGATTAACAAAGCGGCAGGCCCAGACCATATGTCCCCATCCTGCCTCAAAGTCTGTGCGGACCAGCTCGCTCCAGTCTTCACTCAGATCTTCAATAGATCTCTGGAACTGTGCGAAGTACCATCCTGTTTCAAACGCTCCAGCATCATTCCAGTCCTCAAGAAACCTGCAATTTCGGGTCTAAATGACTACAGGCCTGTCGCCTTGACATCTGTGGTCATGAAGTCCTTTGAACGTCTCGTGCTGGACCACCTCAAGAGCCACTGCTGGACCCCCTGCAGTTTGCCTAGCGAGCGAACAGGTCTGCGGATGATGCAGTCAACATGGGACTGCACTTCACCCTAGAACACCTCGACAGTGCGGGGACCTACGTGAGGATCCTGTTCGTGGACTTCAGCTCAGTGTTCAACACCATCGTCCCTGAAATCCTTTCCACCAATCTTCTCCAACTCAGTGTCTCACCTGCCATCTGCCAGTGGATTTACAGCTTCCTGACGGGCAGGACACAGCAGGTGAAGCTGGGGTAGGCCACCTCATCCACACGCAGCATCAGCACCGGGGCGTCCCAAGGTTGTGTCCTCTCTCTCTACACGAACGACTGCACCTCAACGCACCCGGCTGCCAAACTCCTGAAGTTTGCAGATGACACCACTGTCATCGGCCTCATCAACGACTGTGACGAGTCTGCATATCGACAGGAAGTAGAGCGGCTGGAGCTGTGGTGCGGCCGACACAACCTGGAGCTGAGCACGCTCAAGACTGTAGAGATGATCGTGGATTTCAGGAGGCATCCTTCGCCACAGCTGCCCCTCACGCTGTCCAACTGCCTTGTGTCAACCGTCGAAACCTTCACGTTCCTGGGAATTATAGTCTCTCAGGACCAGAAGTGGGCAATCACCATCAACCCCGTCCTCAAAAAGGCCCAGCAGAGGATGTACTTCCTGCGGCTTCTGAGAAAGCACGGCCTGCCACAGGAGCTTCTGAGGCAGTTCTACACAGCGGTCATCGAATCAGTCATGTGTTGTTCCATCACAGACTGGTTTGGTGCTGCTCCAAAAAAGGACAAACTCTGACTGCAACGGACAATCAAAACTGCTGAAAAGATTGTCGGGACCCCTCTACCCACTGTTGAGGACTTGCACGCTGCCAGAACTAAGACAAGAGCGTGCAAAATCCTCTCGGACCCTCCACATCTCGGTCACCAGCTCTTCCATCTCCTTTACTCAAGTAGGTGCTACCGATCAATGCAAACTCGAACTAGCAGACATTCCAACAGCTTCTTCCCTCTTGCAATCAACTTCTTAAACACCTAACCTACAATTCCATTGCAACATGCTGCCAATTTTTTTGTCTTGAGTTTGTCGTCACATTTTTGTCGGGCCAATTATATATTACTCATGCACTCACTATAGTAGTCTCGCCACGCTGCACTAGTTGCATATCTGTTGTTGACCAATACTGGCCACTCATGCCAGAGTAGCATCTGCCCCATTGGGACACTGACTGAGGAGTATTTGCAACATTTGCACAATCAGCATTGTCCCAGATTATCGCACTACTAGTCACTTTAAACTGCATACATTCCTTGAAGTCTCGGCGCCCTTTGCACAATGGTCATTGCACCGGATTATTGCGAGATTAGTCATTCAAACTGCTCTAAATGCTAGAGGACTCTGCATCTTTTTGCACAATTGTCAAAAAAAAAAAAAAAAAAAAAAATGAATACTTTCCGTACCCACTTTATGTAACTTACTCCCACCTCTGCAGACAGGTAATATAACAATACTCACGGGCATATATTCTTGTTAATCTTTGAAAAACAAGTTTATTAAGTTATATGGCGACTTTACTACTCTTTATTAGTAGTTTATAGTAAATGAGTAGCTCCAAGCATGCATCACACCATATTGCCCCTAAGAGGCCAAGGCGGACACAGCAGGAACAGTCACTCACTGTATAAAAAGACACGCTTTTTCCTGACTGTGACATGCAATCAGACTAAACTTTTCCTGTTTTAGGTTAATTAGGATTACCAAAATTATTTCTAGCAAAATGCCAGAATAATTAGGATTTTTTAAAAACTATAATAGACAATACAGTCATGACTAGAAGCATTGGCAAATTTTGCGCCATGAATGTATTTGTCTTTGGGTTTTTTTTCAATTTCTATTATTTTAATATATAATTATTTTATGAATGTATTTCCTAGTTGTTCTTCAAAGTTATATTTAAAGTTGACATTTGGTGGTTCAATAAATACAAAGTTTTGAGATAAATGAATAATTGTGTTTCTGATTAATGATTTCAATATCAATTTCAATCAAAATTATCATGATTATTATTTTTGCCATAATCGCCCAGCCCTAGTGTAGCATACTCTCTCCCATCACAATGCGCATGAGCGCAAGAACTGCAACGCAAACTCAAACAAACACGTCATATCATACAGCCAATAACACTCACCAAATAAACTGAAATATTTACAGCTAATCTACATGATCGTATCGGCAGTGACCGGCAAATCTCACTTATGGATCATCAATACCGGAACCGGCAGCGTAAAACCCTGATCGGAGCACTCCAAATTATACATAGTGTGCACAACATCAAGACAAGATAAAGCATTGGTGGGATGTCAATGCTAAGTAAATATTTTAATAATTTTGTAACTGGTTTATTCTTTTAAGCATTATTATTGATTTGTGCAATTGCAATGCCTTGATTTTAGTGAGGTTAGTACAGCGTAATTGCCATGGATGCAATTGTACTAATAATTTCTTAAAGGGTCTTAAATAATACAGTATAAAGACGCTATATATAAAATAATCACTAAAACAACGTATTATATCCTGAATATACGGGGCCAGTACAGATTCTGAGAGGGCCACCATAACTTGGCTCATTGTGGCACAACAGGGCTTAACGTTGGGCCTTGGAAGGTACCCACCTAACCCCAATAATAGAGCTGCTGTTGCAGCTGTGTGTGTTTAGTAGCAGTTGTTTGAAGTTTTAGCATTAACACCTACAGTGGTGTGAAAAAGCATTTGCCCCCTTCCTTATTTCTTATTTTCCCATCCTCAATAAGATTTAAATATTAGTCAAAGGCAACAGAAGTAAAAAATTTTTTTTATTATTAAGGGGGGGAAAAAAATCCAAACCTACATGGCTGTGTATGAAAAAGCGATTGCCCCTTACTTGTTAAAACATCCATCCATCCATCCATTTTCTGAGCCGCTTCTCCTCACTAGGGTCGCGGGCGTGCTGGAGCCTATCCCAGCTATCATCGGGCAGGAGGCGGGGTACACCCTGAACTGGTTGCCAGCCAATCGCAGGGCACATACAAACAAACAACCATTCCCACTCACATTCACACCTACGGGCAATTTAGAGTTGTCAATTCACCTACCATGCATGTTTTTGGGATGTGGGAGGAAACCGGAGTGCCCGGAGAAAACCCACGCAGGCACGGGGAGAACATGCAAACTCCACACAGGTGGAGCCGGGGATTGAACCCCGGTCCTCAGAACTGTGAGGCAGACGCTCTAACCAGTCGCCCACCGTGCCGCCCCTGTTAAAACAACTGTGGTTTATTATACCCAACTTCAATTTCCCTAGCCACACCTGCTGTACTGCCACACCGGTTCTCAAATTTAAAAAAATCATTTAAATAGGACCTGCCTGACAAAGTGAAGTCGACCAAAAGATCCTCAAAAGCTAGACATCATGCCGAGATCTAAAGAAATTAAGGAACAAATGAGAAAGAAAGTAATTGAGATCTAGCAGTATAAAAAAAAAAGCGTTGGGACTCGAGCGAACCGCAGTCAGAGCCATTATCCACAAATGGCGAAAACATAGAACTGTGGTGAACCTTTCCAAGAGTGGCCAGCCGACCAAAATTACCCAGCGAGCGCAGCAATGACTCAGCCAAGAGGTCACAAAAGACCACACATCATCATCCGAAGAACTGCAAGCCTCACTTGCCACAGTTAAGGTCAGAAAGAGACTGGGCAAAAAATTGCCTGCATGGCAGAGTTTCAAAATGAAAACCACTGCTGGGCAAAAAGAACATTAAGGCCCATCTCAATTTTACCAGAAGACATCTTGATGATCCCCAGGAATTTTCAGAAAATAGTCTGTGGTCTGACGAGACAAAAGTTTAACTTTTTGGAAGGTGTGTGTCCCATTATATTTGGCGTAAAAATAACACCGTATTTCAGAAAAAGAACATGATACCAACAGTAAAATATGGTAGTGGTATTGTCATGGTCTGGGCCTGTTTTTCTGCTTCAGGACCTGCAAGACTTGCTGTGATAAGTGGAACCATGAATTCTGCTGTCTACCAAAGAATCCTGAAGAAGAATTTCCAGCCATCTGTTCATGACCTCAACCTGAAACAAACTTTGGTTCTGCAGCAGGACAATGATCCAAAACACACCAGCAAGTCCACCTCTGATTGGCTGAAGAAAAACAAAATGAAAACTGTGGAGTGGCCGTGTCAAAGTCCTGACCTGAATCCTATTGAGATGCTGTGGCATGACCTTAAAAAGGCAGTTCATGCTCAATAACCATCAAATGTGGCTGAATTATAATTCTGCAAAGATGACTGGGTCAAAATTCGTCCACAGGGCTGTAAGAGACTCACTGCAAGTTATTGCAAACACTTGATTGCACTTGTTGCTGCTAAGGGTGGCCCAACTTGTAATTAGATTTAGGGGGAAATCACTTTTTCACACAGGTCCATGTAGGTTTGGATTTTTTTCTCCCTTAATAATAATTTTTAAAAAAATCTTCACTTAAAAACCTCTTTTTTTACTTGTGTTGGTTGTCTTTGACTAATATTTGAAGTTGTTTGATGATGAGAAACAAAGTGTGACAAACATGCAAAAAAATAAGAAATCATGAAGGGGGCAAACAGTTTGTCACACCACTGTATGCTATCCATCAGCCAACCTGTAACAAGCATGCGTCGCCTTTTATTTGGAGAACTATGCAATGATATACGTTATACAGTAGTCTCCCATCTCTTGACAGTGAAAGAGTGAGAACAGGCACTAAGGAATACAGTGGACCCCTTAATATTCGCAGATTCGCCTACTTGTGGATTTCCCCCCCCCCCAATTAAAAAAAAAAGTTTTTCTTTTTGTATTTTTCTTTTTTGGGGTGTAACCAACCCCGAAAACGCTTATTAGTGGTTTATGCCCGCTTAATCAAGAACATTTTGGGCTTAAATTAAAAAACAACAACATTTTTTTCAATGCAATAATAATGGACGTCAATTATTCAGAGATTTTCGCTATTCGCGGTCAGGCCCGGTCCCTAGCCACTGTACTGTTAAGTGTTTTAATAAGTTTTAAGTATGTTTTAAGCATGTGGGAGTGGTAAAACTATTTTTTATTTTTTATTTTTTACGTGGTCTCTATATCATGGATTTTCACCTATGGCGGGTGGTTCTGAAGAATATTTTGTGACATTTTTGTTTGCCGGTGCCATGAGATTTCTTCAATGTAGAATTGTGTGCCTTGGCTCAATAAAGGTTAGGAAACACTGCTCTAGTCTACCAATCTGTCACTTTTCTTTCACATCGCATGCTCACCTGTGCTGTAGGCCTGTCCCCGGTGGGAGGTGAAGCAGACGATATGCAGCTGCGGGAAGTGTGAGGTCATGTAGTGTTTCCATGCGATCACGAGCGGGGGCGGACACAGGTCCACTTTATTCAGCACCAGCACCACGTGCTTCTTGAGCTCGTTGGTAATGTAGCGGTATACCTCGGGGGGGAACTGCAACACCTGGGAGATACATTCACGCGATGCCTTAAGTAAATAGAAATGGCACTCTAAACTCGAGTGAGCAGAAATCCCTGGCACACAGAAATACTCACAGGCCACAAGATTAGGTACACCTGCACAAAGGAGCCGTATCAAAAATTCTGCCTTTAAAGGGGACAAATTGCTTTTTTCATTGCCTGTGCGCACATAGTTGGGTCTCTGATCTGCCTGCCCATTCACCAAGTGTAAAATTTAACTTAATTTGTCACCATCCTATTTCTGAAAACATGTCTGTGAGCGAGCTGTTCTGCACTTTGGCCTCACCGTTATTTAACAGTGGGGCTAGGCTATATGGTAACCACACCCACACTGAGTTTCTCTGCCCATGACATGATCAACTAGGCTGGCTGAAGATCCAGAGCTACCTTCAAGCGACAGCCGGACTACACTGTCTGAAACACTATCATGCAAAGGCACTATCACACAGAAGCAGCCACATCACCCATGGGTGTAACACCCCTGTTATGATGTCAACGCCAAAAGGTAAGCAGAGATGCATTGAGTTTTGTTGGATGCACATAATTAGTATCAGCAAACAGCGTTAGCTTCTGGTAAGTGGCACATACATGGTTGCTTGGGGATTTTATTGATGCAGTGACTGTGCTGTAGTATTTGCATAGATCATTTTATACTTGAGACCATGTGATTCCCGGGATGCACGTCATGGAAACAATGATTCCCAGCCCCGGAACAACGAGTCCCTGAAATTTATCATCACAGATTACAGATACAGTAATCTTCCACTACATCGCGGTTCTTGCTTCAAGGTTCCACTATATTGCAGATTTTTATTACAGTTGTTACTCTTTAATCTTTTAACTCATTTAATCCCAGCCAAAAAAAAAATAGAACAATATATTTTCACAAAAACTTTCAAGATAAACGAAGGTATCGATGTTTTTTTTTTTATGCCACTAAAATAATATTAGACCATAAAGATTTGTACGCATCTTACAAATTCTGCCCTGGTAATCAGACATGTGAGCACAACTGTGTAATGTTCTCTCATTTACTAAATAAAAGTAGGGCTGCATTTCACAATAAGAGCAAAGAAAAAAGATAAAGTTACATAAGTGTTGAACTTAAGAAAAATAAAGTTTGAATTTCTCCTTTTCTGTATGGCATCTTGACAGTGATGTCTCAAACAATTTTACATATTTTAACAAATCTTAACTGTTTTTGAGGTTATCTTTGTTCAAAACCTTTGTTTTGGTTCATAATAGCGTTTCACATATGTGCACTTTTAATAAGAGCTCCCAGTGGGAATTTCCCTCTGAGAAGTACAAACAAAAATGACTGCCTGTTCCATTTATATTGCAATTTGTTCCAAAATTTCTCTTACTTTCTCGGTCATTTTCTGATCTTTCTCAGTCTTGAATTCAACTCTCTCTCTCTCTATCTCCTTGTTTTTGTCTGGCCTATGAACAGTCAGTGATTTTAGTAATTACTGACTGCAATGCAGATTTGATTGACTGAACTCGCATGTGATTGGTCGGTGCAGCTCATCACTACCGTAAAGCCTGAAATATGCTTTGCTGCTGAAAATAGAAGCACCCTGTGTGTCTTAAATCATAACCTTTCTTTTTGGCTATGGTGTGGGTCCGGATGGGACTGCTTCTGGGTTCGGACGGGAACTGCGAGTAAGTGACCGGTGTTAAACGATGTTGTAGCAATCAAGCGAGCCAGAGTGCGCTGTTGAGCTCTGTAGCACACTAGCTAGTTAGCTTGCAGGGTAGCGAAAGTAATAAATAGTTAGCTTTCCCTAAAATGTCCCAGTTGTTTGCATCTACGGAGCACTGAGTCGTGAGCGGCGTGCAGGGTGTTACCACAACAATGAAAATTTATGAAGTCCGGGAAAAAAAGTTGTGTCCATTGTATTTATGAAACGATAACCCACCCTTCTGATTGGCTAGCACCAAGACAGGACTCGCACTTTTAGTGGATAATGATTTGCTGAAGCACTTCAGCAACAGACACACAATTTTTTTTTTCTTTGAGGAGCAGTTTTGCTCATCATTTCTTCATTTGAGGAGCAACTTTCTAATTTTGAGGAGCAATATCAGCTTAATTGCACAGGCAACGAGTGAAAATGCTTAACTCTGCGCTCTACTCTACTCTCTCGGTGAAGACGACCCTTGCCTCTTCAATCTCCTAGCCCCACCCCTGCTTGTGGTGGTAGCGAAATCCGTAGAGCAGTATATGAGGGTGGGGTTTCCTGTCGCTCACTTGGATGAGACAGGACTGCCAGGCCTGGGGTGGGTGTCATTGGGTCCCTGCGGCCTCCACTGGGTGGCCGGTTGTCGGGGCGCCTAGGTAGGGCTAGGTGACCGCCCTCTTTGTGGGACGTGTCCTGTCCGCTGGCCTGCTCTCGGGTGGACCGGTGGGCCTGATCCCGCCCCTTGATTTATTGGGTGAGGTCCTCAGGCTCCGCGGTGCAGGCACAGCAATTACAGGACACTTCTGTCAGTCTTTGTGCATGTGAAACGGTGTCAATTCACTTGCATGTGTCTGCAGCCACACACCCCTCTCTTTCGCTGCGTGTGGGGCCACTCACTTATTTGCGACAAATAACTCAGGAATATGCAAATTGCTTGGGTATCCCCTCACTCATACTCTCGTCTTATAGACTTTTATAATTTACATAGTCAATACCACCACACTTCAGTTGTACAGCCGGGTTCACGACCCTTGTCCTGCATGCTTCTTCTCCTGTCCTTGTCCTGTTCCATCTTGTCTTGTCCTTCCCTCACAGCACTACAGCCCCATACAACACTCATATCTAATGTGTCATTGTTGTAGATATTTAATGATTTACTTTTCTCATCCTGTTTACAATTAGTGCTTTGTCTTTTGTCTTCGTTTCTCTCTCCCCTCTAAAAACTTTGTTCTGTTCGACCGATCGACTCTTGATTCTCAATAAACATCAATTATAATACTTAGAAACCACAGTGGCATCTTAAAAACTCCAATGTGACACAGTAAAACTGTTCCAAAAAAAACTGTGTTCCAAAAAAAAACCAAAAGAGAACGGGGCTAATTTCAGCAAGACAATAAATATTGTTAATTGTACAATAATTATTAATCCTTACTTAGGGTTTACTGACAAAAGCAAGCCACAGATGTGTTATTAAAACACCTCAGAACTGTTTTAAATTGGGGGGTAAAAATGCAATCTTCCTTAAAAAGATGACTAGCCTACTCTAATTTAACACTGTTCCAGAGGTATTCATTTAACAATATCTCATTATATTATGCAAGTCTACCTAATAAAGTATCCAGGGCATTGCTACTGGCCTAATCCATCCTTCTGGGTTTGGTTCATCAAACCACCTACCGGGTGCCTGATGTCCACGATGAGCAGGACGACGTCTGACATCTCTAACACTCGCCACAGCTGCCTCCATGTCTGACAGAAAGGGGGAAAAAACAAAGAAAGAAACACTTTATACTTCAATTTAACTTCACATTGTTCCTTTGTTAGAGTTCCGACGGCTTGTTTCAGATAAGGAAACTGTTGCCATCTGTTGGCACTTTCTTTAACTACATGCCTCTCATTCAACAGTAAAAACAAGTCATAACCCAAATTTGCACATTCATTTTAATCAAGAAAAATAGCACTTTATGATATAAAAAAACATAATTAGAGAATGTAACGAGATAACATGGCTTTATAACATGTAATCAAAGTATGTACTGTAGTATTTGTGTGTTGGATGTGTGCCTTTATGAGGCTTAGCCTACTCGGGTTGGTGGTTTAGTTCAGTGTGAACGTCTCGGCGCGAGTCAGGGCCTATAACAGCTTCTTGCAAGGGTTCTCACTTTGTATTTGTACTTTGACTGTTTGTCCTGTTAAATAAATAGCTGAAAGTGCATCACCATCGACCAAGTGACTGCTCAAAAAATGAAAAACTCGTAACCTGGGGCACTCGTAAGTCAAGGTATTGTATGTGATTTAAGCAACGCTGTAATGGCTCCAGAACGCCTGCGACCCTTGTGAGGATAAAGTGGTACAGAAAATGGATGGATGTAATACAACTCATATGCCGTCTGACGTTTAAACAAGCAAATGAGTGAAAAGCATACTTTGTTTCCCTTAGCCACCTCTATAGCAGTCTTCAACATGAACGACTTGCTTGTTTACACTTGGCGAGCTGCTCCCACCCTTCTTCTCTTACTGCAAGAATGTTCCTTTCCAGCACAGCCCGCATTTTCAAAGGAAATCTGTAGACCTGTTGACTTTGTAAATAAGGTTACCTTCTGTTCTTTGAGCTAGTTGCAATATCCTACGGTGGAACATAACAGACACCATCAGTACTACAACTACAGATTTTGTCCAAATATGGGGCTGTTCAGTTCATTAGGACTATATATTCTAGGAGGTCATCGTTTGCACCCCTGCTAATTTGCATTTTTTAAGTAAGTTCTTATGGGCCTCTACAGTATCATTACTTAGTGTAATGCACTCACATGTGGGAAAGGGGAGCCACAGTCGCTTATACTTTTCACCAATTTAAAGAACGCCGGGAGAACAGAAAAACTGTTTTTTTGTATTCAAATACATTCATAATGTGTTTAAATAGTTTAAATATGTTTTAATAATTGTATATGTATTTAAAGAATGTGGAAGTAGTAAAACATTTATATGGTTTCTAGATTACATATTTTAACCTCTTGCAAGTGGATCTGTAAAGTAATAAATATATAATGAACAGGTTCACTGTACATGCAACTATTCTTAATTTTTTTTTTTATTATTAAAATTTGTTATGTCACAAGTATGTACTTTGAAATAATATCAACACTAGACAAAAATATGTCTAATTTAAGTGTCAATCAGTGAAATTTTATTGTGATCTGCATTTCTTGATAGTTATGTAACAGGTATTCTGGATGTCCAGGAGATGTGGTATTTGCGGGTTGTTTTATTTAATGGGATTTTTAGATAGTCAACAAATAAAGTGTTTGACACGCAAACTTTGGCAACAATTACAATTCAAATCACTTTCTGGAGGTTTAAATTGCTGGGGCAAATTGACCACAAGGACAAAAATGTTTTTACATTTAAAAGGGCACGTTTTTCACTCCCTTGTACAAAAATGGGAACAACTGATAGGGTACTTCGTACCTTTATTCCAAACAGGTGGCAACTCGCAAAATGGAGAAAACCAGAGGGATTGGTATGTCTGATTTAGAATCGTTTGGCCTTGGAGGAGGTCTGTGCTATACTGAATGCAATCTTTGCGATGGCTGTGATTTTATCGGAAATGCTTAGAAAGCTGTTTGACTGTTTAAAACCTCATCAATTTACCTCTAGGTTGTGCTCAAAATGGCTGAGGGATCCAGGTGGATTTCTGGAATGCATGTCATCCAGGTACTGCTTGTACGACTTCTCCTCTTTCCTCAGCAAGTCTGCTCGGCTCATTTCGTAGTTCCAGGGCGGCCGTCGTGGGAAACCTAGGCCTGGAATAATCGAGTTTCACGACATCAAGCATTCATCCGTCCCATTATGCACACTCCTATTTTGACAAGTATCATGTGGAGAGCATTTTTTTTACAAAAATTAAAAATCAAACAAAGCGTGACACCTCTTTCTGGTGGGTAGATGTCCTCGATGCCGATCTCCAGTTGTTTGTCTGAGACAGGTAGCAGGATCTTGTCCTGGGCCATCTTCTTCCGCTTCTCCACTTCCTCTTTGCTTTCCTTTTCAAAGTGAAGACGAAACCTCCAGAGAGGAAACACGAGGATTTTACTTTACCGTAAACCTCAGCTTTACAGATGCCATGTCTGCTCTAAAATCTACTGGGACACATGGTGGTATCAGTCACAGTAAGGGTCGTAGCAGCCACCTGTTATTTTTTTCCTGAATGTGGAAAAGTGGCATATATTTGAGGTATGGCACTCATTTGTTCCAAGTTAAAGTCAAACACGGCGATTAGTTTTGTTTAGCATTAATGACTAGGCTTTACACGATCAGGATGTTTGGGGCCGATCAGAGAGTTTAAAAAAAACGATAACCGATCCGATCACATGATGGAGGAATGTGTCTATTTAAATGACCTGTTCATTTACTGTATATACTTGTGTACTTAATTGCTCAAAAAATTATATTTACAATAAATAATGTACCTTTGTTCCTCTATTTATGCCAGTGAGGCATAGTGACAGACAGAACAAATGAATGGTCTTCTATTAGAAGGCAGGAAGTAAATACAATCGGAATACAAGATTTTATTGCAGTAGTCAGAGTAAAATCGTGAAAGAGCAAATTTGTCTTGTAGTCTGATCTGGGCATTACGTGTTATCTGACTTAGACGTGTTGTCTGTTCCACACCACCGACATGTTTTGTTTTAACTAACTTTATTGGCCGTCAGATATTTACAGGACTATGCCAATAGACACGCGACAAGGCTAAAAATAAAATAGCTTTTGGATTCGAATATACTGTTCACGATGGCGACGCGGAGTAAATGTCTTTTGCGGAGCCGATCAATGTCGGCGAATTATGACATTAAAGCCGATCAGCATAAAAATGCTGATTATCGGCATATACCGATAAGGCCATATAATCGGTGTAAAGTCTATTAATGACACATAGTTATGTCATCAATGATAAACCAAATTACAGCCACCTGCTATTTTGGTTACTGAGACGAAGAAAAAAAAGTCATCTATTTGAGGTGCGGTGCTGATTCACCGATGCAGCCACCGCTTAATTGGAACATGGAGTCAAACACAGGGTCTACCATAGCACATTCTGGTATCATTCTTCGTAATAACCGCCAACCATTTTTTTCCTGAGAGAAAAAAAGCAGACATCGAGTTGAGGTGTGGTGCTTATTTATTCAAGTGCCTAATCTCTGCTCTGGCCTTCCTGTGCTGAGTTTGCATGTTCTACTGAAGTCTAAAATCTATAAGTGTGAATGCTTGTTTGTCTATATGTGCCTACAGAAAATGGATGGAGGGAGAGTAACAAACTCACCTATTGGGATCATGCCTGCCATCTCGGCCGGAGGGCTGCTGGTTTATCCTGCGGATGTCGGTGGTCTCGCTATCTGACGTGTCTGACTGCCTATTTCCCCCTCGCTCCACGCTAGCATTCCGGCTACTTGGCCCTGAGCCCGTGTCACCTGGAAGGTAAAAGTCAGAAGCCAGTCAGTCACAAAACATTGTGTGGGTCTTGGCAACAAAATTGTAATGATCCCTTGCTTATACTGACATGTTCATGTGTTCTCAAACGCATCTCAATTAACACCTTCTCAGTACAGTTGTGCCTTGAGATATGAGTTAAACTCATTTTGTGACTGTGCTCGTAACTCAAAAACACCTGTATCTCTAATTATCCTTCTCCAATGAAATGAATGGAAATGCTTTTAAACCATTCCAGCCTCCCCAAAAAACTAAATTTAAAAAAAAAGTGTTTTAAATAATATAGTACTTTATAGAAATACATGGTTATATCATGATTAAATAGTATGCAAAGAATTAAACTGTGCATCATGATTAATATATAGCACCTCCTTTTGGTGTGCGCGACTTGGCCACCGTTGGGCAGTATGACAGTCATGCAAACAAAAGAAGAGTTTCACTAACTACTGTGAATCTACTGTTACTCAGTAAGCTGTGCTTGAATGTTAAGTACTGTACACGGAATGTTTTAGCCAGCATTTCCTTTTATTCCCTGCGTACATTGACAGAGCGAAGTATAACCTAAATGGCAGTGATATATAGATGAATTATAATTAGGGATGGGCCAGTAATGATACCAGGTATCGGCCCTAATTTCAAGCTATCGGGTACTCGTGAAGGCTGCCGATACCAGCCACCAATACTTAAGGCAAAAAAATAAAAAAATAAATGTGACATTGAGTAAGTCTTCCTCGCCACTAATTGGTGCTACACTGCGGCGGTTTGTCACATCGGCCAATCATCATGTGCGTCAAAAAGGAAGAACAGTCTTTGTTCACAATTATGTCACTATTGTGTAAATTTTGAATGTTTATTTATCAAAAGTCCCGGACTGGTGTCAGTCTGGAAAAAATGGTATCAGACATCCTTACTTATAATACACCCTGTATGTACAGTGGATGAAACTGTTGCTATGGATATGTATTTATAATAGTTCTATTGTACATTGAAAGTTCAAAGAAATTAGACATTAAAACAATGTGCTAATCATACTGTCACGTTCTGCAGTCATATTTGACAGCAACAGATGTATTTCAATAATACATACAGTGTATAGTGAGCATGTTTATAGGCATAAAATCAGCATGCGTCTCCACACTTTAGACATAACAATTAGCAAGCAAGTAATACAACTAATTGTCACGTCCAGTGGGATATTGTTCAGCCTACAAAGACAATTTAACACAAACAAGAAGCAGCATACACGCTCATAATTACTACAACAGAGTAGGAACACCTGGAACTTTAATTGGCTAGCAGCTAATGCTACCAAGGTAACGCTTCACGCTAGATATAGGTCTATATATATTTTTTACCTCGCTTTCGCTCCCGTTTGACTTGCAGCTGTTTCTTCTTCTGCTTGTTGCTAAATGGCTTTTTCCGGGGCATGTCTAGAAGTTGTGTTGTTCAGTGTCGTCTTCAGTCGCTCGTGTGGTTTATTGTTTTTACTGAGGTGAAGTTTCTAGACTCCGTAGCTGTGTACTTTCCAGTGACGCCATGTTTCACTGCAGACTGCGGAGAAAGTCGGGCGAAACCATTGTAATGTTCACGAACCGAGCCAGACGGGATCACAATAATTTGTCTTTTATGTCTATTATAGTACCGTAAACTGATTCCCACAAAATATATTGCATTATTAACACCACCGTTTTAAAACGTTAAAATCTAAATCCGACTGAAATGGTAACTGTAACTGACTGTACCCCCCTAGACAATGAGGTTTGTTAGTTTAGTCCACTTTTGTAAACACCTCATAATGCCGCGTTCAAGTCCTGTGGGAAATTACTTTTAACGAGAAGTTAATGGCAATTTCTTTGAACCGGCAGCTATAAATAACAGACGCACGGTACCTCAATTTGATAGGCATGCCTACTGGAGCGTTTATGTGTGTGTGTAAAAGCGGGTGTTTGTCACCTTTGTCCATTCCGGCGAACACGACCACGATTATTTGCATCGTTTGAACAAACTATCTGACGTATATAACGTCATAATGCAAGTGTTTTATTTACTTTAACTAATTCCTGAAATATTGTAAATAAAAATAATTATAAGATTTCAGTAGATAAAAAAACAAATGTAATTGTCTGAAGTTTTTGGTAATGAACAATAAAAAAGGGAACCTTTACCACTGTTTTATTTATGCACACGTGCATAAATAGAACAAAGGTTAACTACTTTAATGATAGAATTATTTTTATTTACAATATTTTAGGAATTAGTTAAAGTAAATTTCAGACCTGATGTATTCCTTTTAGTATATTAGGCAACTGAATGTGATGAATATGCATAAACAAACCAGTGGTTAAACGTTCTAAACGTTTTGATATTGTTCATTATAAAAAAAAGTCAAACAATTACGTTTATTAACTTACATTTTAGAATTGTTTTTACAAAATGTTAGGAATAAATGATAGTTTAGGCATGTAATAAAACTTAGTTTGCATATTATGCAACTGAATGTAATGAATGTGCATACACAGCGACATCTGTGACCTCATTAACAAAGCACCACCGAAAGTTGTTATGAATGAGCTCACTATATAGTCCACGATAAAGTGCAATACTACTTGGGGAGTAGGGAGTGAGTGAACGATTTCGGACACAGCTACAAAGAAAGGAGAAATCATGGGGGGTGGGAGGTAGGAGGAAGAGGCCGGACATGTTGACCACATCATATCGAAGCGACGAAGGCGTTGTTGGAATGCTGAATTTCAGCGTTAGGCGGCGCCAGAAATCGCGGATTCTACATTTTTTTTGGGAGCGTGTACAGCGGAGTTAAGCATTTTCTGCACAATCTCAAGTTATTTTAAATGTAATAATAAATGCTACAATTCTATTAACTAGTACATCTAATTTTAGAATAGTTTTTATAATATTTTAGAAATCAGTTGAATACAGACCTATTTTTTAAATATGATGCAACTGAATGTGGTGTAATTGTGCATAAATAAAACAGTAATAAAGGTTCCAAACTTTTTTTTATTGTTCATTATCAAAGAAAAGAGACAATTACATTTGTTCATTATTACATTTTAGTTATTTAAATTGACAATATTTTAGAAATAAAAGTAGATTTCAGACACAAAAGAATTTATTTAGCATATTATGCAACTGAATGTGTTGAACATGCATATACAAAGCGTTGATAAGAGGTTCCAAATGTTTTTTTTATTCATTATCAAAAAAAGTCAAGACAATTACATTTTTGTTCATTATCGAATTTTATTTTAGAATTATTTTTATTTACAATATTTTAGGAATCAGTTAAAGTAAATTTCAGACGTCATGTAAAAGATCTTTTTTGTATATTATGCAACTGAATGTGCATGAACACCCCAGTGATAAAGATTCCAAACATTTTTTTTATTGTTCGTTATCAAAAAAGAAAGGTCAGATGTGCAAGTGTGTCCATAAAGGAGTATTACAAACATGACTCTTAAAGTACATAATAGCTAGACACACTAGACATACACAAAAAGCAGAATGATGGTATTACAATGTGAGAGCCTGCATTTAGGTGTACATTATATATACACACACACGTCACACTTTATCAGCTGGTAGTATACGATGTATCTACATATAGATGTTTTTTTTTTTTTTTTTTTCCTGAAAAGGAAATAACCTCTATATCCCTTTAAGAAGTGTTCCACATAGTAAATGGTAATAACACTGATGTAAAATGTCATTACAAATAGTCTCCAGAGCATAACATGGTTATGACCCGCAGGCTGTATTTGCACAGAAGAGCAGAACATGATAAAACAACAATCAAGACAGGCACTCTGTCGCTTCCTTTCTTAGAAACCATCACTGTGATGGACTGTAAATGTTTTCATTGCGGCACTTTCACACACATTTCCCTCTGATAGTACACTTCAGCAAAATAAAAAGCTTGGCCAAAACAAAACATTTCCAGGCACAGTTTCAAAAGTTCTCATTTCATTATAGTATTGCTTTTATGTCCTCTGTTCCCCCCCCCCGACTCCATCTCTATGAGTTGAGGTGCTCCACTTGGATGCTGGAAGACGACACAGTTAGGCAGAGGTCCTTGTGCGAGGAAATGTCCGACACGCCGACGGGTTTGTACTGGATGTCGCCAGCGGACACCGTCTTGTACTGGTGCAGGTCAAAGGGACAGTGCATGGCGTCTGGCTGGGCATAGCCGCTTTGGCTGTGTCCGGCTCGCCCCCCTCCGCCTTCCGAGCCATCCGCGTGGTTCCGAGCTCCAGGCTGAGCGCGGGCCGCCTGGCTTTGGCTCTGCTGCGCCGCCACGGCATTGGTCGCGTTCAACTGCTCTTGGCCGTGTTTCTCCATGTGTTTCAAGAGATAGGTCTCCTGGGGTGAAGGTAGAGGGGAGACAGTGGACACATGACTATACGGTGTAAAGTGGCTGGCAGGCGTGTGGCGCCAGTGAGGCCACTGGGAATTCTCTTCACAAATGCATATTGGTCTTACTGAGGTGTACGTGCGATTACAGAGACCGCACGAGTAGATCCGGGCATGCCTGACCGTGTGTTTGGACATGTGCACCTCCAGGCTTGCGGCGTCCACGTAGCCTTTGTTGCAGTTGGAGCACTTGTAAGGTTTGTCTTTGTTGTGCTGACGGCGATGGGACTTGATTGGGAGGAGTGGGGGTGAAAAAAGGTTAACAACACAGTGAGATGTTTTGGAACATGTCTAAGGCTGGAGTTACACTCAATTGATGCAATTCAGGGCTCGACACTAACTTTTGCGCTAGTAGCACTGGTCGCACCATTTTTTGAGGACGTACAGCATGACCATGGCATACCATAGTTTTGATTGACAGTGACTCGAGATATAACAATACGTTTGCCCCCAACAAGCAGTAGCAGACAAAACACGTGAATTAAATTTTACAAAAACAAAACAAAACAAAGGCTTTACTTGTATTTGTTCGACTCAGAGGAGGCACTTCTTATAGTGGGTTCTTAACTCTCTTCCTCCGGGGAAAACCACTCTTTAGAGGAGTCTGGGGTTTTTAACTTTGCACATACAGTATCTTCATATGTCTATGCTATATAGATTAGATTGCTAGATAGCTCTGCTAGCGTCATAACATCCATCCATCCATCCATCCATTTTCTACCGCTTATCCGGGTCGGGTCGCGGGGGCAGTAGCTTTAGCAGGGACGCCCAGACTTCCCTCTCCCCAGCCACTGCATCCAGCTCTTCCGGGGGGATCCCAAGGCGTTCCCAGGCCAGCCGAAGGACGTATTTTCTCCAGCATGTCCTGGGTCGTCCCCGGGGTCTCCTCCTGGTGGGACATCCCCAGAACACCTCACCAGGGAGGCGTCCGGGAGGCATCCGAATCAGATGCCCCAGCCACCTCATCTGGCTCCTCTCGATGTGGAGGAGCAGCGGCTCTACTCTGAGATCCTCCCGGATGACCGAGCTTCTCACCCTCTCTCTAAGGGAGACCTTCTCACCCTATCTCTAAGGGAGACCCCGGACACCCTACGGAGGAAACTCATTTCGGCCGCTTGTATCCGGGATTTTGTTCTTTCGGTCATGACCCACAGCTCGTGACCATAGGTGAGGGTAGGAACGTAGATCGACCAAATTGAGAGCTTCGCCTTTCGGCTTAGCTCCTTCTTTACCACAATGGACCTCCCGTTCCATTCTTCCCTAACTCGTGAACAAGACCCCAAGATACTTGAATTCCTCACTAGGGGCAGGATCTCATCCCCGGCCCGGAGAGGGCACGCCACCCTTTTCTGGCTGAGGACCATGGTCTGAGATTTGGAGGTCCTGATTCTCATCCCAGCCGCTTCACACTCGGCTGCGAACTGCTCCAGTGAGAGGTGGAGGTCACGGCTTGATGAAGCCAACAGAAGTCCACAAAACACATGTAGACTGGTTGGGCGAACTCACATGCACCCTCGAGGACCCTGCCGAGGGCGTAGAGCTGGTCCACTGTTCCACGGCCAGGACGAAAACCACACTGCTCCTCCTGAATCTGAGATTCGACTTCCCGACGGACCCTCCTCTCCAGCACCCCTGAATAGACCTTACCAGGGAGGCTGAAGAGTGTGATCCCCCTGTAGTTGGAACACACCCTCCGGTTTCCCTTCTTAAAAAGGGGGACCACCACCCCAGTCTGCCAATCCAGAGGCACTGTCCCCGATGCCCACGCGATATTGCAGAGGCGTGTCAACCAGTACAGCCCCACAACATCCAGAGCCTTTAGGAACTCCGGGAGAATCTCATCCACCCCCAGGGCCTTGCCACCGAGCAGCTTTTTAACTACCTCGGTGACCTCAAACCCAGAGATAGGAGAGGCCACCTCAGAGAACCCACACTCTGCTTCCTTATGGGAAGGCGTGTCAGTGGAATTGAGGAGGTCTTCGAAGTATTCTCCCTACCGACTCACAACGTCCCAAGTCGAGATCAGCAGCGCCCCATCCCCACTATACACAGGGTTGATGGTGCACTGCTTCCCCCTCCTGAGACGCCGGATGGTGGACCAGAAAGTCTTTCTCCATGGTCTCACCGAACTCCTCCCATACCCGAGTTTCTGCTTCAGCGACCACCAAAGCTGCATTCCGCTTGGCCAGCCGGTACCCAACAGCTGCCTCAGGAGTCCCACCGGCCAAAAAAGCCCGATAGGACTCCTTCTTCAGCTTGACGGCATCCCTCAACGTTGGTGTCCACCAACGGGTTCGGGGATTGCCGCCACCACCTTACGGCCACAGCTCCGGTCGGCCGCCTGAGACCCTCACAATACATTTGGGCCTGCCACGTCGGACCGGCATCTTCCCCCACCATCGGAGCCAACTCACCACCAGGTGGAGATCAGTTGACAGCTCCGCCCCTCTCTTCACCCGAGTGTCCAAGACATGCGACCGCAAGTCCGATAACACGACCACAAAGTCGATCATCGAACTGCGACCTAGGGTGTCCTGGTGCCAAGTGCACGTGTGGAAACCCATCACAATCCGTGATGAGCACAGAAGTCCAATAACAGAACAGCGCTCGGGTTCTGATCGGGGGGCCTTTCCTTCCAGGTCTCACTGTCATTGCCCACGTGAGCACTGAAGTCCCCCAGCAGAACGATGGAGTCTCCAGTGTCAGAACAAAGTTATTAAAACCTTTGCACATGACTGTGTTTGTAATGAAATTAAATGAAAATGTCCCGCCATTAAGCAGTTTGCAGTTAGAGGTACACACACACACTCACGCGCACACACACACACACGCGCGCACACATACACACACTCCTCGTAATTTTGAGACGCTCATACGTGATGTTACTCGAGGAAACAACTTATGGTTTTATTCCCATGACAAATGTAGCAGCATTGCTAATTTGTGTAAAAAGAAAAACTGTAGGTGACTTGCGGCGGGAGGACTGTACGAGTTTACCAGACGAGTTGATAGCTCACACTTGTAATTTAAAATTAATAAATAGTGGTTGTTTTTAAATACACAATGTGTAATTATCTTTGTTTTGTGTATTATTTTACACTAAACTTCAACTTGTAGGAATAAACAGCTTAAAGTCTCTTTTTTTGAACAATTGTTTACTAGCAGCAAATCAATGCAGGGAGGGATAAAAAACAAAAAACAGCCGAGCAACAGCTTGTATTTTGATGAACGCAGTCAAGGCATAATTGTACTTTTATACAAGACAGGGCATTGGTCTGAGCACAAAAATAGTCAACAAGTGAGGTTTTCAGCTATGAATGCCGAGGCCAAAAGAAAAAAAAAGGGGGGGTGAATTTGAGAGTAGCCAATTGCAAATAGCCGAGGAAACACTACTGTTATATGACTACCTCTCTGTTAATGTGATTCATATGTGAGCATTATCAATAAAGGGAGAATTTTTTATACAGTTCTTGTATTGATCTCATTAGATTGCATATGTTGAGGCTGGTCAGTACTGTACAAAGTTTGGGAGAGAAAATTACCCCCACCTGTAAATTGGAGAGTTGCGTGAAGGATTTCTCACATCCAGGGTGTGTACACTTGTACGGCCGATCTCCAGTATGAATCCTAATTTAAAAACACAACTGCAATTATTAAGTGAGCGCACAAAGCCAAAGAATGAATGAATTTTGTGTTTTACCTGTTGTGCTGCTGAAGGTGACTGAGCTGCCTGAATGACTTCTGGCAGTAGGAGCAGGTGTAAGGTTTCACCCCCGTGTGGATGCGGATGTGCTGTGCCAGGTAGCTGGAGTTGGCGAACGACTTAGTGCAATGTGGGCACTTGTGAGGCTTTGACTCCGTGTGGTTACTGACAGGGAGTGGGGGAATACACAAAAACTATTTTTAGAGAACACAGCGTTTAGGTAACTTTCCACAATGTACTTTTTACATGTCGGACATGATCAACAATTCTCAGACATGTTAACTCAAGCAGGGCAGGTTACAGGTTGAAATATATTAGAAAACAATCACTGTGCAAAAGTCTCCATTAGGTAAGTTATTTCAATGGTATAATGACCATATATACACTACTGTTCAAAGGTTTGGGGACACCCAAAGAATTCCATGATTCCATGAAAACACTGTTGTATAAACAAACCACAGTTCACAAGTTTGTCCTTATTTTTGAAAGACAAGCACTTTTTAAAAAAAATTAACATTAAATCAATCAGAAATAGTCTACACAAAACAGTGCTTTTCTTTTAAAATAAGGAAATTTCTATAGTATGTGACCCCAAACCGTTGGAACGGTAGTACCGGTATCTGAGTTGAATATCTACAGCGGCTGAAATAAGTATTTAACAGGTCACCATTTTTCTCACTAATTATATTTCCAAAGGTGCTATTGACCTGAAGATTTCACCAGATGTCGGGAACAACCCAAGTAATCCATACATACAAAGAAAGTAGAACAAATAAGATCAGAAATTAAGTTGTATGTAAAAATGTGAAATGACACAGGGAAAATGTATTGAACACATGAAGAAAGGGAGGTGCAAAAAGGCATGGAAAGCCAAGACAACACCTAAAATCTATCAATAATCAAACAGCAATCCAGCCCCTTGTCAGTGCAAATGAATATCAGCTGGTCCAGTCCTAATTGATGGCCTACAAAAAGGTCTCATTGCCAAGGTGTGAGTCAACACACATCTCATGATGGGTAAGAGCAGAGAGCTGTCTCAAGACCATCGCAAAGTAATTGTTTCAAAACATAACGATGGCATTGGTTACAGGCGCATATCTAAGCTTCTGAATGTTCCAGTGAGCACGGTCGGGGCCATAATACGTCAGTGGAAAGCCAATCATGCCACCATAAATTTGGCTTGATCTGGTGCTCCTCGCAAGATTTCTGACAGAAGAGTGCAAAGAATAATCAGAAGAGTTGTCCAAGAGCCAAGGACCACCTGTGCAGAGTTTCAAAAAGACCTGGAATTAGCAGGTATTGCTGTCACAAGGAAAACCGTGAGTAATGCACTCCGCCGCCATGGCCTGTATGCACACTCACCATGTAAGACCCCACTGCTGAAAAAAAAAGCATGTCAAAGCTTGTTTTGAAGTTTGCTGAACATTTGGACAAGCTAGTTAAATACTGGGAGAATATAGTCTGGCCAGATGCGAGCAAAATTGAACTGTTTGGATGCCATAATGCACACCACGTTTGGAGGAGAAATAGCACTGCACATTACAATAAAAACACCATACCAACACTGAAGTTCAGAGGGGTGAACATGATGGTGTGGGGCTGGTTTTCAGCAAATGGTACTGGTAAACTTCACATTATTGAAGGAAGAATGAATGGGCAAATGTACCGAGACTTTCTTGACAAAAATCTGCTGCCATCTACGAGGATGATGAAAATGAAACGAGGGTAGACATTTCAGCAGGCTAATGATCCAAAAACATACTACTCTCAATTGGTATCAAAGGAAAAAAATGAAGCTGCTAGAATGGCACAGCCAATCACCTGACTTGAATCCAATCAAAAATCTATGGAAAGAACTAAAACTCAAGGTCCATAAAAGAAGCCCATGGAACCTTCAAGATTTGAAGACTGCTTATGTGGAGAAATGGGCCAAAATCACACCAGAGCAATGCATAAGACTAGTTTCTCCATACAGGAGACTTGAACCCGTCACTGCAAACAAAGGCTTTTGCACAAAGTATTAAATAAATACCAGTCGGCGTGTTCAATACTTTTTCCCTGTGTTATTTCAAATTATTAGACACAACTTAATTTCTGATCTTATTTGTTCTACTTATGTATATGTATGTATGGATTGCTTGGGTTGTTCCCCACATCTGGTGAAAGTTTCATGTCAATAGCACCTTTGGAAATATATTTAATGAGAAAAATGGTGAAGTGTTAAATACTTATTTCAGTCGCTGTATATATACACTAAGTGAAGAAGAAAAATTCTAACTGACCCCCAAACTTTTGAACGTTAGCATAACCATGGTAGTCTTATGATTTCTGGCAAAAGGTAATCAAAACAACAAAGCTAGAAGTGTAACAAGACTTTTGTACAGTACTACAGAACAGGTGGAATTCAAAGGAAAGCGCATTCAAGAATGACCACATTAAAAAACGATAAAAACACAACACTGAGTTAGGATGTATAAGAAGTTGTGCACACACAAAAAATGTACAAATAGTGGCAGAAAACTAATTTCAATACACAAATGATGAAATGAGTCATGTTTATCGTTGTCACCATTTTGTTACTAACTTTGCTGCTTCAACATTTTTAAATCATATTTTTGCATGTCACAGTTATATTCTAAAAAACAAAAGGCCCTTTTAGAGGACTTAATAAAAATGAAATTTGAGCAAAAAGTCACTATTTTCTTCCCCAAAAGGTTGGGGTGGTGGAGGATATTACATTTCCTAAAATAGTGGCCACCCCCCCTAATAGATGCCATGCTCAAATTAGTTCGTGAGTTAGAACTCTTAGTGCCATTAAGTACACATAGGCCGCAATTGCGGTTTCTGTAATCCGTCATCTTTTTTATTTTTTTTTACAGGAGCAGGTGATTGGCCTACTGCCCATCCACAGTACCTGGTATTCCTACATGGTCTCCCATCAGAATCAGAATCAGAATCATCTTTATTTGCCAAGTATGTCCAAAACACACAAGGAATTTGTCTCCGGTAGTTGGAGCCGCTCTAGTACAATTTACAGAACACTTTGGAGACAGAGACATTGACAAAAAACAATTGTGCAAAAAGATGCAGAGTCCTCTAGCACTTAGAGTACCAAGTACTAACCAGGACCAACCCTGCTTAGCTTCCGAGATCGGACGAGATCAGGGTACCACACGGGGGCCATGCTCAAATTAGTCACCGGTTAAGTCCTCTACAAATATCCACCTCCCACAGATAATAAGTGTCATTACCTCTGTTCATAGACACTATTGTTCACACACAGAGACTGAAAGAGTTAACTGCCCAGCCCAGTGGAACTCTCATTGCTAACCAACTCAGAAGCACCTACCAAAGTACATAATTATATGAATTCCGTAGGACAGCGGTCCCCTGCACATTTATTAGTCACGGATTCACCTAGTCGCTGATTTCTTTTTGGAATTTATCTTCCGTTATTTGCTGAAAACCAATGTCTAATATGAAATGTATTGCTTTGGCGCCATCTTGGAACTATTTGGAAGTGAGTTGAGGAGCTTCATGTAGTGCTTTGCCACCAATCTATTAAAAATTACTACAGCAACCCCGAGAATAGTGGAAGAACACCGTATTTAAGATGATCTTATGTAATGTGGAGACGTCGGGTTTCATGACGATTATGTTGTGTTCCAGGGAGCTATGTAACTTGTTATACTTACTTTTGTTTTAAACTCCAGTTTTACTTGACACAAATTACAATAATACCACCGGTAATATTGTTTAATATTATTCCAAAACTATGTACAAATAGAGCCCCCTCCCCCAGATAATAGACAGCTCTCCCCATCTGCAATTCAGGAAATAAACCACTATTTGCAGAAATAAACTAATTCAATCTGTTTATGATAACAATATTGAAGCAATGAGAAATACAAACATACACACACCGAAGCAGCAAAGTTAATCAAACTGAAATTTGTAGTCATTGGCAAAATGCTTGGCCACGACTGTCGTCACTCGTGACTCACATCAGGGGGGAGGAAAGGGGGTGTGTGTGCACATGATGCCCATGTGTGTACACAGCTTCACAAAGCACATGTAAAGAATGTGCATGCATGATTGGGCTTGTGAAAACACACAGACTGCATCCAAACGATTTCTAGCGCCAGGAGGATGAATGAGCAGCACAAAAGCAGAGCAGGGCAGCACACAGCTATTCCACACAGACAAAGTATTAATGATAAAACATTATTAAACAATAGATTAATGGTTTAGAAGGTGAAACTAATTTGCAGGGGAAAGCACAGACAGAAAGGAGGGGTAGTCAGGCAGTGACAAAGAAATGAGCACATAAATGAAAAAGGAGACAAAGTGTTGACAATGACATACGTTGTAAAATAAACTCAACCGGATTATTGCATGGAAATAATGGAAATTATATTTGTGTGACCAATTTGCAGGGGAAGTACAAATAATCGAGATAATGTGGTTGCACAAGTGTGCACCCCCCCTTATAACTAGGAATGTGGCTGTGCTCAGAATTACCCAATCACATTCAAACTCTGGCTTGTGCTGTAATATGTGACTACATAAATGTCTCAGAACTTTATTTGGGGTTAATCAGAGACACTTTAAATGGTGGCAGGTGTGTGCTGACACCCATTTCACAAGAATTTGAATATTGGCAAAATTCTGACTACCGCTACATCCCCACTTATAAGCGGGTGTGCACATTTGTGCAACCACATTATATCAGTTGATTTTTTTTTTTTACTTGCCATGTCTAAGATACATATTTTTTCCCAATTGAGTTGTACAGGTTAAAGGTCACATTAGTGGTGGAAAATATTGAAATTATTTATCTTTGTCACAAAAACTTTTGTAAAGGGATGTGTAGAGTTTTTATATCCACTGTATAGTACACAGGGAGTGGCTTCGAAAACGGCATTAATGTTTCCTTTCCTGAAAAGTGGGATCTTATGGCGGGAGGGGCTATGCCATGCTAGCTTACATTAAAACGGAATCGTGATATGCGCAATATGCACATCATTGTACATTGAGGAGCAAATTGGGACTTCTGTAAGGGGCTTTCAGGTGAGGAGGGGGTACATGGGTGGGTGGTATGAGAGGGGTGTCTGCAGTACCGTGTGTGCTGCTGTAAGTGACTGAGCTGCCTGAATGATTTCTGGCAGTAGGAGCAGGTGTAAGGCTTGGCCCCACTGTGGATGCGGATGTGCTGCGCCAGGTAGCTGGAGTTGGCGAACGACTTGGCGCAGTGTGGACACTTGTGAGGTTTGGCCTCTGTGTGCGACTTGGAGTGGATCTGCATGTCAGACTTACTGAAGAAGGTCGCCGCGCACATTCGGCACCTACAGGCGGGAGAGACACAGAAATGGGGGAAGGGGTGGGGGGGGCGGTGGATAGGACAAGGAGAAGATGGTCGCACATGGAGAGGAGATGCAAGACAACGAAGCAAAGGAACAGACAAGAAGGTGAACCACAGAGAGGAATAAAGGAACGATCAAAAGAGAGACAGGGAAAGATGTCAAAGGAGAAATCAGTGAAAGCAGAAGAGGGGGGAAAGGTATGTCCATATTGTAAAACTCAAAAGAGCATGCGGTGTGGTAGAGTGCGAGCAGACTATGCAGCACAAATTGCAGTTTTCGATGCAGATCAGGCGCCTTGGTTGTGGCCTGCCATGCAGCAAACTGACGCCTACAGTAGCTCTATTGAAGCATCTACAGAAGGGGCGCTTGCATTCGGCAACTCAAGCAAGAACATGAGGATGCGCATTTTACCTACATACCTATATGTTTTAGTGCTGTCCTTCAGCCCGGGCTCCTCCTCCTCGTTGGAAAGATCATATGGATCCCTGGTGTGATGATGCAAAGATGTCACCTGTTAAAAAAAAAAAAAAAAAAAGAAAAAAGTCATTGTTCAATCTTACAGTCAGTTAGAAAAAGTCATAATATTATGATATTCTTTGAAGAGACTTATGTGGTAGTTTTATCATTTTATTTTCATTTTAGTGTGGCCCAATGTACTATGGAAAAGTTGAAAATAGAATTACAGGCCGGAATGGGACAATTCACATTATTTTACCACATTTTGCCATGTACAAGTACAAAATACCTTCATAAAGCTCCCTTTTAGATTCCCATGGAGCACAATATCAACACAATCACATAGCCCAAGCTTTGTTATTGGTTGACCTAAGTATAATTAATTATTAAATAGTATCACATTGTTATGAGATAGCATATTGGTATTATAACTAAGTAACTCATAATTATAACTTAGTAGCTCATAATTATGAGATAGTATCTTGTAATTATGACTTAATATGTCATAATTTTGAAAAATTTTACTTTTCTAGTTTTTGGGAGGGAGGAAAATGGGCTTCCATAATGTACTGCAAGATTGAAAAAGCAGAAAGAAAAAAAAAAGTACTTTTTCCCGAAAATATTACTACAATAAATTTCTTGTCAGTGTGGGACTTGAGACATCAGGTCGTATCTCACCTGTCCGCCAGCACTCAGCTGAGTCAGTATTAGAGTTTCGTTGCCCGCGCCGACCATGCTCTTCTTCTTGCGGCCTCGCTTGGACGGCGCCGGCATCACCACCATGTGGGACGTCCCATCCTCTTTTTTGTCTATGGAAGATTGGATCGACATAGAAAGGTTGAGACACAATAATTATAGCAAATATTTCCTCAAACAGAAACTCCCACTGTAATAGACAATGTGCAACAACAAATACCTCCTTAAGTTCCCTCTCACTGCCACTGTAATGACCTTGACTATGACTGATATCACCAAACGTCATGCTAGACCACAAAACACTGTCTGCAAAGCAAACATGGTAACTGTAAAGCTGGTCTTTACGGTATAGTGTTCCCCTGCATCTTTGCAACTGTCTACTCATATGCTACTACATATCAGACTGCATCATCCAGATTTGCCAGGACACTAATTGTTGAAGCTTTGTAGGTAGAATTCGTTCCCATTCTTGCTTGATGTATAACTTCAGCTGTTTAACAGTCCGGGGTCTCCGTTCTTGTAGTTTACGCTTCATAATGCGCCACACATTTTCAATGGTACCCGCACTCTTTTACTACGAAGCCACGCTGTTGTAGATCGTGCAGAATGTGGTTTGGCATTGTCTTGCTGAAATAAGCAGGGGCGTCCATGAAAAAGACATTGCTTGGATGGCAGCATATGTTTCTCCAAAACCTGTATGTACCTATCAGCATTCACAGATGTGTAAGTTACCCATGCCATTGGCACGAACACAGCCCGATACCATCACAGATGCTCGCTATTGAACTTTGCGTCCATAACAGTCCGGATGGTTCTTTTCCTCTTTGGCCCAGAGGACACGACGTCCACAATTTCCAAAAACAATTTGAAATGTGGACTTGTCGGACCACAGAACACTTTTACACTTTTCATCAGTCCATCTTAGATGAGCTCAGGCCCAGAAAAGCTGGCGGCGTTTCTGGGAGTTGTTGATAAATGGCTTTTGCTTTGCATAGTAGAGTTTCAAGTTGCACTTACGGATGTAGCGCCGAACTGTATTTACTGCCATTGGTTTTCTGAAGTGTTCCTGAGCCCATGTGGTGATATCCTTTACACATTGATGTCGGTTTTTGATGCAGTGCCGCCTGAGGGATCGAAGGTCACGGGCATTCAATGTTGGTTTTCGGCCTTGCCGCTTACATGCAGTGATTTCTCCAGACTCTCTGAACCTTTTGATGATATTATGGACTGTAGATGATGAAATCCCTAAATTCCTTACAATTGTATGTTGAGGAACATTGTCCTTAAACTGTTCGACTATTTTCTCACACACTTGTTCACAAAGAGGTGAACCTCGCCCCATCTTTGCTTGTGAATGACTGAGCAATTCAGGGAAGCTCCTTTTATACCCAATCATGGCACCCACCTGTTCCCAATTAGCCTGTTCACCTGTGGGGTGTTCCAAACAGGTGTTTGATGAGCATTCCTCAACTTTCTCAGTCTTTTTTGCCACCTGTCCCAGCTTTTTTTTTGGAACGTGTTGCAGCCATAAAATTCTAAGTTAATGATTATTTGCTAAAAACAATAAAGTTGATCAGTTTGAACATTAAATATCTTTGTAGTGTATTCAATTAAATATAGGTTGAACAGGATTTGTAAATCATTGTATTCTGTTTTTATTTATGTTTAACACAACGTCCCAACTTCATTGGAATTGTATTTATTAAAAGCACTTGAGCCTCGTTAAAATGTTCCATCCTGGGCACACATAAACCTATCGGTAGTTCCTGCCCTTCATAGGCGCAAAGGAGTGCATTTCAGTCCATTCCAAACCTCTTGCAAGTGGAAGGCTCATATGTCGGTTTATCCAAACCATGCCCTTTTGGCATGTTATCTTATTTATGAATTTAACGTTTACTTATCCAGGTCAGGCAATTGAGAACACATTCTCTTTTGCAATGTTGACCTGGATGCACATCGAGTAAAACAAGGCAACATAAAAGCACGTTCTTTAAATTTGCAATTTTACCAGATTTTACCTGGCTGTACCTTCCACCTCGGTCCCCAACGAAAAGGTTTTCTCAACAGCCGGTGTGTGTAGTAGTCTGCCCTTAGTGCTGACAATGCAAACAAAACTGAACTCACCTTATTCATCCCAATATCATCATTTAAAGTCAGTGAGGGATATTGTACATGATTGGTGCACCTGTTTTAAGCCTCTCATGAACCTTTCTATGAACCTATTCATCATATGCTAGCCTACCTTTTCATCCTATCATATGCTGTGATGTAAATATGTAGATAGCACATTGTACAGTTTGTTGTATATGTATTTATATATTGTATTTATTTGTTTTTATCGTATTTCTAATTGCTTTTATTTTGCCTTGTTTTGCCCTGCTGTCTGCAGTCAGGTAAGCATTGTAAATGAGAAACCTCTCAATTGCATCACCTGACTAAATAAATGATAAATAATCTGTACATCACGGCTCTTGTTTTGGACTCGATCGTTTTGTGTGTATAACTGTTTAAAAACAGACAATGGGTAATGGGGATGGGCCAGGGATTCACTGAATTAGAGGAGAGTAACTTTGCTTACTTTAGGGATAAATAAATTTCTGTGCGCTTTACCTGGTGAATGGACGGCGGAGACAATCATGGTGGTGGTTGGGTGCGCGGACACAAAGGACTGCGAGGATGTGGGCGATACTAACGTTCCCTGGGGAGTCGTGATGACCAGACCCGCTGCACAGCGCACACAAAAAGAGACAACAAAAACAATGTTGCTAACTGCAGAGGGAGGGACTTTGAATTAATAATAAAGTGATAAGTAGCAATAATAATGCATGTTATGTGTGTTCATTTACAAGTTCATATGTCAGCCTAATGGAGTGTACCCCCACAGTTCCTATGGTAACATATCCCAGCTCCCATTTTGTTTTGGCTGGTGCTCATTAAGAACCCGAATAAACAACGTGGCAGGAGAGCGACCCACCTGCCGTCATGATGCCTGTCGAAGGGACGGGCAGCACGGTAATATTCTGGCTGCTGTGTGGTGGGTGCAGGTGGGCCGCGCTGACAACCTGCCCACCTCCGTCTGTCTTGCCTCCCGGCGTTGGGATGGTGAGCAAGGCCGTTTGGTAGTGGGAGGCCGAGGATGGAGGGAAGGACACGTTCTTTTCTTGCTGCTCTTTCACTTTGTTCAGGAACACTGCATTCTCCAGCTGCAAGGATGGCGTCACGCAATAACGTTTATGTCCATTCTTACGAGAATCAAGTCAAAATTACCACATGAACCTAAAAAGCAATACTGTTTCGATCATTAAATACAATGGTACCTCACCTTATGAGTGACGTGAATTATGGGCTTTTCCAGATTTTTTGTCCCGAGTTACAAAAGCATAAATTTGAGTTATAAACTGCTTATTCACAATAAGCAGCAGATTGTGAACAATTCTTCAAAAAAGTGGCCAAGTGTTTGCCTCAAGCTGTTTCTTGCCACTCCCAGTTGAAGTTGACTATTAAACTTATCATAAAACAAAGACAATGACAATATACTTTGTATTTAACCAAGTGTTTCCTAATTAGTATCCTAATACTATTTTGAAATAATAAAAATACAAAGAATTTGAAGCTGTTTTGTCATCTACCTGTATTATTCCATTGATGTTCTAGGTTTTAGCCATGGTATCATTTCAGTATTGTTATTGAATGCTTTATGTAGGGATAGCATTGGAGTCAGAATTTTGGTATGACAACACTGGCTGGTAGCTTTGAGCAAGTAAGGCAACCTCTCATACCTGTCCTGGCACAGTTGGGATGGGAGACCAGAAATAGGATGAGTTAAAATGAGAATCTTCCATTATTCCTGCAAGTGAGATGACAATAATTAAATCAAATATGACAAACCAATGCTTAAGAGCAGGTTAAAGTTTCCTAACAGTGTCACATCACAGGTGTAAACATAAATAATGGCTCCATGTCTGTATGTGATGTGACACAAGGTGGAACTCCACCATTGCATCTTTACTATTGGCATTTGTGACATAAACAACATAAGAATGTGATCATTATAAAGAGTGTCTTAGAAGTCATTACGCAGATATACACTTCCTTTTTTTAAATTTCATTTCAGGTATCATTGGGACAGACGTGAGGCTATCAGCATTTAACATTGTCGGCTTTGGAGTTTTTGTAAGCATATCATTCTGCCCATGGTACACCAACTGACAATGGAGCAGTCTTTTTGAGGACCCCTCAGTGCCAGTTTGAGAAGCTTTAAGGTCAGGGACAGAAAATCCTCTTGCCAGGCAGCAATTTTGCAACGCTGGTCTAATGGAAATTGTAAGCCATGGGCAAGGGAATAATATGCTTCCAATAATTACAAAGCCTGAGCTGTCAAATGATACCACAAATGAAAAAGAAAAAGATTAAGTGTATCGTGACTTTTAGAACACCCTGTATTATTATCTTTGGTCACCTGGTATGCAGCAGTGAGACTTGTGTGCAGTACATCAAAATATCAAGGGGACATAATCACAAAAGGTTTAACAACTGAGGAAGTGTGAGAGAACATTTTAAACAATAAAATTGAGAAATTGACGTTAATCATCAGCAGATAAAATTATTTTTAGCCTAATGTGAGGTTCGATCAGGTTTTCAAAGCTCATTGAGTTGCTTTTATCAGATAAACAACGCACACTAAAACATTGGAAGTTTATACAGTGTACTCTATTGCTACCTTCATTATGATATAAATATAGCTTTTACAGTATACTGTATTGGTACATTCATTATTATCATATTTATATTAGTAGAATGTGAAGAATTTAGATTTTCAGCACATTGTCATTGTGGGTCCAATGCCTGTAAATATGAGGGATTTATATTGAACCTTATTAGTTTTAAAAGGCGTATATTTAATCAATGCTACACTAATGACCCAAAAATGACAGCAATATAAAGAGTATATGCACACAGCAGCGTTTATATTGCGGTTAGCTAATCGGGCCCAACGTGTGCTGATTAGCGTACAGTTAGCAGCGAGCGCTAGCACGGGTGTATTCGTGCTAGCAACAAATAAAGAGCAAAAAAAGAAAAGGATGATGACCAAAAAAAAAAAAAAGCAAAAAAAAGCGCGTCCACACACAAGCGAGCGAGCGCGCGCCCGCGCACGCACACACACACACACACACACACACACACTTCCGCCTGCCGAGTCATGCAAATATAGCAACAATATAGCAAGCAGTCGCATGAACAAGATGACCAAGAGCAGCTTTTTACCCGCACCGTCCACTCTCTCCCCCACCCCGAACCTCCTTCTCCCGCTACGACTTGGACGCAATTCCCAATTGTGTGGATTGAAAAAAAACAAAAACACGATGAAGTTCAGTTTTTTTTTTTTTTTTTTTTTTTTTTTTTAGATTTTTTTTTTCACCCTCCGATGATGGCTGCCTCGTCTGGGGCTTCACTTCCTCCGGATGAGGTCGTCAGACAAAAGGAAACATACGTGATGATGTCATATCCGGGAATGGCACCGCTTAAAAAAATAATAAAAAAATAAAAATAAAATTACAATTAAAAGATGCCTCTCCATTTGGGCCTTTCGTACTCATCTGCATATTTAAATTAAAAAATGACATGATTTGAAATGATTCTTTTTTTTTTTTTTACCGCGTTGCCATTTCGTCTTCGGAACGAGTAAGTGCTGCCTTCATCTACTGTTGTAAAAACAAAAGACTTGTTACAAAACACGTAAGTGAAAATCCAGTGTAGTAGGATGTCAGGATTGACCATGGATGGATGGATATGGACGTTATTTTTACTTCTTATTTTTTTGTCCTTTAGTGTGCCCTGTATTTAATATATTTTCTTGTTTTGTTCTCTCATATATAAAGCACGTACAACTGCCTAGTGTATAAATGGTCTGTATGAATAAACCTGGCTTGATGATAGCTTAACGTGTCAGTTAAATGTAGTACTATGTTGTTTATTTTGAACCGCGATAAACGCTACAAGCATGTATATATATATATATATATATTATATATATGTAATGTGTAATTTATAACAATTATAATAATTGTGTGTAATAATTTTGGTTAATGGCGGCATGGTGGGCGACTGGTTAGAGCGTCAGCCTCACAGTTCTGCGGACCGGGGTTCAATCACCGACCCCGCCTGTGTGGAGTTTGCATGTTCTCCCCGTGCCTGCGTGGGTTTTCTCCGGGCACTCCGGTTTCCTCCCACATCCCAAAAACATGCATTAATTGGGGACTCTAAATTGCCCGTAAGTGTGTCTGTGAGTGTGAATGGTTGTTTGTTTGTATGTGCACTGCGATTGGCAACCAGTTCAGGGTGTACCCCGCCTCCTGCCCGATGATAGCTGGGATAGGCTCCAGCACGCCCGCGACCCGAGTGAGGAGAAGCAGCTCAGTGAATGGATGGATGGATGGTCTCAGACCAAATGTATTGAACTTGAGAGTTAAATACACTTCAACGCTTCGTATGGAGTAATTATTTCACGTAATACTAGAGGGAGCCCACGTACCACTTGTCGTACCTGCACTACACTGTGAATCACTGCTCTGAGATTTTTTTTCTCATGTAATTATATGCTGCACTTATCTTTTTTTGTACTATCTATCTATCTATCTATCTATCTATCTATCTATCTATCTATCTATCTATCTATCTATCTATCTATCTATCTATCTATCCTCTTATTGTAACCTCAGATAATTACAATAATATTAGAAATTATTTTATTATTTTTAATTAATTAATTAATTATTATTTTGTAATCGTTGTCATTCAATAATAATAAAAAAAGAATTAGTGTAATTATAGATCATAACATCGATAGGTGGGCTAATCTATTTTGTAGTCCAGGGGTGGAAAAATATAATTATAATCAATTAACCAATTAAAATATTGATTTATTGTTTTGATTAAATATAACTAAATATTACAAAATATATCCAAATTAATAAAGATTGTACCAATTTTAGGAAAAAGAGGTGTAAATTCAACAAATACTACTAGAGGACTCTTGATAATGTAAAAGCTTCGGTGGTACATTATCCATAAAGTACCGGAACTCTGGCCACTTGGTGTCGCTGTCGAAGCAGACCGACACGTCTTCTGCAACTCCACGACATCCGGCGACACGTTTGCCCAAACCAAACAGTCTCCATTCCAACAATATCTCCATTCAAATCCACATAGTGCTTTTTTAATGACAAACCCACGCCCCCCCCATTTTTCCTTCACATTATGTTCCAATTTGAGAGTTAGTGAATTACTCATACAAGCAGAGGAGCTTGGCGGTCCAAATGGGGGAGGTGAGGAAGCTCCAGAAGAAGTTGAGGCAGATTGAGAATCTGGAGATAAAAATCAGTCTCAACCCCGAGGAGAGATTCAAGGTACACGACCACTCTTATAGTTTCTTTTATGGTTGTTTCGAGGACAAGTTTATCACATATTTAGAGAAGTAAAGATTCAATAAAACGACCGCAAAAAAATGGTTTATCCCAAAGTATTTATGAATGTTGATATAAATTGAGGACGTTTACAGAAATAAATTCTACAAATGATTGATACAGACACTTTTTCCACATTTTATAGTCTTACTCTAACATTTACTAAATTAAATTCCCCTCAAAATTCTAAACACAACACCCAATAATAAAAACGTGAACATTATTTTAGATTTTTGGATATTTATTTAAAAAAAAAAAACTGAGCTAACAAGCCCGAGGTGGAGCTCATCCCATCTGATTCTTACGGAAAACACTACCTGTATGTTACATGTATGTTTGTAAGGCTGAGAAGGGACGTGCTGGGAGCACACAACTCTGGCTTTACGTATTGTGAGTTTTATAAATTCCTCCTCTCAGTGGAAATTGTACACAACGTCACCCCAACCGTGTCAGACTCCCCACACTGTAAAACATGAGGCGTTTGCGCAGTTTAAAACCAAATAACTTACACTGATATTTGTATATTTATCTCTACTTAGCTAGGTAAGTCTTGTAGCATATACTCAACACTAGGTGAGTTGAAATAACTTCAAAATATCCGTGGAAATAATGATATTTTCTTTCGAAACTTGACTAGGGTCCTAAAATCAGGTAGCGGCGCAGTGTCTGTTGTATTGTTCAGAAAAAAGAAAAGAAACAAAAAACAATTGTAGCGTTTTTTTTCCACATAAAAGGTTTTATGCTGTATGCACCATAGGGAAATCATAATAATACTACTTCTGTTTAAAATGTGAATTTCATATACAGTTTACATAATTATTTTTATTTATGTAAATGTGTTGTTAGTTGTTGTTTAAAGTACAGTTCGTACACAAATAAAATAACATAATAATAACATATTTTGCAGCTGGCATGAAGTTATGGTTGGTGATTAGCATTCCAGAAATGTTTTAGAATGGATGATGAGTGTTGATCAGGTACATGTTTTTATGAATTTATTATTGTTTAGCCATGATTTCAAATACAATTTCTCCAATGTTTTTGTGTTTAATATATATATGTGTGTGTGTGTATCCTCGTGAGGATAAGCGGTTACAGAAAATGGATGGATGTGCAAATGATGCAGATTCCTCTAGCAATTTAGAGCAATTTGAAATGACTAATAGAGCAATAGTCTGGTACAGTGACCATTGTGCAAATGGCGCAGAGACTCCAAGAAATTTAAACAGTTTAAAGTGACTAGCAGTGCGATAATCTGGAACGATGTCAATTGTGGAAATGGTGCAAATACTTCTCAAGCACAAGTGGCCAGTATTGGTCAACAACAGATATGCAATTCCTGCAAAGTGGCGAGACTACTACAGTGAATGTACGAATAATGTATAATTGGCCTGACAGAGATGTGACAACAGTCACAAGACCAAATTGGCAGCATGTTACAATGGAATTGTCAGTCAACTGTTTAAGAAGTTAATGGCAAGAGGGAAGAAGCTGTTGTAATGTCTGCTAGTTTTAGTTTGCATTGTTTGATAGCGCCAACCTGAGGGAAGGAGCTGTAAGAGCTGGTGACAAGGATGTGGAGGGTCCAAGAAGATTATGCATGCTCTTGTCTTAGTTCTGGCAGCGTGCAAGTCCTTAAGGGTGGGGGTACCGCCAATCTCTTCAGCAGTTTCGATTGTCCGTTGCAATTGGAGTTTGTCCTTTTTTATAGCAGCACCAAACCAGACTGTGATGGAAGAACACAGGACTGATTCGATGACCGCTGTGTAGAACTGCCCCAGCAGCTCCTGGGGCAGGCCGTGCTTCCTCAGAAGCCGCAGGAAGTACATCCTCTGCTAGGCCTTTTTGAGGATGGAGTTGATGTTGATCTCCCACTTCAGGTCCTGAGAGACTGTAATTCCAAGGAACTTGAAGGTCTCGATGGTGGACACAGGGCAGTTGGACAGCGTGTGGGGCAGCTGTGATGAAGGATGCTTCCTGAAGTCCACAATCATCTCTACAGTCTTGAGCGTGTTCAGCTCCAGGTTGTGTCGACCGGACCACAGCTCCAGCCGCTCCACTTCCTGTCGATACGCAGACTCGTCACCGTCTTTGATGAGGCCGATGACTGTAGTGTCGCCTGCAAACTTCAGGAGTTTGATAGCTGGGTGCGTTGAGGTGCAGTCGTTCGTGTAGAGCGAGAAGAGCAGCGGAGAGAGGATGCATCCTTGGGGAGCCCCGGTGCTGATGGTGCGTGTGGATGAGGTGGTGTCCCTAAGCCTCACCTGCTGTGCGCTGAGCTGGAGAAGTTTGGAGGAGAGGAATTCAGGGATGATGGTAATGAACACAGAGCTAAAGCCCACGAACAGGATCCTCGCATAGGTCCCCGCGCCGTCGAGGTGTTCTAGGATGAAGTACAGTCCCATGTTGACGCCGTCATCCACAGACCTGTTTGCTCGGTAGGCAAACTGCAGGGGGTGCAGCAGGGAAGCTGTGATGCTGTTGAGGTGGTCCAGCTGAGGTGGTCCAGCAGGAGGCGTTCAAAGGACTTCATGACCACAGATGTCACGGCGACAGGCCTGTAGTCATTCAGACCCGAGATTGCAGGTTTTTTGGGGAATGGGATGCTTGTGGAGTGTTTGAAACAGGGTGGTACTTAACACAGTTCCAGAAATCTATTGAAGATTTGTGTGACGACTGGGGCGAGCTGGTCCGCGTAAATTTTGAGGCAGGATGGGGACACAAGGTCTGGGCCCGCCGCTTTGTTGATCTTTTGTTGTTAGAAGATACGTCTCACATCCTGTTCGTGGATGGTCAATGCAGGAGGGGGAGTCAGATGTATGATGGTGGTCAGGGGTGCGGCTGGGTGGGTGTGGGGTGTGAAAGTGTACGCCAATAACTGGAAGTTGTTTGATGCATGGTGCCGCGTTCACGGGCCTGTTGCAGTCCACTGCCCGGTTTCCGAATGCTGATGGTTCAGGTGTGACCCTCTGGCCTAATGCCTCTTTCCTCCCCAAGGTGTTGTTACGTGCAGGTGTCGCCCAACCAATCCAGTTGGCATGTTTTAACTCTGGTTCTGTTGTTGAAGATCTGTGCCCTGTGTACACTATAGAGGCCTATGCAAAGATCACTAAAGCAGTGCGGAAATCAGACACCGTTTTTCTGTGTTATGCGGGGCCCCGTATAGGTCTGGTTCTTTCTAAGCAACGCCTTGCTCAATGGGTCGTTGCAGCTATCGCACAGGCTTATGTGTCCCAGGGCTGGCCGCTGTTTTTGGGGGTCCTGTCACTCTACCAGGAGCCTCTCAACCTCCTGGGCTGCCACGTCAGGAGATCCGCTGGCAGATATCTGTACGGCTGCCTCTTGGACAATGTCCTCTACATTTGCTGGATTCTATGGGGTGAACGTGGCAGTCTCCCATCCACTTGATAAGTTTTTACGTCACCATTGCTCTACCTGAGGTGGGTCTCCATGGTGGTCTGTGGATTCCTCGTGACTTTGCTGTTACACGTCATCTAGTGCTTGAGGCACCACCTCTGGCAGTCAGGAGGGATGAAATAGGACGTAATGTAACTACGGTTCTATGAATCCTGAAAGACCGCCAGAGTTTCCGGTCCCTCGTGATCCTCATATGTTCGCGAGAAGATTAAGGGACTTGGCTTCCAGTGCCATGTGCTTATATATGCCAAGGCGCTGCACCGGGAGGTCACGTGACTTTGTTGTTATTCAAATCTCGACCTGCACATGCGCTAGAGGGATCATCCAGTGCTTGAAGCACCACCTCTGGCCGTCATCCAGGATTCATAGAACCGTAGAATACGTAACTTTCGTATTTCTGTACTTTGCTTTTAGGTGTTCTTTGTTTCTTATTTTTCAAAGCTTTTGAATATACTTTTAATCATGTAAAGCAAATTGAGTTACCTTGTGTATGCAATGCACTATGTAAATAAAGCTGGCTTGCCTTTAAATGGTGGCAGGTGTGTTCCGACTCTCATTTAACATGGTTTTGAATTTGATTGGTTTATTCTGAACACAGCCACATCCCAGTTATAAGAGGGTGTACAACCACATTATCTGTGTTGTTTTTATTTACCTCCCCTCCCAAAAAGCTTTCTATTTTTTTCCAATCGAGTTGTGCATGTTTTAGGTAAAATAAATGGTGGGAAAAGTTTTGAAATAATTTATCTCTGTTTGATTTTTGTGCGGCGGCACGGTGGCCGACTGGTTAGAGCGTCAGCCTCACAGTTCTGAGGTGCGGGGTTCAATCCCCGTCCCCGCCTGTGTGGAGTTTGCATGTTCTCCCCGTGCCTGCGTGGGTTTTCTCCGGGCACTCCGGTTTCCTCCCACATCCCAAAAACATGCATTAATTGGAGACTCTAAATTGCCCGTAGGCATGACTGTGAGTGCGAATGGTTGTTTGTTTCTATGTGCCCTGCGATTGGCTGGCAACCAGTTCAGGGTGTACCCTGCCTCCTGCCCGATGACAGCTGGGATAGGCTCCAGCATGCCCGCGACCCTAGTGAGGAGAAGCGGCTCAGAAAATGGATGGATGGATGGATGATTTTTGTGCATCACAAAAACGTTTGAACAGGGGTGTGTAGACTTTTTATACCCACTTTAATATATATAATATGAGTTATGTATGTACCCTTGCAACCTTTCTCAAAGCTCCTAATGGCAAGTCAGATCATAGAGATTCAGTTGTGGTCTGCAGCGTGGGGTCATTGATCTGCTTTCACTTGACACTTTTGTGCAGCTTGTTTTTTTGCAACACTTCAAAATATATTGCTTTTTTCAAAGACACTATACTGTATGTAGTGTTGTTTCAAAACATACTTAATGAGGACTCCACGCAGAGCATTCTTACACATAAAAAAAAATACCATTGTAGAAAGCACAACTTCTTAAAACTTTTGCTGTTAAAAACTTTTAATTAATAAACAGTTTTTAAACTATTGCTATTAGAGCTTTGAAAGTTAAAGATTATGCAACTATGCATCATTATTTTAAATAAACTATAATTAACATCATGTTTATATTGTATGTATATATTTCAGATAGATTACTGAAATGTTTTTTATTTAATTAAAAAAGAAAAGTATATAATGTATTAATATTACGAGTGTGTATATTACACATATCATATATAACCCTAACCCTAAAAGGTCTACACCCCTGTTCAAATGCCAGGTTTTTGTGATATAAAAAATAAGACCAAGATCAAAACTTTGGCCACCATTAATATTAATGTGACCTATAACTTGTACAACTCAATTGAAAAAAAAACCTTTAGAAAGGGTAAGTAAAAATAAACAACTGTGATGACGTGGTTGCACAAGTGTGTTCAGAACTAACCAATCAAACTCATGTTAAACAGGGGTCCACAAAGATCTGCCACCGTTTAAAGGTTTAAAGTGCCTTTAATTAACCCCAAATAAAGTTTAGCTGTTCTAGTAGGCAGTAGACTGCGGGTGTGTGTATAGACAGCATATATACAGTGTATACAGTACTTCCACGCATATGTGTGCGTATAGTATGTACTGTATATACTGTATTTACAGTATCTGCATGCAAAATATAGAGTACACATAGTTTTAAGTACTTATTTTATATATTAAATAAATATGTCTAAAATCAAATACATTAACATGTTGTATTACATTAATATAGTTTCTTTTTAATACATAGATACTGGGGTAATTTGATCTTGCACTACTACTACTATACAACATGGCGCCTAACCTTGTGGTCGCCTCGGTTATGTGGTCTGTAGTACTGTCTACGTTTTTGTGTTTTTCGTTCATCTTTGGAGACATTACGCGACTCACTTACAAAATGAACAAGCTTCATCTTCTCACAAAGACCAGAAAAGACATCAGGCGTTCCGCTGCCCTGTGCTTCATGGAGACATGGCTTTCTGAACATGCCCCCAATGGCGCCGTAATGCTTCCGGGCTTCCGACTACAGCGGGCAGACTGTGTCACGGAGTTATGGGGAAAAACAAAAGGCGGCGGGATATGCTTCTATAGCAACAAAAAATGGTGTACCGACATGACGGAGCAAAGCACACACTGTAGCCCGGACTTGGAGTCGCTGTTTTTGAACTGTAAGTCATTCTACTCGCCGTGCAAGTTCGCCTCTTTTATATTCGCGGGTGTCTACATTCATCCTCAAGCTAACACGAATGCCACACTGCTAACACTCGCTGAACAAGTAAACGAATGTGCAAAAAAGTACCCAGATTCACCACTCACTATTCTTGGGGACTTTAACAAAGCTAAACTCAACCACAAACTCCCTAAATACAAGCAGCACATTGACTGTCCTACCAGTGAAAACAACATTCTAGAACACTGCTGTACGACGCTAAATGAAGCATACCGTGCTATCCCCTGTGCAGCTATGGGCTTGTATGATCACTGCTTAATTCACGTAATACCAACATACAGGCAAAAACTTAAATGTGCGAAGCCTATGATAGAAACAGTGAAGAAGTGGACCAATGAAACAAAGATAGAACTTCAAAGCTGTTTAGACTGCACATACTGGAGTGTCATTGAAACTTCAACTGGCAGCCTGGATGAATATCCGGACACTGTTACATCCTATATCAGTTTCTTTGAAGATGTGTGTGTTCCAACAAAGTCATTTCGCACGGTCAATAACAACAAGCCGTGGTTCACTGCTAAACTTAAGCAACTTCGCCAGGCTAAAGAGGACGCCTATCGAAGCGGGGATAGAGCCCTGTATAATTGCGGTAGAAACCATCTGATTAAATAAATTAACATCGCAAAGAGAAATTATACAGTAAAGATAGAAAAACAGTTTACCGCTGACGAGTCTTAATCAGTCTGGCGTGGATTACAATCGCTAACCAACTACAGGCGACCAACACCCCCCAAGCAGAGAACAATAAAGGGCTAGCTGACAACTTGAACACCTTTTACTGCTGATAAAAAAAAAAAAAAAAAAAAAAAAAACACTGCCTCATTTGGACAATTGTCAAAAAAAAAAAAAAAAACTCATAGGTATTACCGCATTACTGGTAAGCTTTTATTGTTCAGGGACACTCCGTACTGTGTTTTTATGTCTCAAAAGTATTTTCTGTCAAATGGCTGTCTGTTGTCGTACTAGATCGGCTCCAACTACCGGAGACGAATTGCTTGTGTGTTTTTGACATACTTGGCAAATAAAGATGATTCTGAATCTAATGCACTTTTGCACTATATATTATTATACAGTATTTATTTAACATTGATTTGGTAGGCACTCAGGAGTTAGGACAGGGCATCCTAATATTTTAGTTATCAACATGAAATATTAGAAACACCTTTCAGTGCGATTTAGTGCAGTTCTAATCCATTGCAAACTGCAGCTTGCCATAATATATGGGTCATTTTTATAGGCAGTTATTATCCATCTAAAGGTCACAATTGTTTCTAAGAAAAAAATATTCTAAAGTAATAGTTTTCAAACTTTTAATGCCAAAATATCTTTACCTTTAGGTGTCTGAAATGAAGTTTCATGATTTGCAACATGTTTTCTGAAATTGCTAATTACAGTTTTAGATAGAGATGATTTTTCTCCTATTGCTTAACATACCTTTTCAATGAAAACAAATACAAATGCATCTTAGTGTTTTCAGAGTTCCTTTTTTTGGGTTCTTTTACAAACGGTCACTCCAACTGTCTTTTACCATTAATGCCACTGGAGAGAGCCTCATGTTGTTGCAATACACCAGAGGTAATCTATGACCTGAAGTGTTTGGGATGAGGCAGCCATTTTGCAAAAATAAATGGTGGTATTTCTGAGATATGAATGAATATATATCAATTTGTGAAAGTGTCAAAACTATTGCACATCTTTACCGTTATTACGATTGTAGAAAAGACAAGAGTGTAATGGGTTTATTGAGTAGTAAGAATCATTTATGCACTTGTATCTGCAGAGTTTGAGAGGCAACACGTAAATTGTGGAACTCTCCCGATTTTTATGAAGCTGTTTGTCTTTACCATTATTGAAGAAATGTATTTTAGTGGGTTAACACCATTTGCTCTGTCAATAAGGGTTGCCTTTACTATGTACGAATGCCTGAAATTTTAATTCATCAATAACATTTTGAAAATAGGACTTTAAGCATGGCTGCTTCAGCAAGGGAGACATTTACCCATATATAAACAAGGTGGCATAAAACAATTGCTAAATTATAAAAATATATTATAAATGTAATAAAGGTGTCTTTACCATTATTGATCAGAATATATGAAAAGGACCCATATAATCTTTTTGAAAACATACTTTTTAATACAGCTCTTGTATTCATGATCTTATGCCGGTGTACTTAATGAAGGGGCCCGACGAGTGCAGCTCTACTCGTGACACGAACCTGTGTCAGCTGACCGTTTTCTTTACGTAATAGACAGAGTGCGCCTCTAACTCAGCAAAGAGACACTTAATGCAAAGTCGCCCGCCTTAATTCGAACACAATAAAACTCAAGACAGCCAGACAGTCTCGCACTTTGCTTGTTGATGTGATATTAAATGAAGACGGGAGGAATATATCACTCGTGTGTATAAACAACCTGTGGATGCGCTCGCTTGCTTTACACCCAATGTCTCTGCATCTTGTGTTGTCTCTCTCAGATCTCCAAAAAGGAGGAGCTGCGGTGCAGATTGGCAGAGCTTCAGCTGCAGCTCTGTGGCCTGCAGCGAACTCCTGGGATTCGAGAGGCAGACATGAAAAGAGCAGGGTAAGGAAGCGAGAGGCAGGAAGGGCCAGATGGAAAGAGGCGTAATTAGTCCAAACATTGACGTGGAAACTTTTGATCTTGTGTTGTGTGTGTGTGTGTGTGTGTGTGTGTGTGTGTGTGTGTGTGTGTGTGTGTGTGTGTGTGAGAGAGAGAGAGATTACAAATAGTGGAGGTCAAACACTGCCTTTAAGAACACAAGTGAACTTTCTCCTGCTCAATATGTGCCGCATTCATTACTATGAAAGCCCCCCGAGGCAGATAAATGAGGTAATGTTTGGTTATTAACATCAAACTGAATTAACGCACAGTTGGTGTTCATTTGATCGGAGGAGACACAACAGGTACGCTTGCTCAGTGCAACGTAGCATCCGTTAGCTCAGTGTTTTCCAACCTTTATTGAGCAGAGGCACATAGAGTTTTTATATTTTCAAAATCTCATCTGCAAAACCCCCAAACAAAAATGTCACAAAAACTATGTACACATTGGTACTTTGACTTACGAGCCTACAGTAATTCGTTCCATGACCAAACTCGCAACATAATTTACAATAATAAATTGAAATGCCATACTGTAAATCCGTTCCAGCCCCCTCCATTATTTGCTTAAAACTCACATATTCCCTTTTTTTGTTCAAAAGTAATAACAGTATTGCTTTGGTGGCATTTGGTGCAAAGGAACAGTTGAAATGAGTTGAGGCACTTCATTTAGACAAAACTAGTCCTTCGCCGACATCTTGTGGCATCTAGGCAGTATTTACAGTATTAATATTTGCATGTTTTTCTAAGTCTTACCACACATTTTACTTTAAATGTAGCCTGTAACACTGTACTTGACTGATACCACCATGCAGTAGATGTATTCGCCGCAACACCGTTTGCACAGCAGACATGGTATCTTGTAAGCTCAAATCTATGTTGACGTTGAGGGAGAAAGAGCGCATTCCACAGCAAAACCTGCTAAACATTTCAGCAATGACTTGAAAAGACACTGACAGTGCCTCTTCTATCCTCCATGCTCATTCATTCAGCCCTTTTTTTGTGCACTGGCACAGGGAGGACACCCCCGAGGACCTTCCATCGCAAGCGCCCCCGTCCTCCAAGATCCTGAGGGGCCCCGAGGAGACGAGGCCAAGGCTGCCTGCCACACAGAGGGCGACAGGAGGGTCAGCGGAGACGGCTTGGTGCCAAAGGGCACAGAATGTCAGGGCGATGTCACATCACGGACGAGGCAATTCTGAAGAGTGTCCGGATCGCGATGACAGGGGGCAGCAACCAGCACAAGAAGGTAGGCTGAATGAAACCCAAGCCAGTGGCCTGATTAGCATCGAAAAGGGACTAAAGATGGATTTACACTGCATGGTTCAAATGGCACAACTGCAATTTTTTGGCTCTCAAGTAACAGCACACAACTGTGGAACGTAGATCATGTGGAGCAGTTCAGAATTATTTATCTAATAACATGACAAAACAAAAAGTAAACAAAAGACATCATACACACCAGAGATGCTTATCAATAAATGTATTAACGTGTGCATATCGCTAAAGATGTGTTTTGCTGGTTGAACTTGACTGTAACAAGTTTTGCTCTGACCAACCAATCAGAGGGTGGAAAATGCTGACGTCATCCGGGTCTGCCGTCTGGCCCTGTAACAGTCCCACTGGTGCCTTGAGATACGAATGACCCGATTTACTTGTTTTTCAAGATATGAGCTGCAAATGTTTTGCTTTGATTTGCGAGCAACAATTTGAGATATGAGCTCTGTATGGTGGCAGTGAAATTTACTCACTTCACTTTACAACAAGCAGCAGTTTGGCAGATAATGAACAATTCTTAGAAAAGAGGCTTCAAGCTGTTTATTGCATCCCAAGTTGAAGTTTACGGTCAAACTAAACATAACACAAAGAGAATTACACATTGTGCGTTTAAAAAAAACAAAAAAACATCACTTTGCCTGAAGAAAAATATAAATAATTTAGTTTACTGCTAATAAACAATGCAAAACGCCATAGACGGGCTAACGAATAGCATCAGTTTTGTTGTGGTGTTATCACCCTTTAACCAATGAAAATTTGAAAACAAACGGTTGAGCGGCACATGCAGACAGAAAATATAACAATGCCTGCAGGCATATAGTGCAGTTTACTGAGTCAGTTGTGAAAATAATCTTCGTGTGTGTTTTGTATGTCTGTATTATACTGCCCGCAGGTGGTCATGGTGTACACACCTGAAGTAGCAGAACAATGCCAAGTGACTTGAAGCAAAAACTGTGGCAAAATTGTTTATTCCTTACATTTTGTTTAGTGATGTCACTACTGTATGTTTTTATCAAGTACAATATTATAGAGTGCTATTTTTCTAATTTAAAAACATATTACAGTTTTTTGTTTTGTTTTTGGGAAGGGGGGTGGATGGGTGGTGGGGCTGGATTGGAACGATAGTACTTCCATTCATTTCAATTGGGAAAGATGACTTGAGGTACGAGTGTTTTGTGTTAAGAGCGTGGTCGTGGAACAGATTACAATAAACTTGTATCTCAAGGCACCACTGTGTAGTTCAAATTGCATTCGCCAGCACTACTGATTCGGGGCAGATTAGATTGACATGGCAGCAGAGGCTGAAATCTGATTGGACAAAATGTTTTGGTCCGTCAGAAATAATCAGATATAGGCATTAATTGGAATTGGGCACATGGACATGAAGGGCAAATCCAGCCTACAGTGAATGTATTCGTTTTCATTTAGATGCGGCGCTGACATCCCTGAAAACATGTTGGCAGAAGGCAAAGTTTCGCTTGAGGCTATTGGAAGGTCACAATGACATCATCACTTGTGTGCTGGTTGTTGACAGCCTGGTGGTTTCTGGCAGGTAAAGAAACATAAACTAGAAAAAAATAGCCAGTATGAGAAATATGATGGCACAATATAGCACAACAGAAATGATAAATAACCAAAGTTGTTGCTTGTTGTAAAAAAGCAAATCGTATTCATACCATGCTCATCATGATTTACCAGTGTCAGTAGAAAATGAGCGTTATTCTTATATAAAGGCTGATTTTCCATATAGGCGGCACGGTAGACGACAGGTTACCACATGCCTCACAGTTCTGAGGATCGGGGTTCAAATCCCGGCCTCGACTGTGTGGAGTTTGCATGTTGCTAAAAGATGCATAATGATGTTCATACATTTATTTCAAAATGATGCATATTAATGACAATAAGGGCAAAACTAAAACAAATATATATATTTTTACAAGAGTATAGTCCACTTATTCTATAGAGCAAGTTTCAATTTCACGTTAAGTTTAAAAAAAATAAAATAAAATAAAATAAATATAGGGAAAGAAAAAAAAAATCTTAATTTTATGAGAATGAAGTCATCATTTTATAAGTTTTAAGTCATTTTATTTTTCATAATTCATTTAAAGTCTTAATCTTAAGAAAAGATCTAAAAAAATTATAAGTTTCCTTATATTCCCAACTTTTTTTTATTTTACAAAAATAAAGGTGTAATATTATGAGGGAAATGTAGTATTACGAGTAAAAGTTTTCATTTATGAGAATATAGTTATTTAACATGAATAAATTTGCGATTAATGAAAAAAGTTTCACGATAAAATGTTTTTGATATTACTAGAAAGTTTTAATTTCGTGAGAATTAAAAAAAATCTGAATTCAATAAGAAAACAAATGACAAAAATTAAGGGAACAAAAAATTACAAGAATAAAATCAGAATTTTAGAAGATTAAAGACATTTTAAAGTCATAGCTTTTACTAGAATAAACACCGTAATTTAAAAAAAACAATCCTAATTTCTGTTACATTGCATGACTTTTATGTTTTTAATTTTACAAGAATAAAGAGGTAATACTACGATGGAAATGTAATATTACTAGAAAAAGTTTTTCTTGATCAGAATAATGTTATTTAACAGGATGTCTGTGTAGAGTCTCAGTGATCCAGGTCTTGGTAATCCGCCAAGGTTCAATCAAAGAAACTGGACTGTTCTTGTTTGAGAACTGAAGAAGCCGTTTGGATTGAAGGTGAAACGTCTTCAACAAACAAGAACAGTCCAGTTGCCGTGATTCAACCTTTGCGGATTATTTCTCAAGAATAAAGTCACGATTTACGAGAAATTTTACAAGAAAAAAGTCCTTAAACTATGAGAAAAGGTAAAAATCTGAAGACAAAAAGTAAATTCTATTTCAAGAATAGTCATAATTTTGAGAAAAAAGTCCTGATATTACTGACAAAAAAATCTGAATTCAATGTGGAAAAAGTTATTTCATAACGAGAATAAATAATTTTAAATTAGTCATTTTATTATGAAAACACTCGCGGAATAGTTCAATGACAGTAATATCATGTTACGAAAAGTAGTACTTTTACTCCAAAAAGTAATAACTTTATGAAAAATAGTTTTAATTATAAAAAGTTATATCAAAATTATAAAAGTAATTATACGCATATTATTAAAGATAACTGAATGATTTTACAAGCTTAGTCATTTTATTCCAAATAAAGTTAATAATTTAATGATTGTAACCTCATACTACAGGAAAAAAAAGTTAATTTGATGAAGAAAACGGTATTTTAAATTATTTTGTTGAAATTCAAATTTAAGTCATAAGGTAGTAATTTACTAGAAAGTTTTTAGTCACATTATTTTTTTTAAATGACTTTTCATAATTTATAGTAATTTAAATCATTTTAATCATTTCATAATGTTATGACATTATCGTAAAATAAAAATAAAAAATTCTTAAAACGTGTGCATTTCGCAGTGAAATGATCACTGAACAAAATGTTATCTGGTCTTAGCTTTGAAAGGTATTTGTGCCATTTGATCATCTATGAATTTGAGTAGTTCTGAGTGTGAGAATGAGTTTTGTGTTTCATGTATTATTCAACAGTTGTGTATGATCTATATTACATTGAATTAGGCTTAGTCTAACATTTGATACCCTCTGTCTCTTGTGTCTGTTCCTACCTACTCTGATCACTGGCCTCAGATCTCTTAACTTTTAACGCGTCCATTGATTTCATCTCTCTGTCCGCACCATTCAAGCCACGATACCACTGTCAAAGTGTGGCACGTTCCCACGGCAACAGAGCACAAGAACCTGGGAGGTCACACCGGCGGGGTCACTTGCCTGTCTGCCCCTCCTCCTGAGTACTGCAAGAAGTTGGGTGAGGATACAATGTTCCCGCGATAATACGATTCAAATCGTGTGTATTTTTGTTTAAGCAATCTTGTTTTTATAGGTTTTTACAGTATACAGTTAAGCTCCGCTTATTTGTTCTTCACCATTTGCAAATTCACATATTCTCAGAATTTTTTGGGGGGGATCCTATCCTGTTATTTGCTGAAAAACTCACCAATACTCTATTGTTTTTCTCAGGCCAAAGCACTAGTGCTACGAATCACCTCAACATTATTTGTAGAACAAACTAAAACATTATTGGTGTGCCATCATGTTGTGGTATCTTGGTGCGAAGGAACTATGTTGAAGTGAGTTCAGGAGCTTCATTCAGACAAAAATAGTGCTTTGCTGACTTGTGGCTCCAAGAAACTATGTTCAAGTGAGTTTAGTGGATTCATTTTGACAAGAGTAGTGAATTGCTGCCATCTAGTGGCATCTTGTGCTAATAACTATGTTTAAATGAGTTGAGGAGCTTAATTTAGACAAATGTAGTGCTTTACCGCCATCGTGTGGCATCTTGGTGCGAAGGAACTATATTGAAGTGAGTTCAGGAGCTTCATTCAGACAAAAGTAGTGCTTTGCTGACGAGTGTCATCTTAGGAACTATGTTAAAGTAGGTTGAGGAGATTAATTTAGGTGAAAGTAGAGCTTTGCCACCATCTTGTGGCATTTTGGTGCCAAGGAACTACAGAAAAAGTGTTTGCCCCCTTCCTCATTTCTCATTTTGCATGTTTGTCAAACTTAAATGTTTCCCATCATCAAAATGTTTTAATATTAGTCAAAGACAACACAAGTAAACTCAAAATGCAGTTTTTAAATGTTTTTTATTATTAAGGGAGGGGAAAAAAATCTAAACCTTCATGGCCCTGTGTGAAAAAGTGATTGCCCCCTAAACCTGATAACTGGTTGGGCCACCCTGAGCAGCAACAACTGCATTCAAGCATTTGCAATAACTTACAATGGGTCTCGTACAGTGCTGTGGAGGAATTTTGGCTCACTCATCTTTGCAGAATTGTTCTAATGCAGCCACATTGGAGGGTTTTCGAGCATGACCTACCTTTTTAAGGTCATGCCACAGCATCTCCATAGGATCTCACCCAGACACTCACGCAGACTCGCCAACCTCACGTGCCACCGCACCGGGCCCCGCCTCTTAAAGGCTCATGCATGTATAGTCCAAACACTACACTACATACAGTATTTTCTATATATTTTATCCTCACAATTATTTATTTTTTGGTTCAAATATGTTTTCAATATGTTTAACGCGTGTGACAGGGTAAAACGATCAGGTTTTTTTCTGCAGTGTGGTCTTTCTATATTAAAGAATGTCTCCTAATGCAGGTGTGTCTGGAAGTATCTCCTGTGATAAATGAGGGTTCAGTGTACACACACACGTGCACGGACGCGTGCGCGCACACACACACACAGTCATGCGTGTGTGCAGTGTGGTAATTATTTGAGGAGCACTTCATCACATCAGGTCCAGAGAGAAATAAGACTCTTGTGTCTGTCTCACTGACTGAGTGAGAACACTTGAACTCATGCTCTCAATATGTCTAGTCTATTACCTCCTTCTTCCCTGAGTGGTACTCCCAATAGAAGCATAAACAAAGCACTTATTTACAGTTATGTAATCTCCTCTTCCTCTTCCCCATCAACGCCCCTCTCCTCCTTCATTGCCCCCTCTCCACAGCCTGGTCGCTGTCGTTGTCAGACGACGAGAGGTTTATTTTGAGCGGCTCGGTGGACTGTAACGTCAAGATCTGGGCCCTGAGCATAGGTAAGTTTAAGACAGGAAGCGTACAAGATGGGTTTTTCATGGTCAAAAGCTGTGAAGGATACCATAACACATGATCTACATTGTAGTAAATAGTAGTTTTTCCTTGAGCGACCACGGGGACAGTTGCAGTCAATTCATGTTTTTCAGTCAGCCTTTTACCATATAGTACGTTAGCAATAGTAAGTTTTAGGGCCACAACAAAAAGAAGAAAAACTACAAGGATAGTTACAGAATTACAATAATAATAATAATAATATTACTAATCAAAAAATAAAACTATTAATATAAAATAAATATAATACTACAAGAAAAAGTCAGTATTTTATGAATATGTAGACTTAAAATAATTTTTTTGAAACAAGAAGTAAAAATATTCCAATAGAAATATGTCAGACTTTTTTTTTTTAATGAAGTTGCAATATCACAACTAAAAAGTCTGTGGTCTGAATTTTACAGAAGTAAATTTGAAAAAAAAATACTGTATATTATTACAAAGAATGATATAATTCTATTAAAAATAGTTGAAAAATGAATAAAAGCGTATTTTTATCATAGTCTTTTCGTTTCGGCTTGTCCCATTAGGGGTTGCCACAGCGTGTCATCCTTTTCCATGTAAGCCTATCTCCTGCATCCTCCTCTCTCACACCAACTGCCCTCATGTCTTCCCTCACTCCATCCTTCAACCTTCTCTTTGGTCTTCCTCGAGCTCTCTTGCCTGGCAGCTCCATCCTCATCATCCTTCTACCAATTTCTCACTGTCTCTCCTCTGGATGTGTCCAAACCATCGAAGTCTGCTCTCTCTAACTTTGTCTCCAAAACATCTAACCTTGGCTGTCCCAATGATGAGCTCATTTCTAATCCCATCCAACCTGGTCACTCCTAGAGAGAACTTCAACATCTTAATTTCAGACACCTCCACCTCTGCTTGCTGTTGTCTCTAATCCGTACATCATGGTTAGCCTCACCATTGTTAAACTTTGCCCTTCATCCTAGCAGAGACTCTTCTGTCACATAACATACGTGACACTTCCCTCCACCCGTTCCAACCTGCTGGGACCCTGTTTCTTTATCTTTATTTAATAAAATAATATTCTGGAAAACTAGTTTTAAAGATGCAAGAAGAGCTCACCATTTTAGGAGAACACAGTTGTACAATCCAGCCATCCATTGTCTGTACCGCTTTATCCTCACAAGGGTCGCGGGCGTGAAGGAGCCTATCCCATATAAAAAGAAAATATTTTATGAGGAAAAAAACATTCATAAAAATAAAATGAAATATGAGGAAAGCGTCATTTTATGAGAATTACATCACATTTCAGAGAATATTATTTTTCAAAGTTGTATTTATATATGGGAAAAGTTAATTCTGAGAATTGAAAGTATTAAAATAACAAAGTGTGAATTTAATGAAAATTAGAAAATTTTAATATATAAAATGTCAAAGTATAGTGAGAAAATGTTAAAATTCCTAGAAATGTGTTTTGGGATAAGAATAATGTCAAATTATATGAGAATAAAGTCAACATTGTTAGAAAAGTAATTTTCAAAATAAAGTTATTATAAAAGAGAGTCATTTTATTAGAATAAAGTCTTAATTTTACAAGAATTTCAGTTTTATGAATGTAAAATATTTCAATAAATGAAATTGTAATACTGTGAGGAACAAAAATGTCAGAATTTCAATTTTATGAGATTTAAGACGTAATAATAAATGAAATATCTGATTTCTGAATTGAAGTTGTAATTTTACGCAAAAAATGTGTGGTTTAATCAGAGTAAGGTTGTAATATCAGAATGGAGTTGCAATTTTTACAAGACAAGTTGTCATTTCAGGAAAAATAAAGCCCTAGTACGGTGATAGTCATGGACTTATGAAACCATGCTCATAATAACTAAAAACACTTGTATCTCAAATTATCTTTCATTCATTCATTTTCCATACCGCTTATCCTCACTACTATCTTTCCCCATTGAAATGAGTGGAAAGTCATTTATCCATTCTAGTCCCAAAGTGTGCTTCTGATGTGCGCGCTAGGCCACCAGGGGGCAGTAAAATACAGGTATGCAGACAAAAACAAAGAGTTTCACAACTACTGTACTGTGACTCAGTAAGCTGCAGTAATCATGTAATATTAATATAAAAGAACATTAGTGCACTCTATTTGGCTACAAATGAACCACAATTAACTAAATGTATTGTCGACTATGACTATACTATGTTTAGCTATTCCGCTAAAACACAAACGCACCCCTTAACATAATGCTAGGATTTACTCTTAACCTAAGCTAGCTGAACTGGTGCAAGTATTGCTTAAAATTGCCCTTGTGTGATGCTAGAAAATGTCTTTTATGTCTACGAGTGTGTGTTTGTGTGTGTGTACAAGCGAGCAGTGGTCCGTGTCCTGGCAATTAAGCCCATATTTCTCCCCTCCCGCCCCCTCATGCCGCATCTCCCCCCACCACTCCCACGCAGGCCAGTGTGTGAAGTCTCTGTACACGTTCAACTCTGTGACGGCGCTCTGCTTTGTGCCTGAGGGCGACGGCTACATCATCACAGGATCAGGTGTGTGTGTTGTATATTTGCGTGCGAGCGTGCAGATAGAACAAAGACATGTCAGTCAAAAGTCCACTGTGGACAAAAGAATGTGATATCTGGTTGGAGATATGCGATGAAATTGAATGTAATGGTTATGTATGAGCGCCCAGTGCACACGATCGGAGGAGATGTAGGCGCACAATTATTTAGGCCAGGTGGAGGGGCTCAGGTGTGGCAGCCGTCACGAACAGTAATGGCCACTGTGCACCTGTCACTGAGCATTAACCTTGCACTCTGTCAATCCCAAACCTACTCCCTCCACCCAAACCCACCCCAACCCACACCCCCATCGCAGACGGGGGCAAAGTTCAAGCCTGGAGCTGGCGCACTTTGGACAACTGCCAATCAATCAACGTGCACCAGGAAGCGGTCACCTCCATTCAGGTAAGTGACTTATTGCCATGGCGACAGACATGAAAATACCTTAATGACATCATGGAGACACAGGGTGTCTTTAAAGTCTTAAATTTTATTTTACAAGATATATCATACAGTGCAATGTTGCCTTGAGTTTAATTCATTCTGTCACCACACTCATTACTCAAACACTCTTACCTTAAATCATATTTCCCCTTTGAAATGAGTGGAAATGCAATCAATCCGTTACCGCCTCCAATAAAGAACACAAAAATGTTTGTGTTTTTGTATTTTTTCTTTTTTTTTTTTTTTTTTAGTTGCGTTGAGTTCACTGCCACCATACGGTGTTTGTATCTAAAATTTTTGCTCGGAAGTCAAAGCAAAACATCGGCAGAACGACGAATGGTAACTAAAAAAAATAAATTGGGTCATTCGTACCTCAAGGCACCACTGTAAATATAATATAGTATACTGTGTTCCCCTGCCTCACAATTTAAGTATTCACCTATTTGCAGATTTGTTATTTTATTTTTTTTTTAAGAGAGGACCTCTTATTTTCTGAAAAACTCGCCAAATCACTGTTATTGTGCACTTACTAAAACACCGCAAGATGCCACCACAGCTTTAATAGAAAGTAGTCCTTTGGTGCCATCTTGTGGCATCTTGGTGCCAAGGAACTGTTTTTTATTAAGTACTGTGATAATTTTTATCCCATATTATCCTTAGTGATAACATTTATCAAATTTTTTCATTGTAAATTTGATCATGGTCTTAAAAAGGTTTATCAAAAAAGAGTGTTAAATATGCTTTTCCAAAATTAATAGTACAAAATGTTTTTAAAATTTGGTAATATTTTGATATATTGATCATATTTACTCTTTGGTGGTTATATTTAGATTTTTTTTCTCATATCTTAGTTAAGCTAGTACTATTTCAAGGGGCTGTCTTTTTCCAAACAGTTTCGGTCCATCCTTTTTCTCAGGGGGATTTGTGAAAGAAACTCTTTTGTGTGGCTATCCACCTGCCATGTGAGGTTATTTTTAAGCTGCTTGCGGATGTGAAAAACATGAAAACAAATGTTACTCCCTCTTATGTAGCGTGAAGGAACAAATTTAAGAAAAGCCTTTTGAAAATCTAACCGCCACGTCTTAGCCGAGCCTGTTTGTTGCTTCCAAATGAGTATTTGTTGAAAGCCGGCCAATTGTACAGCAAAAGCCCTTTTTTATGAATATTGAATTCCAGAGCTGCGTTTCTTCAATTTTCAATCATACCAGTACGCCTGAGGCATTAAAGCATAACGCATAGCTGTCATTGTTTATCTCTTCTGGCGTACCATTCATTTCCAAATAATTGTCCCTCGAAAGCGTAAACATGTTCGTATATACAGTACACACACACACATCACCATGACAACCTGTCCTCTCCTCAGTCTCAGGGTCCACTAGTGTTCAGCGGCTCGTCCGACGGAGGGGTGTCTGTGTGGAAGAACCGCTGCACTGAGCGAGACCCCCTGAGGCTGCTCCATGGCTGGAGCGGTCAGGTGACGGGCTGTGGAGGGGGGCGACTGGCCCTCAGCCCCAGGGGGGACCAAGTGCTCCTTGCATATGGACGCGCATGGATCAAGATCCTGCACTGGATTACTGGTGAGCCTCTGTCGAGTTATAAAGTGGGATACATAACAATTTTATGAATTTTTACCAAGTTGTGATGTTAAAAAAGAAAAAAGTCAGAAATAAAGTTGTAAATTGCAGCAGGAAAGTTGCAATTTAATGAGAATAAAGTTGTAGTATTATGAAAAAAATCTTCACATTTCCTGTGACAATAAAGTTGGAAGTCAGTTTTGGAATTTTATGAGCGTAAAGTAGTTACAGAGGAAGAAAAAAAGTCTTTGTAATTGTTTGATTAATGAATTATATGAAAATAAAGTTAAGTGTCATAATTTACTGAGAATAAAGGTGTAATGAGAGTTTTATTATGAGAAAAAGGTTATAATGATGATAAAATCACAGGATGTGAAAAAAGCTAGAATTTTATAAGAACCAGGTTTTTATATTATGAGAAAAAAAGTTGTGATTTTTGATCTTCATGAGAATGAAGTAGTAATAGTAAAGAAATGAAAACAGAATTTTATAAAAGATAAAGATGTAATATGAGGAAAAAAATAGTAATAGTAATAGAAGAATAGTCAGAATTTTATGAGGATGAAATCGGAATATTGCGAGGAAAGAAGGGTGTAATCTTTTTAAAGAATAAAATAGTAATAGCACAGGACAAAAAAGTCAGAAATGTATGCTAATATTTATACTATTATGAGAGGAAAAGTTGGAATAGTAAAAGAAAACAGTCAGATTTCTTAGAATAATGTACTATTTTGGGGAAAATAGTGATATTAGATGAAAAAGTCATAATCTTATGAGATTAAAGTAATTATATTATGAGAAAAAGGTAATAATTTTATGAAAAATAAAGTCATACTATTATGAAGAAAAGTATTAATAGCACAAGAAAAAAGTCTGAATTCTATGCAAATAAAGGCCTCCTATTATGGTTAAAAAAGCAGTGAAAGTACAAGAAAAACGTCAGGAATTTAGGAAAATGTAATCACAATATTCTGAGGGAAAAAAAATGCATAATTACGAGGATAAAATAATAATAGTACAAGAAAAATCTGAAATTTATGAGGATAAAGTCATTATATAATGAATAAAAAAGTAATAATACAGTATAGTACAAAATATCAGTCAGAATTTTATAATAGACTATCCATCCATCCATCCATTTTCTGAGCCGTTTCTCCTCACTAGGGTCGCGGGCGTGCTGGAGCCTATCCCAGCTGTCATCGGGCATGAGGCGGGGTACACCCTGAACTGGTTGCCAGCCAATCGCAGGGCACATAGGAACAAACAACCATTCGCACTCACAGTCATGCCTACGGGCAATTTAGAGTCTCCAATTCATGCATGTTTTTTGGGATGTGGGAGGAAACCGGAGTGCCCGGAGAAAACCCACGCAGGCACGGGGAGAACATGCAAACTCCACACAGGCGGGGACGGGGATTGAACCCCGCACCTCAGAACTGTGAGGCTGACGCTCTAACCAGTCGTCACCGTGCCGCCTATAATAGACTAAAGTTGTTATTATGGCCCTAATATTCTAATACAAACAAATTCTTAAAGAAAATTTAATTTGTTTTCTGCAACTTATAAAATTGCTGTTCGGAGTTTACATTATGTAGGAGTAAGAGCGTTTTCCTGGCGGTTGGTTTTCTCCTCTAAAATGACAATTGTGAAAAAATACAAACAACAAAAAACATACGAGAGCCTGGAGCACCTGGGGCTTCATATTTCACCTAACATCTGTCCAATTACCACAGGAACAGTATCCAAACTGACCAATCACGGCAGCATCACTGGGGTAACAGATTGTGTCCACCAGACAGCCGGCCTCTTAATTGGCTCCTGCTACGACGTGACCAATGGCGAGAGCACACTGAATTGTGAGTCAGTCACAAAATCCCAACTACTTTTATACCCTCTCAAGCTCCATCCCTTTGTTTCTCTCTCTCTCTCTCTCTCTCTCTCTCTCTCTCTCTCTCTCTCTCTCTCTCTCTAGTGTTCTCCATGCCTCAGTGCCACTACCTGGCCTCTCTGACCTGGCCACGAGCCCCCAGAATGCTTTGCTTCGCAACGTGGACCACAGGGAGCGGTGACCACCGCTGGGTCAGCGGCGGGCGCGACCTTGTCGTGTGGGAGCAGCTCCCCAGCTCCGCGAAGCAGAGGTATGCTGCCGTCTTAAAAAACGGGGCTCGGTGCAGACTGGTCAATTATATTCCCTTATTTGCATACTAATTTTTTCAAATTCCATTTGTTAAATGGGATATTTTAATTGCTTATGCATATAAAAGGGTCTCTGGAGTGCCTGCACACAAGTGTGAAATTAAACAACTGAATACCTTTTTTGGTGAGCTCCACATCAGAAAATATTATGTGCAAAATTAAATAATAGCACATGCCCACAACAATTTTTTTCACCCATGACTGAGAGTCAAACCTCAGGTTACGAACTTAATTCGTACTGTAACCCGAAACGTTTGCAAACCGAGGTAATGCTTCCCATTTAAATGAATGAAAATCTAATTAATCTGTTCCTGCCCCCAAATGAATTTATACAGTGGAACCTCGATAAAACAGACCCCGATATAACATATATCGGATAAACCGGACCGTCAGGGCTGAACAATGTGTCCAAAAATAGTTTGGATTTTTCACTTAAAATGCTGTTGACAAAGTCTGTCAGGTCCAGAATTGCCCGTTGTTGTTTACTGGTGCTGTGGCGCAATGCAGGCAGAGAATCGCACTGACACGTTTCCGGGTCACAGATATACAATACAATATGACTAGATCCAGTTCCAAAAGATGTGCCTCCCGTGCCTACGTGGTGGCTGTGTTGAATGTGGAGCATTGATGTGGTGTGGTGATAATGGTTCTATCTATTGTCTATTGTGCATAGAGTGATGGCAGAGAGAGATTGCTATGAGGAATCTTTGGAGTCTGGAACATGCTATTTTTGGTATAGTGACAGTTTTTTTTGTTTTGTTTTGTCAAGCTGTTCACCTTTGGCAACCAATTTGTAACTAGGAAGCACACTTAATTCCTTGCGGCTCATGAAAGCATCTACGAAGAGTACTGTACCTCAACAATGTCACCATGACCAAACACACCGGCGTGGTAAGGTTTGGATAAAACGGTTTTGATAAAACGTGAAACTTTCAAACATTTTCAAGCTTTTTAAAAAAAAAAAATTCTAATACATTCGTACTGTACTGGCCATTTTAGGCCACGAAAAAAACCTACAAAACAATAATTTTGTACTGCACAGTAATATGGGTACATATGGCCCCCCCAAAAAAGTGCTTCCATGTAACGGACAATCGGCTATATCGGGCGACCCGCAGCCCCGATTAGTCCGTTCTATCGAGGTTCCACTGTACTTTTTATCAGTGTGTGATTAAATTTTATCAGTGAATCAAAAGTACGAATCCTGTCTTGGTGTTGGCCAATCAGAGGTAGAGTAGGGCGAGTTATCGTTACACACAATGGACATGGGAGTTTTTTTTGGACTTGATAAAATTTTAATTGTTGTGGTAACACCCGCCGCGCCTATCAGGTTTGCACCGTAGATGCACGCAACTCGGACAAAGGAAGTTAACTGTGTATTACATTCGCTAGCCTGCAAGCTAACGAGCTAAGGGCCGGAGCTAAAAAGCTCCATCGACCGCTGCGACATAGTTAAAACTTCAGCGCTCTGAGTTGTGTGTCTGTTCCCCACAAAACACTCACACACAGACAACTTTCCCACCATATGTGTGAGTGTTTGTGTAACTGTTTGTAAACCATAACCACAGCGGCACACGTTATCAAATATTCAGGCAGTAGTTGACTTCAGCGAACTCAGTTTTTTAGCATCAGTTGATTGCCATGTGAAGGTCTCACATCACAGTCCAGCAGCTTGAGGGCAGGCTGTGGTTTACAGTTTATGCATCCTTTATTTAACCAGGTAAAAGCTTAGAGATAAAATCTGGCAAGAGGCATCAGAAATTATACAGGCAGCAGAAATTATACAATACATAACACGACAACATTGATACAATAAATAAAAATAAAGACTAAAAAATACCAGTGACATTAAAATGTATGGCATCTGATTTAAAAACAGTGACAACACCCAAGTGCTTTCGAGTACATACATGTTTTTATTTTTTTATTTTATTCATTCAAATTTGGCAGGCTTTAAGACATTTGTGGGGCCTCTTTAGTGGGCTAATGACTCTATACCAGTGGTTAACCTGGGTGTTTGCCTCACCGAACCCCAGGGTGGTGTAAGGTTAAGAACCACTGGTATAAAGTCATTAACCCACTAAGTCGGGACTCAACGGAGGACTCAACACACATATATCCATAAAAGCCTTCTTACACTGCATTTTGAATGCCGTGTTCATGCCGTTCAAAATGCAACGCTGCGTCAAGGTGGGCGTTTACCATTGTGGCACTGCGCCTCAATTTGAAATGCTTTGTTCTTTTTTTAAACTATCTTTATTTAACATTTCAGCGATACACCTGAGTTGAATAGCATTGCTGTGGCGTCAGACAGCGCATCCAATAATAAAGAGAGCCCAAACATTTACTCTTACTTATGAACCCTTTTTGAGGATTGTAGAACTAACAAAGAAAAGGAACAGATTTTGTTGTGAATTTTCACAACCAAGTCCGTTCCTCTGACATGAGAGTGGCACTTACCAAGGGGAATCGCAACAGCAAAATTCACATTCACTTACAGTAAATCTTTTTTTTTTTTTTTTTTTTTTTTTTTTTTTTGTGAAATTCAGGTTTTGTTATTTTAAGATGCGTGGTTCATTTTGTGCAAGACCTGGATGACTGAGAATCTACACAGACAATAAAAGATATACCAAGAGCAATGGATAACACAAAATATTGTACCAATTGTACAAATAAAAATCTGGAATATAGCGGGACCGCGAAGCAACAACCGTCATATAGAGGAGGATTACTGTATGTGTACGCTGTGATGATAAGTTGCAGGGTCTCATTGTTTCTAGACATGTGAATCCTGGGACTCACCAGTGTAAAATGATCTATGCATTAAATAAACATGATAGCGGTTTATTGCTCATTAACTTTAACTAAGGAGGGAAAGGGGATGAGGACTACAGCTCCTCCATTAAAGAAGAGTATTCTTCCATAACAACATAAGGAAAATTCTGATTCAGGTGTTTTTTATTTTGTCCGTTTCTTTTTTAATTCATTGGTTGATTGAGGCACAAGAAACTGTTGTCTTTTTTTATTCCCTCAGTCACACTTTCACCAGCGAGTGGATTCTCATTTTTTTTCAGTCTAATAAAGAGAAGAAAAAAAAAAAAAGATACAGTGGCTACCTTTTTAGTTGCATTGTGTGATGCAGAGTCAATGACGGTTGCACAACACAAGAAGCACAGATCTTTCCGCTGATCTATGAGTTCTACCTTACTTTATCTTTAGTAGTTTCCCTTTTCTTAGGAGCCATTCTGACAGTTTAGCCCTTTGTTTAATTTGATTATGTTAACCATTAGTACTGTAGAGATTATTTTTGGATCAAAATAAAATGATTTTCTGACTTTTTACCACGTCAATCACCATCGCGGCAGCTATTAGACTTGTGATTGGATGATCGAGGGTGCGGGGGACTTCTGCCTCCAGCTTTTCTTTCACCTTACGCCGTGAAGCAGACAACTAGTTTACAGCAACGCGTTATGCACGGAGTCAATTATCATTGCACAGCAAGAGAAGACGCACAACATAGATCCTTCCGTTCATCCATACCAAGTGCATTTGCAAACCGAAAATAGGATTTTTGCTATTCCATGTCCAGCCTGGTCACTATCCCCTGCGAAAGCTGGGGTCCACTGTATAAATACGTTGCAGAAAAGGTGTTTGTTTGAACTGGTGCAAGTGCACTGCAACAGTGGTACCACCTCTGCTTCAATTTGAGCTAGGAAAAACCCTGCACAAACAGTCAGATTTCAACAATTCTTAATCCTTGGGCTAATTTGTTTAACTGGTGTAAAAATGGGCAGCATGGTGATGAGAGCTTAGCACTTCGGCATTACAGTTCTGAGGTTCTGGGTTTGAATCGCAACTCCGGAATTTGCATGTTCTCGTGCTTGCGTGGGTTTTTCGGCTTCCTCGCACATTCCAAACACTTACATGTTAGGTTCATTGAAGGCTCTAAATTGTCCATAGGGGTGAATGTGAGAGTTAAAGTACAATGTTCCCCTGCTATATTGCATTTTATTTAATTTTTTTTAAATAATTTGTGTGTGTGTGTGTTTAATGGAGTTTTACAGTATATTTATTTACTGCAATGCCCTTGCAACAGGGGGGACATCACAGTGAAGAGAGACATCCGGTTAGAATTGCCACTAGAGTCCGAGGGGGACACGGAAGACGACGAGGAGACTGACGGTAAAAAAGACGCACAATTCTCCCGTTTTCATTTACCGCCTCACAAATTACAGTGTTAATTTTAGACTACGTGTATCGTGACAAATTCCTGTGGCCTCTTTGTTAAACTTAGAACACCTTGATGATCATGATGATGATGACGACAACGTGGGAGGAGGAGACGAGGAGTACGCGCGGTCTGCCGGCTCGTGGTTACGTTGCATTCTCCAATGAGGAGCCATTTTGGAGAGAGGAGAGACTGAGGCTGGATTTACGCTGCATGGTTCAAGTGACACAATTCACTTTTTTTTAAGTGTTCAAGTGGCACAATTGGGATATGATTCATGGCAGCAAAAAGAGAAAAAATGCAGTCAGGTCTCTACTACTCTATGTATGGGATATCTGCCAATGGGGTTGCAGCATACGTCGCAATGCCAGCTTGATGTCACTGAAATATACCAATTGGTGAAGCACACACACCCACATCTGAATATATAAACAAAGAACATTAAAAAAACACCTGCTGTGAATCTAAACTACAGCAAAAGTATAGACAATTAAATGTGCTTCAAATATGCTATGTTAGAGACTCATATTTCATTAAATAGGTAATACAGTGTAGAGTGGATTAATGTGCAGGTTACATCATTTAAATTCATGGGGGGGGGAGTCAGCCCAGGCCAACTAAATGCTATATTTGATTGATTGCCTTGATATAGGGCTGCAGCTATCGAATATTTTCAGAATCGATTATTCCATCGATTCATCGAATAATCAGTTAAAAATGTCTTTTGGTGTTCAGGTTTATTGCAGAATACATTTTTATCCGATTAGTGTTCATTAAGTAATTATTGTTGTTAATTTGGTACTGTTTAATGATTAAACCATACCAAATGCACAACAGTTAAGCAATATCACACGAAAGGGTGTGATGTTTTACTGCAACCATTTTGAAACTGAGAGCTACTTCTTTGGTACCGCTTAATGCGGAGGGCTACTAGTTTGATAAACACTTGTGAAGCTACTCCTGGTTCAACTAAATTGTCAATTACAGGTTAGTCATACTATGGCTGCAAATAACAATTATTTTCATAATAGATTAAAATGATTATCATTTTTTCCCATAAATTGATTATTCATTTACTGGTTTGGTCTGTACAATGTCAGAAAATAGAAAAAAAAAAAGATCATTGTTTTTTTTTTATTTTTAAGTAAAAGCCTATGTTTGCAAAAGTCCATTTTTTAAACACAAAGATTTCTGGTTCTGGATTCATGGAGGACTACAGAAATCAGAGAATTTAACTGTTGAGAAGGTGAAATCAAAGGATTTGTACAGTTTTAAGTTTAAGAGTCTTAAAATGATTAATCGCAAAGTAGTTGTCGATGAATTTCATAATGAATTAGTTGTCGATTAATAGATCAATTGTAGCATTTCTACTTTGATTTGAACATTCATTCATTCATTTTCCGTAGCGCTTATCCTCACTAGTGTCGCGGGCGTGCTGGAGCCTATTCCAGCTAACTCTGGGCGAGAGGCGGGGTACACCCTGAACTGGTTGATTTGAACATAAAAACAAAAAAGATCATTATAAAAGAGAGAAGAAAAAGGCAGTCAATTTCATCCTTCGGCACAGTTCACATGTTCAAAAAGAAGTAGGAAGTAAAAAAACCTGCAGTAGTCATGCCCCTTGTTCGCTATATAATTATTACCTGTCATATTAATACAATAAGTTATTCACATACAAAACTCAACATCTAAACCATATACAATATACAAGACAATCTTCATGGAAACAAAATTTTAAATATTGTAAGAAAAGACTAAATTAGGCAGCACGGTGGACGACTGGTTAGAGCGTCACAGTTGTGAGGACCGGGGTTCAATTCCCGGCCCCACCTGTGTGGAGTTTGCATGTTCTCCCCGTGGCTGTGTGGGTTTTCTCCGGGCACTCCAGTTTCCTCCCACATCCCAAAAACATGCATTGTAGGTTAATTGAAGACTCTAAATTGCCCGTAGGTGTGAATGTGAGTGCAAATGGTTGTTTGTTTGTATGTGCCCTGCGATTGGCTGGGAACCAGTTCAGGGTGTACCCCGTCTCCTGCCCGATGATAGCTGGGATAGGCTCCAGCACTCCCGCGACCCTTGTGAGGATTAGCGGCTCAGAGAATGGATGGACTAAATTAATGACATGAATAAAGAACAAAAGCAAAATCAAGACACAATTTCATTACAAAACTCAACACAACCAAATGTTCCAACATTTCCAAACTTTTTTCTGTTTTACACAATTTCCGTCTTTTTTGAGTTACGAATCCTTGCTTGGTCTTTTTTTTTTTTTTTGCTTTGTGTTGAAGCCAACATTTTAGTTACGGGCGAGCTTCGGCTAGACAGCGCCTCAAGCGAAGTGAAAAAAAAAAATGGAGCAATTCAGGTACTGTAATGCCCTCTCATGTGGGCAAGGAGAGCCATGGTTGCCAATGTACTTTCAGACGTTTATCAAACAGGACAGTCAAATACACAAATTCAAAATGAGAACACTCGCTGTTGCTGATGGCCACCACTCACGCCCTGACACACGCAGTTTAACTGGCTAACCTGACTCTAGCTCATGATGTCACTCACTGGGCCACGCTCCTTACAGGCAGACATCAAGCACACGAATACTACAGTACGTACAGTAATTACAATTTGTAAAAAAGTTCATTTCTTTACATTCTCTTTTATACAATATAGTGCTCTTTTACTTGATTAAAAATATAATTTAAAAACTGTGGTGTCATTTTTGGGAGCTGGAACAGATTAATTTCAATGGGGAAAATTGATTTGAACTTCAAGTAAAGTTGGTCACGGAACGAATTGAACTCGTAAGAGAATTACTGTTGACTTCATGTTCTCACTGCCCAATTTTGTTGTTTGTGGAGTTGGGTGCAATTTGGGCATCTGTGCCTGGGTGTTGTTTCTTGTGGTCCGTCAGTGTAAACACAGTGTAGACACACATTGTCAACATGTCACTTGAAATGGACATGGGAAATCGATTATCTAAGCGTTTAATTGGAATTTGACACTAGGGACCTGAAATGTAAATCCCGCCTGCAAGTGTTTTTGTGTGTGATTGTTTCCTCTGTAAATATTAGTTGCAATAAATCTGTCACAACCCCCAAATTTGCATCTCGTCCTTTTTTTAAAACGCCAACCTGACCCTGGCTTCTCCAGAATCACCGGCTTATCCCGCCACAGAGCCGTTGTGACCTATGTAAATGAATGTAAATTCAATTATACACCATCTTCTCTCTCTGCTTTGTTTTTCCTCTAAAGCGTCCTTGCAGTTATTATAATCAAGTTTCCCCCCACCCCCTCCTCCTCCTCTTGACTATGAGCTTATAAACATCGCTTTCTGTATCATTTCTTTGCCACGTCAAATTTGTTCCTTTTAATTTGAAACCTTTTTTTTTTTTTTTTAAACATAATTAGCATTTCAATCTCTCCGACATTCTCTCTCCCTTGCTCCATCGCTGGCTCTCTCTCGCTCTCTCTAGCGGACTCTACATGTCTCGGTCGCTAAGGCAACCAATGCTTTTTTTTCCCCTTGCTCTCTGTATCTCCCCTTTTCTCTCTCTCTCTCTCATTCCCTCTCTCCACTTGCCAGAGGTAGGCACTGATATGCGTCGGGAGTGCGTGAGAGACATTTGGTTGGCATTTACGCAGTATAGTAGTAGATGGGAAGTTGGCTCAAAGTGTCATTCAGAAGTATTGGCGGCGTGTGTGACGTAGATAATGATGATTTATGGGGTTGGCTGTGAACGTGTGCGACCGGACTGGATGATCACTGTGTACTTTTGGCCGTTTATTGGGCGCAGATGTGTGAGAACGTGTGGTGCATAATTGAGCGTTAAAACTTGAAATGGCTCGCGGGAGCGTGTATATTTAGAATAGATTAGCGCGCGGGATATTTGCCAATACTATCACTGCGTGGATCCTAGATAGAGAAAAGCTGGACCCTCCCCCTTTGTTTTCCTCTCTTTTGCCCCTCTTGTCTCATCTTTCAGAGATGATCAACGTGGTGGAGTGTCAGTGAACACAGCGAAGCGATGGAGAGATGGTAAAATGGGAGAGTTTCAGGGGAGAAAGCCAGGCAACTTCTCCCTCACTCTTAATCTTTGTATTCTTTTCCAGCTCCATCGCTCCTGTCGCACGACTGACCGCCCTCGTCTCCCTCGTCCTGGTCGCCCTGGTGACGCAGCCCTCCACCTGTCACCGTGACGACGAGGGCGAGGACCGGGTGGACGCCCTCTCGGTCCAGTTGTCCGTCACCACCCAGGTGACGCCCACCCCTCTTTGGGCGGTGGTCTGGGGGCCCACGCAGCCCCTGGAAGATGAGACCTACCACCTCCTTTCCAGCCAGGAAACGGAGCACCTGCGCCAGCACGGGAGCCAGCAGGAGGCCAGCACCGCTGCTGTCGTTTCCTCTGAGGATTGGCTGTACCCTGACGCCATCACGCATCCTGAAGAGGAGGCGCCCCCGGAGTCGTGGAACCGAGAGGGCGTTGAGGACAGAGGGACGGACGAGGCTGAGCTGGAGGAAGGTGGGTATCAGGGAAAATGACATCCTGCATTGCCAGGAGTGCTCCTGGGAATTAGCTGTCATGCGGGTGAAGGCTGATCCCCCCCCCGTGCACACCTCCCCAAGTGAGCGCAGTCGGTTGTGTCTGGAAAGCCTCATAAAGTTGGCATCACTTACGGCGAGCAATCGGCCACCCTCAAGATATGCGGAAGATGCCACGGGATGACTATTTTAGTTGGAGGTCTGTAGTTGGAGTCTTTTTGCACATCCAATTTCATGTTCAGCTGCACTCAATGATTTCTTCTTTTGTTCTTGGCACAATTATACACGGTCACGCTCTGAGAATAGTAATCGTGTGTGTGTGTGTGTGTGTGTTACAGTGGACCCTCAGTTCTACGTCACTGTGACCATCTCCTCGCTGCTTATCCTCACTGCAATCATCATCACGGCCAAACTCTGGTAGGAATTTCCTCTTATTTATGATCACGCAGTGGCAGGATATGCATTTTGTACCAAGGCCTTCTGTCGCGTTGACTTGCCTGACTTAATACCACCACTATCACATCGCAATCATCACTGCTGTACAAAAATGCAATATAACAGCACACAACTGTGCCATGTACATCATCAGGAGCAGTTCAGAATCAATATTTATCATGACAACATGAAAAAACATTTCAATGAAATACATCATACTCTCCCGAGATGCCAACTGGACTGTTTTATATTTATGGCCGAGAAGTGTTTTTCATACAAATACAGTGGTACCTTTACTTACAAGTGTCCCAACTTATGAGTATTTTTTCGTCACTTGGCCAATTTTTTTGTTTTGGTTTGCGAGGCAAAATTAGAGTTACGATTGAACCAAGATATTGCTGCTGTAGAGAAGTGGAAAAGAAATGGAGTAGTGAAGTTGCTGCGATGCCCTTGCGTGTGGGCGAGGAGAGCCACAGTCGGCGATGCACATTCAGACTTTATTAAATAGGACAGTCAAAAACACAAATACAAAATGAGAACACCCGCAAGCAGCTGCTGTAGACCACCACTCACGCCCAGATGCTCACACGCACATTAACCAGCCAACCAGCTCCTGACGTCACTCACGAGTCCACACCCCTTAAAGGCAAGCATCCAAACAATAAATAATACAGTACGTACAGTAATGACACTTTGTAAAACCAGTTTATTTTTTACATTCTGTTTTTATACAATATAGTGTTATTTTACTTTATTAAAAATATGCATTAAAAAAATTGTGGGGTTTATTGGTGGGCTGGAATGGATTAATGGAATATCAATTTATTTCAGTGGGGAGACCTGATTTGATACGCGGCATGGTGGACAACTGGTTAGCCCATCGGTCTCACAGTTCTGAGGACCTGCGTTCAAATCCGTCCTCGTCTGTGTGGAGTTTGCATGTTCTCCCGATGCCTGCGTGGGTTTTCTCCGACTTCTCCGGTTTCTTCCCACCAGAGGTGGGTAGAGTAACCAAATACTGTCAAAAACCTAGTCAAGTAAAGACTAACTTGTGAGCAACTTTTGATTAAAAAAAGAAATACAAATCAGAGCATGAACGTCAAATAAAATACAAAATTAATATGGGAATGGGAATCCACACACACCTGCCACTAATTCAATTTTAAACTGCCCAAAAACCAAGAACACATGCATTGCGCCCTACAGAAACATTATTTTTTTTATTCGCTTAAATGACTTCATGAAGAAGCTGTTTGCTGACTTGAAAGTGTGTTTGTGCGTGTGCGTGCGCGCCAGCGTGTGTGCGTGCATGAGCATGTGTGTGTGCACGAGAGAGAGAACGAAAACGAGAAAGAAAGAAACATCTGCAACTTACCGCAAGGTGTTTTCTCAAGTTAGAAGTGGGCTGAAATATCCAAGTTTGGGCAGTCACAATTTAAGAGCTACATGTTTTTTGGAGTCTGTAAGTAAACACTCACGTGGCTAAAATTTGTCACTTTGATTGTCCCACGAAGGGTTTGTGTGCGATCATGTGACTGCCTCGTGATTGATTGATTCTTCTTCCACATAAATACTCAAGTAAAAATAAAAAGTGTGGTTCATTCAAACTACTCTCACAAGTACAATTTATGTATGTAGGGCGTTGCTACCCACCTCTGCCTCCCACATCCCAAAAAAATGCATGGTAGGTTAACTGAAAACTCTAAATTGCCCGTAGGTGAGAATGTGAGTACGAATGATTGTTTCTTTGTATGTGGCCTGCGATTGGCTGGCATCCAGTTCAGGGTGTACCCTGCCTCTCGCCCGGGATAGGCTCCAGCACGCCCGAGACCGTGGTGAGGATAAGCGGTACAGAAAATGGATTGATGGCTGGAACTGATCTGATATATGAGTAAACTGAGTTGCAAGCTTGGTCATAGAATTAAATAAACCCGTAAGGCAAGGTACAAGGTATTTGCTATAATTACGACTTTACTACAGCATTAGTGTCGGTTACTGATAGACTACGACTCGTTCCGACTCAACTTTGGTTCAGGACTTTTAACAAGCTTTCCATGATGCCAGATACTTGAAGATCAGATATTTGATAGTCTGGGCGTTGTTTATGGTCAAATTTGAGTCGTTCTAGATGACTAAGGAATCAGTAAGTTGTTTGCTTCAATGAATGCCTCACATCTGGAAACAACAGCATTGGTTTACCTGAAAATTCCCCTCATGTTGGACTCCATGATTGTAAAAATCTTCTGAATCTGTTTGGGCCACAATCCCAAAAGTAAAAACGCTGGTGACTGCTCCAAACTTCCTTCTCTCAATTAGCCCGACAAGTAAAGAAGGGGCACTGCATTGTATCCTGAAGCTGAGTTTAGACCCATCACCCATGGATGTGCCGGATCACAGCGAGCTGGACAAGCTCTTTAGAATTCCCACTTACCCAGTACACATGTCTTTGGAGGAAGCGTGCCTTGGGTTTGTCTAACCAATGAGAAGCCACACAAGTGTAAAAGAGAAACATCCAAACTAAAGCTGTCAAGGCTGTTTCCATCCTTCCTTGCCCTCTAATGAACTCCAGAGCTGACCTTGTTTCCTCTGTGGCTTTTTGCCTTTGACACAGGAGGATGAGGAGTGAAGACACTAGTGGGAGCTTGGAGCGAAGCTGCTGTCAGCCTGTTCACGCATAAATATTGCGGTTTTCCACGCGAAAAGAGGTTATATTTTAGTAGAAAACGGATGTATTCTGTTGGCTTTCATTAGTAGTGTAGTGTTTTTTTTGTCTTATGCTCATGTTAGTAGAGAATAATGCAGTCTGAATGTTACATAATGTTTAAATCGTGTCCATCCCCACTTAAGATGAACACCTCCCTCAAATATAGACTTTCCTGTGTGAAATGTAATTATCTCTGCTCATACTCTAGGTCACATATGGACAGAGTTAACTGCTGGGGCCTTGGTGAACTCTGTTGCTAACAGCAGCACCTAACCTATGAGTTTTCTGTGCAATATAAAAGATGTGCTCCTACGTTATGTGGAGACTAGCTTTCCAGTTGACTCTGACGTGGTCCCTCCACAGTGTTGTGTGCATCCACATTGACGTTCTAGGGAGCTTTGCAATTTATTAGGTCTGCCCAGTCTGCCTCAGTTCTCGTCATTTCTTTGCATTTTTTGTTTTTTGTTTTAAACTTGAAGCCCTGCTGCAAATACAGAAAGAAAAAAAAAAAAACAATTATTGACTCTCCTACCAAAGAAATTGGTTATATTGCCCATTTTAACTGATTCACTGTCGGGGATATTTATATTCGCCAACTTAAATTCAACTGTTTACTGCGACAAACGAATATATTTATCAAGTACATTTTTCAATGAGTAGCATGGTAGAGGTTCTCAGCGATTAAGATCTCTGTCGATGGTGGATTTGGATTTAAGGTCAGCACAGCTTTTGAGTTGAAGATAAAGATTACGGAGTGAACCTCGGCTTGTCACATATATTATGAGGGAGCGAAATGCCAACACAATGACAGTTGAACAGGCTTAGGCCCCTCACACTTGAACAGAATATACAGTCCCTTCCAAAAGTATTGGAACTGCAAGATCAAGTCCTTTGTTTTTGTTGTATACTGGAGACATTTGGGTTTCAGATCAAAAGATGAATATGAGAAAGAAGTTCAGAATTACATCTTTTATTTCATGGTATTTACATCTAGATGTGTTAAACAACTCTGGACAAAGCACCTTTTTGGTTGAGCTCACCCACTTTTCAAGTGAGCAAAAGTACTGGAACATGTGACAGATGGCTGTTTCTTGTTGCTCAGGTGTTGCCTCTTATATTGATTGCTTAAACATTAGATGGTGCTTGTTTTTGCTTTGGATTTCACCTGTGAAAACTGCATTTGCTGTTAAGCAAACATGAAGACCAGAGAGCTGTCCCTGGGAGAAAAGCAAACCATTTTGAAGCTGAGCAAAGAGGGGACATAGATCAGAGCTATTGCACAAACATTGGGCATAGCCAATACAACACTTTGGAATGTCCTGAAAAAGAAAGGAACTACTCGTGGAGCAACAGACATCGAACAGGTCGTCCAATGATATCAACAGCAGTTGATGACAGAAACATTGTAAGAGCTGTGAAGAAACACCCAAAGAAAACAGTCAGTGACATCACTGCCAACCTCCACAGGGCAGGGGTGAAGGTATCACAATCCACTGTTCAAAGAAGACTTTGAGAGAATAAATATACAGGCTATACCAAAAGATGCAAACCAATCATCAGCAAAAAGTATCGGAAGGCCAGATTGGATTTTACAAAGAAGTACAGAGCCACAAAAGTTTTGGAACAAAGTTTTCTGGACTGATGAGACCAAGATTAACTTCTACCAAAGTGATGGAAAGGCCAAAGTATGGAGAAAGAAAGGATCTGCTTATGTTCCAAAACACACAAGTTTATCTGTAAAGCATGGTGGAGGTAGTCTCATGGCTTGGGCTTGCATGGCTGCTTCTGGAAGGGGCTCACTAGTCTTTATTGATGATGTCATGATGGTAGCAGCAGAATGAATTCTGAACTCTACAAAACCATTTTGACTGGCAATTTACAGAAAAAATGCATCCAAATTAATCGGGAGTAGCTTCATCATGCAACAAGACAGTGACCCATAAAACACTGCCAACACAACAAAGGATTTCATCAGGGAGAAAAATTGGAAGGTCTTACACTGGCCAAGTCAATCACTGGACCTTAACCCAATAGAGCATGCATTTTACCTCCTGAAGAGGAGAGACTGAAGGGAGAAACCCCCAGAAACAAACAAGAACTGGAAGAGGCTGCAGTAAAGGCCTGGAAAAGCATTTCAAATGAAGAATCTAACACTCTGGTGAAGTCAATGGGCCGCAGGCTTGATGCAGCTATTGCAAGTCAGGGTTATGCCACCAAATATTAAATGTGATTCACAATTAATTTAATAGCCTGTTCCAATAGTTTTGCGTGCTTGAAAAGTGGGTGGCTTCAAACAAAAGGTGCTCTATCTTGAGTTGTTTAACACATCTAGATGTAAATACCATGAAATAATTTTTTTCAAGATTGTGCGAAAAGATGACGCAATTCATGGAGTAAATGGCGAACGCCATGTAAGAAAGTCACACTAAAGCCATTCGGTGAGTCAGTGTCGCTCACGTATGTTTCTTAGTTGTATCTGTAAATACATTATTTTGCATTCAAAAGCCCAGTAGAGATGAAAAGCTTAAACATACTTTATTGACACTAAGTACTTACTTATTTAAGGTGGAGGTGGGACTGCATCAGGGATCAGCCCTGAGCCTCTTCCTGTTTCCAGTGGTGATGGGTAGGTTGAAAGATTAGGTTAGACTGGAATTCCCGTGGACCATGATGTTTGGTGGAGGAACAGTTAGAAAGATGGAGGCATGCACTGGAAAGCAGAGGAATGAAGATTAGCCCAAGTAAGACAGAATATATGTGCATGAATGAAAAGGGTGGTGGGGGAAGAGTGAGGCAACAGGGAGAAGAGATAGCAAGGGTGGAGGACTTTAAATACTTGGGGTTAACAGTCCAGAGCAATGGTGAGTGTGGTCAGGAAGTGAAGAAACAGGTCCAAGCAGGTTGGAACGGGTGGAGGAAGGTATCAGGTGTGTTATGTGACAGAAGAGTCTCTGCTAGGATAAAGGGCAAAGTTTATAAAACAGTGGTGTGGTCAGCCATGATGTGAGGATTAGAGACAGTGGAACTGAAGAGACATCAAGAAGCAGAATAGGAGGTGGCGGAAATGAAGAAGTTGAGTTTCGCTCTCGGAGTGACCAGGTTGGATAAAATTAGAAATGAGCTCATCAGAGGGACAGCCAAGGTTCGATGTTTTGGAGACAAAGTTCGAGAGAGCAGACTTCGATGGTTTGGACACGTCCAGAGGAGAGAGTGTCAGTATATTGGTAGAAGGATGATGAAGATGGAGCTGCCAGTCAAGAGAGCTCGAGGAAGACCAAAGAGAAGGTTGATAGATGTAGTGAGGGAAGACATGAGGGCAGTTGGTGTTCGAGAGGAGGATGCAGGAGATAGGCTTACATGGAAAAGGATGACGCGCTGTGGTGACCCCTATAGGGACAAGCCGAAAGGAAAAGAAGATTGACACCAATTACTACTTTCCTAATAGTCAGGGCCTTGGCTCCCAGACAGCATTTGCAGAAATATGGTAGTTGCGGCACTGCTGCTAGTTTGTTCATAATTTGTACTGTTAACACCTTTAAAGATTTGCTATCACTCTTAAAAAAAAATTAATATTCTACCTGCCATTACGCCACTAATACAAGGGATGGGTGTTCCTTATATATTGCCCCGCCAGAGAGTGGCCATTAGTGGGAAATGCGGGACTCATCTAGATGATATAGTGGAGCACTTCCACGCTTTGCTGATCAGACCAATAATGTCAAGTTGATTTGACTGCCAGATCTTCTGCACCTTGTTTTCCCACATGTTCCTCTGTCAAGGTTTTTTGTTGTTTTATGTTGCTTATTTATGCGTTCGTTCACTCTCTCCTTACTGTCAATCGTAATTTTCAATGCACCGCCTAGAGCAGTATAATTTGTTCCATTTCATATTCCCTTTTCATACTTCAGCTCAGGTTTGCCGCCACAGTCTTACATTATCAACACCTTCCTCCTCTTCCAACTAGAGCCTCCTTCGCCTTGCAGGGATTTTCTTTCGGCTCTGAATACCTGGGTTTTTACTGCACTTCTTTCCTTGAGGTTCTTGGCTTTCTATCGGTATTGCAATTGTGGCTGCCTCGCTCTAATGCGGTCTTCTTTGCATCTTATCTCTGACACGAGTTTCCTTTGTGTCCCAGTGCTGCCAGTGTGGCTGCAGTTTAATCCTCCAGTTTCCTGAGAGCTGCTACACAATAAAATAAAAAATTTAAAAAACACTTGTCTTCACACAAGACCTAACTGTTGCTTCTAAAATTTGCTTCAGCAGTGACCTTATTCAAACTGGAGGCGAGGCAGCACATTGTCGCTCTCACACTATTTCTGTGTGACATGATAGACTGGCTGGCGCTCGGGTGTCATAAATGTGTAAATAACGCCATGTGTCGGATGGGAGGAGTGAAGATGGGGTGCAGATGGACTCAAATGATTGCAAATAGTGGAAAGTGGCTACCATCCAGTTCATTATGATTACAGAAGAGCTGCATATGCGCTTAGAGTTGTTTTCCAGGCGCTACAATCATCTGTCTGATGGTGTCAAGCTTGACTGAGGCTGAGGGCAGGTATACCTGACGTTGTATGGGACATCAGTTGACTTTGGTAGAGAACATACAGCTCTGTCACTCATGTATTCTGAAAGGAATGCTGCTGTTTTTACAAAAATTGTTACATATCGTCACTGTTGGGCAGAATTCAAATATGGTCAACTTCATAATTTTGCGATACTATTCATCTGTCCCTGGGCCGTCTGATATTTGTATGCATTATTAACTAATTTAAAGTGTTGAAATAGCTTGAGAACAAATCTATTAACTTTCTTGAACACTGAACTGTCTGACAAGTGTCGACGGTAGCCATGCGGCATTATGTGGGATCAAGATTCAAAGTCTGGATGTTTTTTAGACAGTAATGAATTGCTCTAATGCTTCAGTGCAGAAGGAACTGGCTAGCTACTAGCGTAAGTGCATGTAGATTCATTTCCACCTACCAAACTGCTTAGTCAGCTCATTGTTTTACTTATTGCATCAGTCATGGTGCTAAGACTTTTGAGAAAGAGTTTGGGAAGATGATGTAACCTCAGTTTTATTCTGTTGTGAAGTATTAAAGGCTTTTTGTCTGGTTGGGGGGTTGGCGTAACCGCAGACTTTGTGAATGGCTGGTGACCTGTCCTACCAATTTTATCAATGACAGTGTAATAAATGAAGATATTTTTAAGTTTATTAAATTAGCGATTGAACATTATTTTGGGGTGGTGTTGTGTTGATATTTATGGGCAACGTTATATGATAGGATTATACGGTTTAATACCAACTTGATCGATGCAGTGTTTGGTAACTCAAGCAAAATGGTGTTTTTTAAATTTACTGAGGAGTAGTGATTTTGGAGATGCGAGGATTACACCCTACAGCTACGATATTTACTTATTAAAAGACCTTTCAATAGAGCGAGGGTACTGTTAGAGGTTGGAGCCTACGGTTTGGAGTACGCTTCAGGTTGGTTTAGTGGTATGGTTAATGTAGTGCTTAGTGCTACAGTCATGGTTAGGGGTTGGCTTTGTAGTAGGGTTAGTGGCAAGGTTGCATGAGTGGTACAGTGAGGGTTGGTGGCAGGTTTAGTGATATGGTTCGGGTTGGTTTGTTGTCAGGTTAGTGTGGAGTTCAGTTGTAGAGTTAGTGTTGGTGTAGTGGTGTGGTTAGGGCAGGTTTAGTGGTACACAGTGGCGGCTGGTGGAATTTTCTGCAGGAGGGGCGCTTTTCCAACGTGTGTGTGTGTGTGTGTGTGTGTGTGCGTGCGTGCGTGTGCGTGCGTGCGCGCGTGTGTTTTTTCACTCCGGATTTGAACCCATGTCCTCAGAACTGTGAGGCAGATGTGCTAACTATTCACCCACTGTTCCACGTTTTGATTATATTAAGAAAAAGTCCATTATTTTCTTTTTCACGTTTACTAATTTACCTATGGAGAATGTTCTGTGGGAAAAGGTTACTCACTTTTCAAACCACAATATTTGTGCCCATAGTTGTCATAGCGTCAGAATCCGATACCGGTCCATGCCTAGTGGTACATTCGGTTTGATTTAGTACTTAGGGTTTAGTGGTAAATATAGTATTAGGGTAGGTTTAGTGGTTGGGATTCAGGTAGGGTTAAATTTATGAGCCCAAGGATATGCATTTGCGTTCAAAATGTCACGCTACGCAGAAGAGAAAAAATCCTAAATCAATTGGAGCTGGTGTATGAAGCAGAATTAGAATGCTACAACATCAAAATCAAAGATGATGATTTGTTTTTAGGAGCGACAGTCTTCTGACAGCTTTAATTCTAGCATGTTGGGATCTATCAATACATCAGGAACAAACAACAAAGTGAAAGCCAAGTTAATATTTTTGATTGACACTGTCTAAAACAAGGAAAATATCCATCTCTTTGTAGCAAACTGATTTTACTATGTCAGCATATTCTGCCAAGAGCATCAAAAAATGTCTTCTGTATGTAAGAGGCTGCTTCACTTTTGCCTGCTTCCTCCTTTGAGGATTATTCTCGTCCAGTTCAAAGAGGCGCATTTGTGACATGTTCTTCTCTGTGGAACACACTGTATGTAGCATTTTACTGTATTTTCATGCAAACTAGCAAAGCGAGGCAACTCTCTGATGTCATAGCCCATAGTGCATTGCACAGGTGTTGAGACAGCTGGCACTTTTAGTCCATTCACCAGTGTTTGTGCCTGCTCTAGGCAGAAGGTACAGTTACTTTTATGCTTTGATTTATTCATTATGTATTAGGCTTTTCATATCTTGGGTCTCATATACACATCCATCCATCCATCCATTTTCTTTACTGTTCATCCTCACTAGGGTCTCGGGTATGCCGGAGCCCATCCCAGCTATCTTCGGGCGAGAGGCGGTACAACCTGAACCGGTCGCCAGCCAATTGCAGGGCACATAGAAACAAACAACCATTCGCACTCACATTCACATCTACGGGCAATTTAGAGTCTCCAATCAACCTACCACACATGTTTTTGGGATGTGGGAGGAAGCCGGAGTTCCCGGACGAAACCCACCCAGGCACGGGGAGAACATGCAAACTCCACACAGGCGGGGCCGGGATTTGAACCCAAAACTGTGAGGCAGATGTGCCAACCAGTCGTCCACCGTGCCGGCCTCATATACACAGACAAGGTTTTTTTTTTTTTTTTTTTTGTACACCTTTGCTGTAAAATTTAGGTAAATCCAGTCCCTGAAGCCAGTTTCACTTAGTAACAAGAAATCTGGGAGGCATCTCAAATGAGATGGCACGGTTGATGACTGGTTAGCACAGCCGCCTCACAGTTCTGAGGACCCGGGTTCAAATCCGGCCATGCCTCTGTGGACTTTGCATGTTCTCCCTGTGCCTGCGTGGGTTTTCTCCGGGGACTCCGGTTTCCTCCCTCATCCCCAAAACATGCGTGGTAGGTTAATTGAAGACTCTAAATTGCCCGTAGGTGTGAATGTGAGTGCGAATGGTTGTTTGTTTATATGTGCCCTGTGATTATGTGGCGACCTGTTCAGGGTGTACCCCGCCTCTTGCCCGAAGATAGCTCGGATAGGCTCCAGCACGCCCGTGAACCTAGTGAGGATAGGCGGTACTGAAAATGAAAGAATTAATGAATGAATGTCTCTCAAGAGGACAAAAAAAAAAGACAGGAAATGGTCCATTTTGGTTTCATGTGCCTGCTTCAGGTATAATTTGGCCCTTTCCAGAGATCCTTCTCACCTGAAGAAACAAAACTAATCGGAACTAAAGCATACTTCCATCCTCTTCCGCTTCTCTTATGTTTCTTTCCTTGTTTGAGGATTGGTGTCGAAAGAGGACAATTTTAGGTTAATATGGCTATTGCCAGGGGTCAGAGGTTTTGCCCAATTACAACCAAAGTTGAATCTCATATTACAGGAAACATGGACACTAAATTGTGGATAAATTTAAGTTTTAGTCATTGTGTGTGGACAGAGCATGTCAGCCAAATTGATGACTCGCCATGCTTACCTCTTGACCAAACGTCTTGTGTGATGAAGGGCCAGACGATCAATGTGGGCCAGACGATCAATCCGCACGTCAACATGGAAGATCCTGCGGCATTTACTTTGTTCATTGCGCGAGAAGAGGCAAGAGTTGTGGCAGGATAACTCCATGACAACAGAGCTGTCAGATGATTTGACAGTTCCTAGCCAAGAAGAACACGGGCGTGCTGAAGAAGCCTAGCAAACTAGTTCATTGCTGGCCGTTCATAAACTGGAAACGTCGTATAGTATGTCCGTACTGTCGTAATTAGAGGACCCTCGTTTACTCGTGAGCTGAGCCCCCCAGCCAGCGCACCTCCAAATAGTCGTGGTCAGTAGTATTAAAAACAGAGGATGCCCTCAAGAAAGCCAACAAAACTCTTCCACCATAACTCACCTCCCACTTTTACTAGCATCCCCCATCCTCCACGTCCATTTCTACGACTTGTTGCATCCCCCTCCTCTCCTCTCCTGACCCCGATTGACTCCACGCCTCCCCTTCCCCTTCCTACGGACATTGTTCGTCCGATGAGGGCGACTAATCCTCTCTCGCATTGGCAGCGTTAATGCGTTTGCCGATGTCAAAATGACTCTGCTGCTCCTGATGCTCTCTCCCTTGTTGGTTTTCTGCTCGTCCTCCTATCTCCTCATCCGCTGGTGGGCGGTCAGGGCCCGCGAGGCCTTCTCTGCTGGCCTAAACACTATCAAAAGCACTGAGATACATTTACAACCTAAATTCTAATAGAATCTGGCGAGGTATCAGTGTTTGGGAGAGTATTGAAGATTTGATTTTCATGCAAGATTGGGCCCGTCCCCGTTTTGCTATTGTCGTTCATGAATAGCTGAATGCTTGCTTTCCCAGAAGATGGATGAGTCGTCATGTTCCGAAAGAGTGGCCAGCCATAGGTCCCGACTTAGAGGAGCAATTCTACTGTACCAAACTAAAGACTTTGGAAGAACTTGAAGGACGAATACGAGAAGTTTTGTCTTCCATCCCACGAAGAGTCCGACCGAATCAGTCGACGCGAGTCCTGGGCGGCTCAAGAAGCTGGTAGCAAATGTTGGTGCCCATAATGAGTTTTAAATGCTTTTCTCTCATATTTATTTCTTGTTAAAAATACATTAAAGAACAAAAAAAAAGAAAATAATTGTAGTTTTCCCCCCTTTTTTTTAAACGGGGAGATACTTTTCAATCGAACTGTATAGTAGGCAATAGGATATTCTATATTAATTCAAGCCAATTAATTTATTCCCAAGAGTCCATTCGCTTCATTTTGGAGCATTTCTCTTGGATCCACTACTTCCAGTACATGTGCATGGAAGATGCTTTCTCCAATCAAATTTAAGCCTCTATGAGTCGCTTTGTCAATCTAATCTGCTCAGGACCTTCACAATCAGTAGGGCTGGGCGCTGTAACTTGAACTATATTCAGCGATAACAACCCCTATTATCACCTCTCAGGAACATTCTGAATATTTTGTCAGGAACATTTAGATTTTGTCCGGAACATTTGCGTTTCAGACAAAGCAAAGACCCTTCCAGACAAACTACAAACAACACTAATATTTTCTTTATTTTTGTTTTGTTTTCTTTCTTTGAATAGTTTTGAGTGACAAAATATGACAGCTAATTTTGTTTCAGTTTTAATTTATTCAACACGATGTCACAAAATTGCTTAATATAGAATAATATAGGGACGGTTATCTACAGAATGACTTATTACAAAAAATATCAGGTTGTATGATCCTTTAGCAAAGCTAAGTTGAGGGGGAAAAGGTTAAATAAGACACTGTAATTTTGAGAACAATTATTACGCAGATCTCCATACCGCTGATCCTCACTATATCAAAATCAAAACTCAGCTTCTCAGAACACATAGCCTATAAAACATGTATACAGTACATGGTGGTTGATTATGTGAGTTGAAGGTGTTCAACACAAATACATGTGTGGACATGGAAATGTTTAAATACAAATGTTTACATATGTAGGTGATAATATACAGTAGGTGCTCATTAAGGCGAATACTTATATATGTCTAGTGATGTAAATATGTTACTTGTATGTATTAATTTGTATTGCAGCGTTTGAAAAAAAAAAAAATTATGTACGAATGCTACTCAAAAAAATCTCACAAAACAACAAAAAGTATTTATAGGAAAAACCTCAGCACTATATTGTGCAAACAAACAAGTCCCAATGAAGTTGGGACGTTGTGTTAAACATAAATATAAACAGAATACAGTGATTTGCAAATCATGTTCAACCTATATTTAATTGAATACACTACAAAGACAATATATTTAATGTTCAAACTGATAAACTTGATTGTTTTTCGCAAATAATTATTAACTCCAAAAAAGCTGGGACAGGTGGCAAAAAAGACTGAAAAAGTTGAGGAATGCTCATCAATCACCTGTTTGGAACATCCCACAGGTGAACAGGCTAATTGGGAACAGGTGGGTGCCATGATTGGGTATAAAAGGAGCTTCCCTGAATTGCTCAGTCATTCACAAGCAAAGATGGGGCGCACTTGTTCACCTCTTTGTGAACAAGTGCGTGAGAAAATAGTCAAACAGTTAAAGTACAATGTTCCTCAACGTACAATTGCAAGGAATTTAGGCATTTCATCATCTGCGCTCCATAATATCATCAAAAGGTTCAGAGAATCTGGAGAAATCACTGCATGTAAGCGGCAAGGCTGAAAACCAACATTGAATGCCCGTGACATTCGATCCCTCGGGCGGCACTGTGGGTACTAGACTGGCCTGCCTGCAGTCCAGACCGGCCTCCCATTGAAACTGTGTGGCGCATTATGAAGCGTAAAATACGTTAACGGAGACCCCGGACTGTTGAACAGCTGAAGCTGTACATCAAGCAAGAATGGGAAAGAATTCCACCTACAAAGCTTCAACAATTGGTGTCCTCAGTTCCCAAACGTTTCTTGAATGTTGTTAAAAGAAAAGGTGATGTAACACAGTGGTAAACATGACTCTGTCCCAGCTTTTTTGGAACGTGTTGCAGACATAAAATTCTAAGTTAATGATTATTTGCTAAAAACAATAAGGTTTATCAGTTTGAACATTAAATATCTTGCCTTTGTAGTGTATTCAATTAAATATAGGTTGAACATGATTTGCAAATCATTGTATTCTGTTTTTATTTATGTTTAACACAACGTCCCAACTACATTGGAATTGGGGTTGTACTTTAACTTCCCTCTCAACCATGCTCCACCCATCAATCCATCTCTCCAGTTACGATCGCAACTGTTCCCGGCACCCGCCCCCGCTCTCCCGTGGCGTTGCCCCGCCCCTCTCCCGCGCGCTGCCGTGCTCCCTGGCTTCTGAGGAGAGCCGCCAGACGCTGCACAGCACCTCCTCCTCCTTCGCCGACCGCGAGAGGTAACGACTCGCTTAAGAAAGTGTGCATCAACCTCCTGTCTTTGTGCCATCTTGTGAGTGGACAGAGGCGCTTGTGTTCTCCGAGGAGCATTCGTGAGTGTTTTCGCTGCCTTGAGAAGTTGTCCGTGTTATTTTTCCCCAGGATGAGTCACTCTAGGGCCCTCGTGGAAAAAAAAAAAAAAAAAAAGTGCCCATCCACAGAATGATGCTTTTGTTCAAGGGTATTTAGAGTTAATCTCAATAAGGATAATTATAGTGCTGCACTCTTCCTTCTCAGTCCCTTGTGATGCAGCTTGAGTAGTTTGGGAGTGTGTCCCTTCTCCAGCTTCAGGCCTCTCTGCTCCACTTTACCTCACATTCCCCCCCATGAATAGACTTCTCTTTCAGTTTTTTTTAAACACCCTTTCTTGTCTTGTCTCTTTGTGTGTCAGGATCCCGGTTGTGAACCTCTGAGGTGGCTCTTTTCCATATGGTGAACACTTCCACGGAGCCTCCAGAATTTTTTGTTTCGTCTGCCTGCGGCAGCGTTTTTCATTTTCTGTGAAATACGTTCAGGGACCGCAGGTATTCAAACCGCCACGCAAACCTCTTGGCTTCCCTGAGGTCTTAAACCTAAACTCATCATGCCCGCCTCTTTCTTTTCTTCCTTCCTTCCCTCCCCGTGTGCTCGGTGTAAATTTCCTCTGTGCGGCTGTCACGGTCCTGAGCTGTGCCTAGCGCGGACTCGCCGTGACTAATTCACATACAAACAGTTTAACAGCCATCCAAGCATCCCCTTTGAGGGCCCAATCTCGCGTCCAGTGCTTCTACTCACACAGCTACACGTCGGAAGAATGTTCACTATTCTCATGCCACAAGAATTCCGTTTTTTCTTGCTTGTAAATCATGGCTGTCAAATTCATTTTCATCACAGGCCACAACGTAGTTATGATTTTAATAAGAAAGCTGTTATGACTGTGAAAACCTGAGAGATGTATGACGTACTACATGTATGCAATTGCCCCTGCATTTGATTGTTATTACATTGGTGCCTTGAGATACGAGTGACCCGACTAATGTTTTTGTTCTAGATACGAGCCGTCGTCCAAGTTGGTATTGTGCTTTGATGGGCAAGATAAAATTTGATATGCGAGCGCTATATGGTGGCAGTGAACGCAACACAACTTCACAACATGCAGTCGTTTGGTAGCTAGTGAACACTTTATCAAAAAAGAGGCTTCAAGCTGTTTATGCCACTCCCAGTTGAAATTTTCTGTCAAACATAAAGCTAATTCAACATTGTGTTTTTATAACAACAACATAACTTTATAACAATACTCATAGTCATATATTCTTTATCCTCTGCAAAAAAAAGACGAATTATTACTGAAGATTACTGAGTCACTTGCAGTAGTTGAGTGAAACTCTTCTTAGTTTGTCTGCATGACTATTATACTGCTGCCTGGGGGCTCGGTCGTGCATAGCCGAAGCAGCTGCGATGAATTAATCGACAGTTGTGATTTCCCGCTCTACTCTGGCGTTTTTTTTACTGCGGTCAGGCCAGCCGAAAAGTTGAAGTCAAGGCAGCCACTACAACGATTGTTAATAGTGTCTTACCGTGGCATGCCGCTTCTCTGCCAACGTGCTGAGAGGGCCATCTTCAAATTAAAAGCTTCTTATAATTACTATATTGGACATCGATGCCATTTGAAGCTTTTATTTTGAAATTGGCCACGTAGCACGGTGCCGGCTCTTAATGAAGCCTTAACCTTAAGTCTTTGACACAGGTCAAATAGTGGCGCACAGAGTCCAAAGCAAACATGGTGAAGCAGCATTTAGCTATTATGCTGCACACAAATGGAATAAGTCGCCAACAGAAGTGACGTCAGCCCCAAGTGTGCATGTTTTTAAGTCCAGGTTAAACACTTTTTTTCTCATGCTTTTTAGAGCATTTCCACTTTTAAATATTTCTTGCACTGTACGCTGTTTGAATTGTGCATTTATTTTTTTCTTTGTTTTAAGTGTTCATAAGCTGTTTTTTTCCTTTGTTTTTAAATGCTTTTAATCATGTGAAGCACATAAATATATGCGCTATATAAATAAATTTGCTTTGCTTCGCTTAACCATACGTTCGCCCCCTGGTGGCCGGCTGACTCGGTTGCGGGCACTACGGCAAATGAAACAATTTTTATATGCAGCAGTGCCTGCATTTTACATGTAAAAAAATTGCCAACTGTCAGGCTCATTTAATCGTGGCAGCCAAAATTGTAGTCATGATTAAAATTTTAAGTTTTGAGTTATGAGCATGGTCACTGAATGAATTACACTCGTAACTGAGCGCACCAATGTACAGTATCTATATACAGTATAAAAATAAATAAATATACTGTACACAAATTAGATTGGAAATCAGAAGTGATGGAAAATTGTGGAAAAAAATATTCAAGTACAATAAGGCGACAGAGGAACGCCCCTTCTAAAAGGGATTGTAATTGCCTAAAGATGCCACAAGATGGCGGCAAAGTACTACTTTTCTAAATGAGCGCCTCAATTTACTTTCATCATCTTTTTTTTTTTTTTTTTTTTGGTACCAAGATGCAAATAGGTGAGCTCTTAGCAAATAACAGAGGACGAAGAAAATCTGAAAAAAATTTGTTTTCAAGTAACGTTAAGAGAGGTTTTTTGGTAGGGAAAATGCTTGTAATATTTGTTAAAAGTGAAGAAAATTGCAATTTCTGAACAGATTTTTTGCCAAATGAAAAAGAAAAAAATCCACTTCGTTTATTGGGCCACATAAAATGATGTGGCGGGCCGTATCTGGCCCCCGGGCCTAGAGTTTGGACCGTCACGTTGTAAATCCATCCTTCATCGAGCGTCGGCATCACCAAACAAGGATTGTGGTATTTCACAAAGCTGTTTAGCGGGGCTTTAGCCAACAGGCAATGTGTTTAACATGTCACGCTCCAAAAATGCTCCCTGCTTCAAGCCTCGGAAAAAATGCTAATTCGTTGTGTGTGTGTTAGTTTTTTTTCATGATTTGTTTACTTAATTATCTGGCATTCACCTCTTTATTCACACTGAGGTGCGAAGAGCGTGACACTGCTTTCTCCAAAATATTCACCACCTGAATGGCTCTTTGAGCAACCAATCCAAAAGGGATTTTTTTTGTCTTTGTGTTCACTTGACAACAGAGACAGATTTATGTCGTCATGGAGAGCCAAGGACTACCGCAACATGGATTATATCTTACTTTTCCCCCCCCCCTGACAGGTATTGCATTGTGGAAATAACAACCATCATCTGCCTTCACATCTAATCACTGTACATCATTCGAAAGAGGCACCAAAGGAACTTCCAAGGGAACGTTCATGTCGCCCGCATCATAACAGTCAAATGTATTATTTATAAATGTCTATTTTACCTATCGGCTTGTGACGTCTTATAGAACCTTGCAGAGACGAGCGTCATGAGTTGTCTTCGATGAAACTTTTCTAAGCGGCATTCTGACGACGTTATGTGGACAAAAGTATTGAGACACTTGTCCATTTGAACCGTGTGTTTATTTCTATTGTGCAAGGTGGTGGTTATCATTAATAACCTGGTAAGTGTGGTAAGCTTTTTGAGCATTTCTTTGAAATGTTTGAGATACGTTTAAAGGTCCATGTACTAGTAGTAGTATGCATGGTACTAGGTACAGTCTGTCCTTACTCGTAAAATTCAGCACACTAGTAGAATGGCGGAAGTAGTGTTACTAGTGCAGCGCCGTAGTTTACTAGACCTTAAGTTGAATAACACGGATACCTAAAAATGATACGAGTGAGGAAAAACCTGTGCACTAGTTGACAAATGTGTGCTACTAGTCCTACTAGTTAACATTTAGTGCCTCACCAATAGTACTGGGAGGGAGCAGATGTCAACGATTGCAGTTTTGCCTCCCTATTAATATGTAGTTTAGGGCCTGACACAGATGGATTTTTTTAAAGACGATTCCGATATTTGGCATAGTAAAATTCCGTTAGCCGATTAATCGGCGGATTAATTAAAAACATATATAATGAATAAAATGATTTTTTTTGGTCCCTTAACACTTACAACAATAAAGATATGAATTACATGCAGAACATTTGACTGTTTTACAATACTTTGGCCTTTAGTATTTGTTTAACTTGACAAGAGATTTTTGCCGATTTTTAAAAAATGTTGGCCTGAATGTCACTATGTGTGTGTGTGTGTGGATATATATATATATATATAAAATATATATATAATATTTGCCAATTTTTGCCTATTTGAAAAGAGCTAATATCGGCCGGCCGATTAATCGGTCGGGCCCTAATGTAGTTATCCTATTAGTGTGCAGAAATGTCATACAGCAGTGGAAAAACGTTATAAGTAAGAAAGTTGCAGTGTGCATGTCTTATTAGTGAGTACTAGTACATGGAGTGTACTAGTACATGGACCTTAAGATGGATGTCAAGGCTATGGAATAAATAGTCAAACGGCTTTCCATGGTGTTCACTTCCTGATGTTCCAATACTTTTGTCCTGATAGTTTGCCATTTCTCCCACTACAAGCGTTGTGCTGGTGACGTCATGTGTGGCTCGTGCACATATCAAGTCTCGTGGTTTTTAGTACAACTCCTGTAGGACTATGGTCTTTCTGTACCATGCAAGTTCAATAAAAGACAACACTGGTGTTTTAAATTGTTTCGCCAATTTGTTTCCCAGTTTATTAACTAATCCGTCAGCACGTGTCAATCACGTTGGCCGCCAAAGGGACAAGGAACGAGGCGTCAGCTCGTGACGCATGAGGTGTCTGCTTATCTCGACAGCTCGTATGGATCATTAAGCGGGAAGCTCGGTGAGAATTTCCTCACCGAGTGTCAATACAATCAAGCGGGGAAATGCCACGCGAGTCTCAAAATGCACGGAGCCACTGTCCATCCAGTCCACTGGGGAATATTTCACCGATCGAGGTAATTGATCGGTCTCGCTGCGGGGTGTAAACTCATGCTTTCCTACTGCGGAGCCATCACCTAAACGGTCACACCTTTGGAAACAAATAAATATTCAAAAGGACAACCTCACCTTTCCACTGGCAAACACTCTACAGAGATGTACTGTTGTTGAATTCCCTGGGGGGGGGGGGGGTGCACTGAGTGAAATTAACGCAACTATTTATAAATGTGGAGGACAAGATGCAAGGTAACGTTGAACAGGATTGTTGTTGCTACTTGGGCTGCAGCTAATTGATTCCATGATGACACCCGCTGGAAAGAGGCGGTAGGGGGATATGGGGACATGGGGACATGGTTCTGACAGTAAGGACCGTCAAACAACGAGCGACGCAGCCAAAGGCGTCTAAAGTGGACCGTCACAAAAAAATGTAATGTACCAGTCATTCAATGTACGATTCATCACCGTACATTGCTTGAAGCGCTGCAACATAAAAAACAGCAAACGTAATGCATTTTGAGACTCCGCATACAAAATAAATATCTCACCCCAGCACGCCCGCGACCCTAGCGAGGATAAGCGGTATGGAAAATGAATGAACCAGAAAAACATGGTGGGATTGTCAAGGAAGAAGCGGATGGCCACAAAAAGAGGAAACAGGCGAAAAAAAAGAGCATGAATATTTTTGAGACTTGGCAATGATCAGTCGACCTGTTCACTGACTGCACCCGTGCATTTTGGCAACGAGAGACTCCACGCTTTGTTTATTTTAGACAGAGGCTCAAATGAAATTCTATGGTTGCATATTGTTTGAATTGTAAAACAAAATACGTACTGTATTGGGACAGCTGGCAGCGCTTGAAACCCAGAAACCTACAGTTTTTGTGAAAACTCGTGTATTTTGTATTGGCTGTTACCTTTGTAATATTGTTTGCCGGCGATTCAAATTTTGAATCACAGCAAAACCCCGCACACTGCCTGACAGTTCAGGCGGTTCCAGCTGCTTTGCTCGGTGTGCGGCGGGCCAAAGCTCCAAATCCAAATTTGTGGAACCTCTTAATTTGGACCACAACGATCCACTTCTAATTTGCTCGAATTTCAAAACAAAATGTCCCCTTAGTTAAACAGTGGATTTAAAAACCTAAGAATCACACAATTTGTAAATTTTGAGGAGGAAATGTGTGACAGGCAGCACAATACCTCACAGTTCTGAGGTGGGGGGTGGGGGTCATCTTAAGGACTCCTAAAACACATTTCTACCTTGCAAAAATTGTGTTTTGGGCATGTTGAGGCTCCTAAAAGGCGATTCATTCTGCTGAAGAACAGTAAGCAGTGTTCTGCTAAAAGCTCTGTCCTTAGTTCATTTGACAAAGTTAAATTAAGCTAAATAGCATATGGCTAAAAGCACAGCAAATGACAAGCAGGAAAACCAGAGAAGCTTGCCAACAACAAATGTGTGGAACACTTTGCTGTTCAAAGGGTGAGTACTTTTGAGTTTGATTTCGTTTAATTGGAGTGGTAAACTTCACCATACTTGTGTGATGGATACATTCCCAGTTTAAGGTATCATTCACAAAACAAATCTTTATTTTAAGTCAAACTTTGGCCATTGTAGGAATCTATAAATTCATATACAGCATTTCAATAAGTTCATTGTGTTAGCCTAATAGCGTAATTGCCCAAGTCATTTTTAACTTATGAGCTTGCTAAAAAAATGTTTTTTCTTTATGTCTGTGTGGATTAGTTATCCAGGTCATGGTAATCTGCAAATCTTGAATCAAGACAACTGGACTTTGTTTTTTTTTAATTTATGAAAACGTAACAAAATGACTTGTGCAATTATGCTATTAGGCTGTTTACTTCCACAGTGTAATTTAAAAAGTCAAAATCATTAAACAGATTCATTGAACATAAAAAAATACTTTTCAGAAGGACAATTCCAATGAAATTTCTAGATTAAAAATCATTTTGGTTGTTTTTGAAATACAGTGGACCCCTACTATTTGCGGGAGATAGTGTGTGCCCGACTGCGTATAGGGAAAATCTGTGAATAATTGACAGATTTGAAACCCATTATAATTGCATTGAAGAAAAGTTTTTTTGTTAATCCAAAGAAATATACTGCCAATCAACCCTTTTCATGAAAAACGGGGGTTGGTTCCCCCCACCCAAACATTAACAAAATAAATAAATAAATTGGGGGGAGAAAAATTGCAAATATGCCGGGGGCCACTGCATCTGAATTTCTTGAGATGATCATTTTGGGTTTTCGTTGGTTGTAAGCCATAATGACAAATTATTTTTAAAAACATCATGAAATATTTCACTGTGTGTAGTGAAGCTATCTAAATTGATCAACTGAAAAAAAGAATTTCCACACTATGCAATTGTATGATCTTTGATGGTGCGTATCAAATGCTGTTTTGAAAAAGTCATTTTGTGTGCAGGCCACTTTGTCCCTCGACAGTATTCTTCTTTTACTATTTTTGTCAATTTAGCCATGTTGTAGTGAGCAGCATGGACATATATGCATGTTCCACTTTCCCCATGTCACATATGGATTTTCTCTCCTCTTTTGTACCCTTCTGCCTTGGCATTTCAATTAAAAAAAAAATAATAATAATAAATGAAAAAAAACAACAACACTGAAGCCCTGCTGACCAAGTCTCACTGTACATGAGATTTGCTCATGTACAGTGGCAGTTTCACCCAACTTCAGAGGCGTTCCATATTGTACCAGTGTTCGGGAGGATCCTCGGGGCCAAAAACGAGAAATAAATGCACTTTTGAATGACGCTTTGGCGCTTTTGATGCACGGGCGTCTTCGGGGAGACGCCCTAATTAACGACTTGACCTCTTAATGGCCACCCCCCTTCCGTGAGTTAACATTTAACGGTGACACCCTCGGGAGATGCGCGTGTATTAAAAGATGTGACAGTGACATTAATGAGATCTTGTCAGGATGAGTGCAAGGGCTCTTTTCTTTTTATTTCCCAAGAATTTATACTCAAGATTTTGATACATTTCAACTCAGTTGAGGAAAAACAACAACAACAACAACAACAACAAAAAGATTCAAAGCCAAAGGGAGCATGTTTAAAGCAATTAAGAAGACACGCACACATCAAAATGCATCAGGTAAGCTCCTGCTTACGGGCCATGGCAACAGGCTGTCCGGTGCTGTGCACTCTTAAAAAACGGCAAGCGAGGGGACGTCGCGATGGCCTCGAATCCGTCAAGGTGAGATTAGATGACTAAACAAAAAAACTAAACGTTCCCGTGACGCTTCCCGTCAGAGCGGCGGCGAGGGTGCGTCCCCACGCCGATCACTTTGTTTGAACGCTCCCGTTTTTGTCCCACAACGAGTCTGGTGAGAGTGTGGATCAGCTGTTCCGTTTGTCACTTCTTCAGTTGGACTTGGACCAGATCTTGCCGCTGCCTCGCAGCCTGGCAAGTAGAGAATCATGTGATTGGTTATTTGGATAACTTTTTTTTTTGTAAACAAAGAGGACAGATGGTAGAGGCGCAGTGAATCATTTGCTCTGCTCATTTTCCTTCGCTGTCATGTGCCATTCTGAATGCGGACATATTATGGATAATTGACTTTTTAATTGCTTGAATACAAGTGGTACCATGACTTCAGAGTGGCCCAACTTACAGCTTTTATGATTTATGAGCTGTTGCTTCGTCGTTTTGTTTTTTGTTTTTGCTTTGTTGCAAGCCAAAATGTTTGTTACAACCGAGGGTGAGAGACGTGAAAGTGAAGTGAAAAATCAAAACAAAAAGGAGTAACTAAGGTGGTGGGGTGCCCTCGCATGTGGGCAAAGAGAGCCACAGTCGCTGATGCACCAATGTCCAATTCAATTAACGACTAAAACTGTCAAACACAAATTCAAAACGAGAACACTAGCAAGGACCGGCTGTGGGCCACAGCACACACCCAGACGCTCACACGCAGACTAACAGGCCAATCTGACTCCAACCCCTGATATCACTCATTAGGCCACCCCCCTTAAAGGCACACATCAACACATAACTACAGTACATACAGTAATTACACTTCATGAAACCCGTTGTCTGCGATTGGCTGGTGACCAGTTCAGGGTGTACCCCACTGTTATGCAATACTTAGCTCATTTGCATAATAACCACCCCCAATGACTTGTTTAGCTAGGCTGGGTGCAGATGCACAGCCCTTTTCAAACGATGGTAATGTCTGAAACAGTATCATGCAGAGACACCCAGATCCCCTCACACAAGTGATGCCCATGCTATTATGCCTAAGCCAAAAGGTAAGCAGAGCTGCAGTGAGAGTTGTCATTTGATGGCTGCACAGATGAGCAATAGCTAACATGCTGCATTGGCTACTGATGAGCAGCGAGTGCTCAGTGAAGTTTTTTTTTTTTTTTGTCTTTAGGGGTGCAGTTCGATGTGGTCTATTCCCGCAACCAGAAGCCACTGTAGGCAAAAGGCTCCAGCTAGACCGCCAGTCGTCATGGTAATATGGAGAGGGGTATGGCTGGCTCAGAAAAAAACGGGCTAATTTCAGCAAGACGAAATGTCCATGGGTGGGTAAAGTGCACTATTCTTGATACTGGGGCTATTTTGACGAAAGCATGTCACAGACACCTGGCAACTGTTTTAAATTGTGGGGGAAAAAAATGTCTATAATATGTCTCTTTTACTACTCGCCATACTTGGTCACGGCCGCCTCATTGGTCGCATCCTTTCATCGCTCCTTTTAATTCCGGGATTGAGGTTAAGCTATCATTAATTGGGATTTCCGAACATCGAGTGGCTCTTCTTCGGTCTGAACGGCAAGATTCGGCTCGTGGGATTACCATGAAAAATGTAAATATAAACACTTCTCGAACGGCGTGGATGGTGGCGACGGCCTGAAACACGCGGAGTGGGTCTGGTGACATTTTACAATACGAGGCAGATGGAAGCTGGTAATGGAGGCAGAGCAGACAAGCCTGACAGCCACTTACAGCAGCAGCTGGCTTTTTAGTTTATTGAAAAAAATGCGCCCACGGTGGCTCACCGCTGAATTAACTTTGCTCTCTGTGAGAACATTGGACTAATGGCTTTCATTTAATGTTGAAGGAGACACTTAGCCGTGTTGTCGTTATTACTCGCCAAATGCATATTTATAAAGCACCCTTTCCAAAGCCCAAAGTGGTCCACAGGAAAAATGAAGAAACAATGATTAAAAATAAATAAATACAAATATAAAAATTCCACATGAGGTTTTTCAATGCAGATTTTCGGATTTCTACAAATTTCTGAGCGAACCCAAACTAAATTACATCACCAGCCAAAAATAAGCTTCTAAAAACTGAACAGCATCATCATATTACTCACCCTTTCACCTTAGAACTTTTTTTTCCTGGCTGTCGCGGTTCTTGAGAGGAGGCGGGATCCCGCGGTTCGGCCGCCTGGTCTGCATCCTGATTGGAGGCTGCTCCGGCGGGGGCGGGACCCGATGACGGTGAGGCGGCGCTGGCCTTCAGGGTTTTCTGTAGGTTGGACACCTGAGGAAGGACAATTCCTGGGGTCATGACTGACCAGTTTACGCTCTGGACTCATTTGTGGACCTAAAATGTAAACTGCACAGCTTTTTCTGACCTTTAAATGTAGATGTTTGGGGCCTAAATTCCAAACGCACACTCATTTATAGCTTAAAACATACAGTGGGTACTGAAAGTCTTCAGACCCCCATACATTTTTCACTCTTTGTTATATTGCAGCCATTTGTTAAAATCATTTAAGTTAATTTTTTTCCTCATTAATGTACACACAGCACCCCATATTGACAAAAAAAAAAAACGGAATTGTTGACATTTTTGAAGATTTATTAAAAAGGAAAAACTGAAATATCACACAGCCACGAGTATTCAGACCCTTTGCTGTGACACTCATATATTTAACTCGGCTGCTGCTGTCCATTTCGTCTGATCATCCTTGAGATGGTTCTACACCTTCATTGGAGTCCAGCTGTGTTTGATTATACTGATTGGACTTGATTAGGAAAGCCACACACCTGTCTATATAAGACCTTACAGCTCACAGTGCATGTCAGAGCAAATGACAATCATGTGATCAAAGGAACTGCCTGAAGAGCTCAGAGACAGAATTGTGGCAAGGCACACATCTGGGCAAGGTTACAAAAAGATTTCTGCTGCACTTAAGGTTCCTAAGAGCACAGTGGCCTCCATAATCCTTAAATGGAAGACGTTGCGGACGACCAGAACCCTTCCTCGAGCTGACCTTCCGGCCAAACTGAGTAATCGGGGGAGCAGAGCCTCGGTGAGAGAGGTAAAGAAGAACCCAAAGATCACTGTGGCTGAGCTCCATAGATGGAAGAAAGTTCTAGAAAGTCAACCATCACTGCAGCCCTCCACCAGTCGGGGCTTTATGGCAGAATGGCCTGACGGAAGCCTCTCGTCAGTGCAAGACACATGCAAGCCCGCATGGAGTTTGCTTAAAAAAAAACAACACCTGAAGGACTCCAAGATGGTGAAAAATAAGATCCTCTGGTCTGACGAGACCAAGATAGAACTTTTTGGCTTTAATTCTAAAGGCTTTTTTATACTCGCGCGGACGGCAACCGCGCTGACGTCACTGCGGCTGTCCCGCACATAGTTTGCCTTTATACTCGAGCGCAACCCATGCATGCAGTTTTGAAAATGTACTGCAGTTCACCTCCAAGTCAGGGGTGTCGCTATGGCTGGTATCGGCTAGCACACCACAGTGTGGAGTTTCCTCTGCATTTTTTGGGCCATTTCCGGTAGCCGTTTTTACTGTCCTTTCAGTAACGAGGAACAAAGCAACAACAATGGCGAACGTGGAACAGTGTCTGCTAGAACAAATGGAACTAGATGACTTGATGATACGTTTAATTATGCTGCAAAATCGATCAAGGCGGCGTAGATGGTATGTAGAACCAAGGGGCACGCTGAGTACGTCATCACTGCATGTGACTAAAACGGACCGGCCACGAGAGATTTTCTCCGCGGCGTTCGACACGCAGCAACAATTTTTGCCGTGTGCGCGTCAAGCTACGGGCGGGGCAATTCGTCGGTCACGTGATGCAATGCGGGCGTTGTCCGCGGGAGTATAAAGAGGCCTTAAGCGGTATGTGTGGAGAAAACCAGGCGCTGCTCATCACCTGTCCAATACAGTCCCAACAGTGAAGCGTGGTGGTGGCAGCATCATGCTGTGGGGGTGTTTTTCAGCTGCAGGGATAGGACGACTGGTTGCAATCAAAGAAGGATGAATGCGGCCAAGTACAGGGACATCCTGGACAAAAACCTTCTCCAGAGTGCTCAGGACCTCTGACCGGGACGAAGGTTCACCTTCCAACAAGACAATGACCCTAAGCACACAGCTAAAATAACAACGGAGTGGCTTCAGAACAACTCCGTGACTGTTCTTGAATGGCCCAACCAGAGCCCTGACTTAAACCCAATAGAGCATCTCTGGAAAGACCTGAAAATGGCTGCCCACCAACATTTACCATCCAACCTGACAGAACTGGAGAAGATCTGCAAGGAGGAATGGCAAAAGATCCCCAAATCCAGGTGTGAAGAATTTGTTGCATCATTCCCAAAAAGACTCATGGCTGTATTAGCTCAAAAGGGTGCTTCTCCTAAATACTGAGCAAAGGGTCTGAATACTTATGGCTGTGTGATATTTCAGTTTTTCATTTTTAATAAATCAGCAAAAATGTCAACAATTTAGTTTTTTTCTATCACTATGGGGTGCTGTGTGTAACATTAATGAGGAAAAAATATGGCTGCTATATAACAAAGGGTGAAAAATTTAAGGGGGTCTGAAGACTTTCCGTATCCACTGCATCACAATAGTTGGCGGCCTAAAATTTTAAACGTACACTAGTTTTGGGTTTTTTACCTAAAATGTACATCAGTATTAGACCTAAAAGTAGAAAAGGTATATAATATACATTTCCTAGTTTTTTTAGTGTAGTATAATATTACACTAAGCTCCAAGTTATTATGCAAATTAGGGCTGCACGTATTGGTATTTTTTTGTTTTTAAACCTGCAACATATATTGCGATGTGAAATAAGTGTTGGGAAAGTTCATTTTCTACGCAAACTCGTTCCAAGATCAGGTCACAAGTCCAATGATGAACTAATTCAATTCATAGTTCGTAATTCAAAATTTTGAAATAAGTTCATCCGTCCAAAAATGAACTAGTTCGTAGTTCTTTTTTTACAATATTGTATGTTGCTGATGGGCTATTACTCTCAAATTACAGGCATTTAATTTCCCCATTGTTGCCACCCATTCAGTCCACACGAAAAGCCAGTTGCAGCTTTCACCCTACAATCGCAGAAAGGCGGAAAAACGTGTTGCTTGAATGGTGTTTTTTTTTTTTTTTTTAAAGAAGAATTAAAACAAAGAGAGGACTGCAGTCCTTAATGTGCAAACAAAAACGCAACACAGTATGACAGGAACGATAGAGAAATGACATTGATAACTGGATTCCCAGCAGGTCATTTTTGTCTCAGCAACAAAATATTTTCTTATCTACTCAGATTACAAAACAAAATAAATTCCACAGTATCACAGTGTGATCATAGTGTTTTAATTAAAGTATTCTGATACAATTAAACATTTTTCTAGTAATTATTTTTACAATTATGTCTTTCAAAAGAGTCAAGGAACCCATTCACTGCCGACAGTAGTTTGATTCTGAAGAGCGAAATATCTTATCAGCAGGTCCAAACAGGTCCCTCTGCTGGTCACTTTTAACATTGAGTCACTGTATATTACAGTACACCAACGTCGCAGCGAACCCTGCGATGTGATTGCGCACACGTGCATCGCAATGACGATGCTCAAACAAGATATCGTGCAGCCCTACTGCAAATGATATTTTTCTCAGATTTTCTTAAATTTTCAATGCAAATGACATAATAATTTTCAAGTCATCAACGGTTAGCATATAATTTCAATGTTTTTAGACAAACCAAATGACAGCAGCATCGTTTTCAAAATGTTGGCTTATACGCCCAACATTGTTTCAAGACATTTTATAGGTTTTAAAGACCTGAAAATGGTTATTCGTTGAATTTGCAGCATTAGGAGGTCATCCTTACTGAAATCAAAAGCTATTTAAAACAAAAACATCTTAAACATTTTAAAATATGACCACTTATTTGAAAGGATAGTTAGTTATAGTTATAGTATAGTATAGTTTCTTGCTTATAGTAGCATAGTTTCTGCTTAAATTTCTTTGCAGGACGTCAGACTAGCCTCCCAGAGCTGCCTCCCACCCTCACAGATCTTTTGTTTGAGGATGTTCCAAAGGTTCTCAACGGGGTTGGGGTCAGGGGAGGGATGGGGCAAGCGCGCACTCGCACACACACAAGCACGCACACACGCACACACACGCGAGTTTTTGTTGTAGAGGTATAACTTGCAGCATGAGATGGTCCATTGTCATGCATCATTTGGAACGGGGTGTAGTTTGTGGTTTAAAAAGCTACACTAGTTTGTGGCCTACAATATAAAATGAAGAGTAGCTTGTGGTTTAAAATTAAAAAAGTGAAGTGTACAGTAGTGTACAGCTTAAAATGTACACTATAAAGTACTTTGTAGCCTAAAATACAGAATGGACACTTGTAAAATGTAAACTTTACAAGAGTAACTGAAAATGTAAAATAGTGCATTTATAGCCTAAAATATAAAATGAAGACTAGTTTGTGGATTAAAATGCTAAATATCCAGTCCTTTGTGGCTAAAAACTGTAAAATTCACTATAGTTTGTGGTCATTGTGACATTCCATTACATCAGTTCATTGTGTGAAAGGTGGCAAAGAAATTTCATTGAGCTGCTCTTGAGAGATGGCTTTCATAAGAGAGGGATGATGGGCCAACAAACGCAACCGTAAGCACGATAGCGTGGGGCAATGATGAAAGAAAAAAAAAAATACAATCCAGTTGGGAGTTTCTGCTTAAGTATCACTAGTAGCCGGAGGGGTAAAGGGAAGGCCGCTGATGAAGGTGTGTTGATAGAGACGGACGGAATGACTCGGGGCATCAACACTGACCTCTGTTTCCACTTGAACTTTGACTTTTAGTTGGCTCTCGCGGTATTGATTGGCCCGGGAGACTTGCTCTTCGATGCCACACAGCACCGCCTCGCAGCCCGTGCACCTTTGAGGAGAGCAGAAGGGCGCCATGGAGGAGGGGGAGCGGCTTAAATGAGGCATGCGGCTCGTCGTGAGGAGGCCATTACTGACCACTCCTGCAGCGTGTTAACGATGTTGGGCAGCTCGTTGGGACCCAGGTCGCGTCCCACACTGCAGTCCACCTCCACCTGCTGGTTGCGCTGGTCCAATTTGCCCTGGATGATGTCGCAGTACACCGCATCGATCAGCAGGTCCTCCAGCTCGCGCACGTTCTTCAGCTCCAGCTGCTGCAGGAGCAGCGAGTACGGCAGGCACTAAGGGGGACAAAACAAAGCACGTCACAGTCTTTCGAATAGCTGTGGGAACTTTCGAGGAAAATGGCACATTTTTTAAAATGTTGCTGGCAGAGGAGGAAGATCTGACGGGCAATTAGAGAGTTCGGGCTTGTGACATTAAACGCAGCAAAACATGGGATGGAGAGAACCACAGCAGCACGTCGGACGGGAGCTAATTAAGCAATATCACACTGCAGGTTGTGATGTTGTACTGAATATCATCACAGCGGTGATGGTACATAGTAGGGCTGGGCGATGATGGAAAAAACAATAATTATTTTGACTGATATTGAAATCATGAATAATAAACACTACTTATTATTCGCTGATTTCAAAACTTAGTATTTATTCCAACTATATAAACTAAACTTTAAAAATAACTTAAAATAACAACCTGAAAATACATTTGTAGCAAGTCAAATAAGAATAGATTAAAATATTAGCAATAAAAAACAAAAAGAAATATGTGCTGTTCTTGTTGTCTGCACCTTAGCCTCTTAGGGGCATTGTGGTGCATGCATGGAGATACACATTAAGATACATAAGAGTTGAAGAAAAAAGTTGTGATTGAACTATTTCATTTTCACTGATAAGAAAGAATATATGCCCGTGAGTATTGCTGTATTACCTGTCTGTATGTTCTTACAGCATTTGTGTGAATTTCCGCTATTTTACGGTACTGTAAATCACTCCTTTGACTGCTAATGCTAATTTTTGTTAGCCCGTCAATAGGGTTTTACATGCAATGTTAGTATTAAGCTGGCGATCTTCGGGAACAAAGCTAAAACGAAGTATGTGTTGTATTTAAACAGAGTATACAATGTGTGTAATTATTTTTGTTATGTGTTGAGCTTTACAGTATACTTCAACTGGAGTCTCAATCAACAGCTTAAAGCACGCTTAGTAACGGCAAAATAACATGTTACACGCTTGCTACGGCAACCAATACAGGTGCATTCAGGGTTTTTTACAACACAGGAAGTTACATACACATTAATCGTTTTTCCATCATCTGTTGATGGTTTCATTATTGTGACAAGCCAAAATCGAAATCACGATTACGTTTCGATTAATCGTCCATCCCTAGTATAGAATGAAAATTACATATGTACAGTAATAAAGTATTTGTACTTCCCCAACACTGAAGCAAAGAAAAAGTGGAAAGGTGCAAATGAGTCAAGCTTCAAAAAAATGTAAAAAATTAAAAATAATTGAAGATGATGGACTGAACATAACATGCGATACAACGGCGCACTTGTCTGATGATAACGAGACAATACAGCTAACTCGTGACAGCTCCTCTGCGGGGGTGACAACACCAACAAAGGAAAACGGGTACCTTGAGGTTGGAGGCCAAGCTGATGATGGACAGATGGCGGAGCTTGTTCCTCTGAGCTGGCGTCAGCTCTGGGAGCGACGCCGCTCGCTCTAAAGCAGCGTGGAATCAAAGAATGACAAATGGTCACAATATTACGAACATGTTGGAGTCACATCCAATACGAATAAGCATTTTGACAAAGAGTATTATGAGGTATACATTTCTGGTAGTTTGAAGTACTGTACAACTTTATATACAGTGGTTGAAATGCTTTTTCCAAGATGGATGGTTCGCAATAGAATTGAATAGATACTATATTGCAAATAGTGGCCCAATTTATTTCTGGGTGCACTTGAAGAAATAAGTGCCACGCCTCAAACAGAAGCCTCCTTCTTCACATCTAATAAAAATAAAATAAGCTGTAGCACTAAGAGGCTGTCATTAAAATAATCTAGTTGGTATGAAACACGGCAACTATAGAGCAGACATGGTACCTGTAACCCGGTATGCAAAATTGTTCAGAAAAATTACGAGAAACTAGGAGTCCTCCTTCGAGAGACGGTGATATGTACAGACCTTTTCCCAAAAATGTGAATATCATGGAAAAGTTTATTTATTTCCATAATTGTTCCATAATGTTTAAGTGAATTTAAGATTCAGGGCCCACAATATAAACAATTTCAAGTATTTATTTGTTTATTTTTACATAATTTGGGCTTCCAGCTCATAAAACCCATGAAATCGGGAATTAAAAAAATTTGAAAACTGTGAAGAAAACAGCCCAAATTTTGCAGGCCATAAATGTTTTAAACTGAGTGTCACACACTAATCATCTACTAAACTCAAAGCACCTGTACAGGTTTCCCCAGGTGTCATTAAATTGCTTCAGTCTGGTTCAATGGCCTCAGTTGGGTTCAATATGGAAAGTCTAGTGGAAGGACAAAATGTAGCAGGAGAAGATGCACCAGCAAAAGAGATGACCACGGGCTTCAGCGGATTATCAAACAAAGAAGATTCAAGAATCTAGCAGAGATCCAGAAAGCTTCAAAAACCACCACATTCAATCTCGGCTCTGGCTGCTTGCTTGGGTTTTTCACCAGCTTCGTCCCACATTGTGAAAATGCTAAGTTAATTGAAGACTAAAAACTGAACATAGGTGTGAATTAAGTATGAATCTTTTTTCTGTGTCTATTATGTGATTGACTGGTGTCCAGGGCAGGGTGTACCCCGCCTCTCATCCAAACTCCCCCGGCGTTAGGCTCCAGCACACCCGCGAGCCTAATGTAGGCAACCACTTCAGAAAATGGATGGATAAATATGTTCAAATACGATGACTCCTATCCTCTGCAGTTGAGTAAATAAACACCCCCAGGCCAAATATGGTAATTCAGTTTTAAGATGAATTAATTAAATGACTAATTACTTCAGCTTGGTGTAGCTAAGAATATTAAACAGACACAAAACAGTCATGAACATTTGCGTCTTTATTTTGTGTCTTGTTTTGACACGGACACCAACGAGTCAGTCAGAAGGAGTGCACGGATTCTTTTATGAAGCGCCTGCCTGCGGCGCCTTCAGGGTCCATGTTTATTTAATACCTACGAGTCAAGGCGCAGGCCTCGCAGAGACAAAATAGAGCTTGTAATAATAAAAGAGCTGATTGCAGAGAGAGACAAAAACCCACACAAGCTTGTTCTAACGGCTTATTCACCATGCCATACCTTTGTAGTCGCCGTAGGTTCCGTAGGCGAAGAGGTTGAGGAGCTGGTACACTGGGGCGTGAGGGCCGTTCTCCAGCTGGCGAGGGATTTTGAGGAGGAAATGAAGTCGAGATCACATGACATAAATAATGATGGTACCAACAGTAACTGAGCACAGAGAGAAATTCTAAGTTGAACACAATTTGTTCAGTCATGCTTGTTGACTCAATTTTCCCACTAGGAGTATTGGTGATTTGATATTTACAAATACACCTGTTTGTATTTTTTGGGAACCTAGCCAATGTTATCTGCTGAAAAACTCAAATAATCTCCGTTTTTGTGCTCAGGCCAAAGCCTTGTCTAAATAAAAGTAAAGCTTTGGTACCCTGAGGTGGCATCTTGATGCCAAGGATTGATGTGGAACTAAGAGGAGGAGCTTCATTTAGTCAGGCCATAGCCCTATCTAATAGAAAAAGTGTTTACAGCCATGTTGTTGAATCTATAGGATATTATGAACTTTTTGGTGTTGCCAATATTTTTGAGCATGACTAGAAAAAGACACTATGCTTTTTTTTTTTTTTCTCCTTGAGTCTGACATGAAAGACTAAACGTTTCCTGTTTTAGGTAAATTAGGATTATCCCAGGAGTGGCAATATTTTTTAGCACAATTGTATGTGTCTTTTTGTACATATGTACATTTCTGTTTTCAACTGTATCTATACAGATTGATATTGTATTTATTATACATCAGTGGCTATGGAAAGCCGTGTGGCCTAAGCTGTCCTTCACAGTGATGCCCAGCATGTGAGGATGAGGACCAGCTCTTCAGAGAACACGTGACTAAAGAAGTCTAAGCTCAGTACTGGATTGACCAATCAGAGACAAGGACGCTGTGCATTTGCACTGTTGTTCACTTTGGGCTTTAAAAAAGACGTTTTATTTCTTTTCAGTAATCCCCCAATTTACCCAACGTAAGGCCTTTAAAAGATAGAACAGAAAAAAATGGGAATGAGCTGAGATGGGATTTCGAATACATTCTGCTCAAAGTAAACAAGTGTATTAGCAAATTAGTTGCTCCAGTGCGCAAGATGAATATGCATATTAGCACAAAGTGACTGCGCAGGCGCGACAGCATTTAACTTTGCAAAAATTACCGACTGAGCCACTTCACGTTTGTCATACACGCTTCACTAGGTACACCTACACCATCTAATGAGCTCCATCTTAAGTGCTGTATTAGAAATTGAAAAAGAAAAAAAAAAAGAGTCATTTTAATATGGTGCCATAAGGATCAGTAGCAGGATAATAATGCTCAGGTAACTTTGAACATTTACAGTGGTACCTTGATTTATGAGTTTAATTTGTTCTGTGACCTATCTTGTACATCAATTTACTCTTACATCAAATACATCTTCCACACTGAAGTTAAATGAAATTAGATCCAACTCCCCCCCCCCCCCCAAAAAAAAACACCACCATTTTTGTTTCGTATTACCGTATTTTCACGACCATAAGGCGCACTTAAAAGTCTTGAATTTTCTCAAAATGGACGGCGCGCCTTTTGTGTGCACAGAGTTCCAAAATCTGTAAATGTTGTTGTGTGACTTTAATGAGCGCTCCGCTTGACTGACTGGGAGCATTTCTTGCCGACACCCTGCTTATATAGAGGAAGGCGGACGTGACTGAGGACAGCATGCGGACGTAAAGGGGGAAGGCTGCGCGTGACAGAGGACGCTAAAGACACGCCCCCAGTAGGTACATAGTTCCGGTATATGCATCGGTTTGGCTAAGGACCCCCGAAAATGACTGCGGTCAACCCAGCCTCCACTCGTAAAGTAGCAGTCAAGATCGCCGCCCCTAATTTTGTTCATTCTAGGCATTACGGTAATAAGTCGCTGACTCGCAGCAAAAGCAACCTTGAAAATAAAAGCCTCCCAATAATACGGACGTATCACATAGATTTGTTTTAACAGATTTTTTCAGTCAGGGGTAATGACAGCAAAATATGCAGTTTTCAGAGAAAATACCATACAATATCAGATCTTCATCAAACCTCTTTTAGTGGAGTCCTTAGTGATCTGTCACACAGATCTGGACTTGTCTTGCGATACCAATGGGATTATGTTGGGGTGGCTTTAGCTCAGTAGGTAGAACAGGTTCGAATCCCTGCTACGACTGTCCACATGTCGAAGTGTCCTTGGGAAAGACACTGAACCCTAATTTTCTCCCAGTGGGCCTGGCAATGCCTCGCATGGCAGCAGTCGCCCATTGGTTAATGAATGTGTGCGTGAATGTGAGCCTTTGTAAAGCGCTTTGGGCACTGTGATGATGTAGATAAAGTGCTATACAAGTGCAGTCCATTCACCATTTATTTTTCCTAAGATATCAGATAAACTACATTTTTTAATGTATCTCAAGATTCAAATGAACTTTGCTGGTTGCATTCCTTAACCGAAGAGCACTGACGTCCGTATTATTGGGAAGCTTTTATTTTGAAGGTGGCCTCGAGTTGGCGGCCTATTACCGTAATGCCTTGTATGAACAAAATTAGGGGCGGCTGGCTTGACTGCTACTTTACGAGTGGAGGCTGTCTTGACCGCAGTCGAAAATGGCACCTACGAAGAGACACGCTTACGAAGCACAGTATAAACTGCAAGCTATCAGTTACGTGGAAGAACATGGGAATCGAGCAGCCGCGAGAGAATTCAACGAATTCATGGTTCGCACGTGGAGGAAGCAGGAAAACGAGCTTCGCCAAGTCAAGAAGACGAAGCTGAGTTTCCGCGGAAACAAGGGAGGTGGCCCGAGATGGAAGACCAACTGGAGCAATGGATTAATGAGCAAAGAACAGCCGGGAGAAGCGTCTCGACAGTCACCATTCGACTGAGTGCAATAAGTCGGGCGTTCAAAGTGAAGTTGCGAGCGGCGTGGGAGCCATGGATGACATATGGCGAACACATCTTTACTAAGACTAGGAGGTAACGGCGGGCGAGTTACGCCACAATTTGTGAATGGATTGTGGATGCTTGGGTTAACGTGTCTGCTTGCACTTGTTCGAGCTTTCGTAAAAGCCGGCATCATTTCTGAGGAGGCGCACGGCAACGAGACTGACTCAAGACAATGACAAGAGGGAACCTGGCGTGTTTGATTGAGAACTTGTCCAGCTGTTCATTTCGGATACAGAACATGAGGACTTTGATGGATTTGTGGATGAGGATTGATCAAAAAATAACGTGAGTGCATTGTTAAATACTTCAAGTACAACCGAACTCAGTTTTGCTCCCGCTGCCTTTTTAAAAACGTTGTTTTAGCGTGCAAGCATGCTACCGTATGTTTTAAGCTCGCGTATGTTTTACCATGCCTGCGCCCAATAATACGGTGCACCTTATGTATGTGTTAAATACAGAAATAGACCCCGTAACTGAGACTGCGCCTTTTAATACGGTGCGCCTTATGGTCGTGAAAATACGGTATTTAAGAATTGCACTGTCTTCTATAAAAACATAAAACATGATGTAAAGAAATAAACTGCCTTTATAAAGTGTATTTACTGTAGTTGTGTGCTGCATATGTGCCTTTAAGGGGTGTGGCTTAGGGGGTGACATCAGGAGCTGGAGACGGGTTGGCTTAGTCTGCATGTGAGTGTCTGGGCATGAGCTGTAGCCTACAGCAGCTCCTGGCGAGTGTTCTCATTTTGTATCTTGCTAGTCTAATTGCCTAAGTCAGTGATTCTCAAAGTGTGGTACCAGTACAACTTGTTGTACGTGGGCTCCCCTCTAGTGGTACGACAGCTTTAAATGTTTTTAAATCCAATACAGTACATTTGCGCAGTAAGTTCAGTTCAGTTGTAAATAACTTCATTTCATTCATTCATTATTTAAGTACAGTTCTTTTTCATTATTATTATTGTCCTGTACCTACAGTCTTCTTCTTTTCATTTCGGATTGTCCCATTAGGGGTCACCACAGCGTGTCATCCTTTTCCATGGAAGCCACTCCAGACTTCCGCATGCAGTACCACAGTTCCTCTGTGGGAACTCTTGTCATAGGCTTTCACTCACTCCACAAAGACACAATGTAGCTCCTTCTGACCTTCTCTGTACTTTTCCATCATCATCCTCAAGGCAAATAATGCATCTGTGGTACTCTTTCTGGGCATGAAACCATACTGTTGTTCGCAAATACTCACTTCTTTCCTGAGTCGAGCCTCCACTACTCTTTCCCATAACTTCATTGTGTGGCTCATCAACTTTATTCCTTTATAGTTCCCACAGCTCTGCACATCACCCTTGTTCTTAAAAATGGGCACCAGCACACTTTTCCTCCATTCCTCAGGCATCTCCTCACTAGGCTTTACACGATCAGGATTTTTGGGGCCGATCACCGGTCAACGAGTTTAAAAAAAACGATAACCGATCACAAGATGCAGGAATGTGTCTATTTAAATGACCTGTTCATTTACTGTATATACTTGTGTACTTAATTGCTCAAAAAATTATATTACAATAAATAATGTATTTTTGTTCCTCTATTTATGCTAGTGAGGCATAGTGGCAGACAGAACAGATGAATGGTCTTCTATTAGATGGCAGGCAAGTAAATACAGTAATTAACGTATCCACTTTTTGTGACATTTTTGTTTGTTGGTGTGCCGTGAGATTTTTCAATTGTAAAATATGTTCCTTGGCTCCATAAAGGTTGGAAATCACTGCTCTCGTCAGATCGTGTATTCTAATCAGTCAGGTCAAATCAACTTTACATGACAGAAATAATAACCAAATATTTTTTAGGTGGTACTTGGTGTAAAATGTTTGAGAACTGGCCTAAGTCATTTTTAACATTGACACAATTGAAAAATACCAATATGCTTGCAAAAAAAAATAATTTTAGCTCTGTGTCTATTCTCAGTCATGCAGGTCATGGAAATGTGCAGAGGTGGAATAGAGGCAACTGGACTCTTCTTGTTTTTTGAATTTGTTTTTTTCTTGTTTTCTGAAAACTGTCATTCGGCCAATGATTTGTGTCTTTTGACTGTCCTGTTCAATAAAAGGCTGAAAGTGTATCGGCGAATGTGGCTCTCCTTCCCACAGAGGCATTACAGCACCTTAATTACTCATTTCTTTTGCCGCTTCACTCCACCGGTGGCACATCTTAAGCTCGCTCTTGCCTCAAATTTTGGCTCGCAACTCAAAGCAAAAAATATGAAATAGACTAAGCAACAGCTCATGACTTGAAAAACTTCTAAGCTTGAGCACCTGTAAGTCAAGTTAGCACTGTACATGAGTGGGGTGGACAGGCAGACAGTGCGGAGCATTTACCTCTCTAACGTTGGGAAGCTCCAAGATATCGGAGAAGACGTAGAGGCCGGGGGTCTCCAGCAGAGAGCTGACAGCCTGGGCCAGCGCCAAGCCGGACAGAGACAGGAGCTGCTCCACCTCCATCTTCAAAGAGAGACACAGACGGCTGGTTAATCTCATGCTCCTCATAAGACAGCTGCGATGCATTACAGGAATATCACTGTTATCTCTTCCACTGTGTTACGACGTCAGACATCGCCACAGAGAGCCACATAACAGACTTTCAGGGAATCCCGATGCTCTGTTAATGATGACTGGAACTACAAGCTGGGTGGAGACATCCTTCTCGTGCCCTTCAAAATCAGCTCAGGCCTCTTGTAGTGTGATGAAAGGAAATCGAGGAAATGAACACAAGGCCAAACCTACTTTTTAATTAATGTACAGTGCCACCAGAAAGTATTCACACCCCTTCACGTAAATTTATAATAAAAAAAACGTAAACATTCAAACATAATAGGTAATTAAGTTTTCACGACCTTTGCTATGGCACTCAAAGCTCAGGTGCATCTGATTTCCACTGATCATCTTGAGATGCTTCTACAACTTGAATGGAGTCCACCGGTGGTAAATTCAGTTGATTGAACATCATTGGAAATGGCACACACCTGTCTATATAAGGCCTAATAGTTGGCAGTGCATATCAATGCAGAAACCAAGCAATGAGGTCTAAGGAATTGCCTGCACACATCTGAGACCAGATTGTGTCAAGGCACAAATCTGGGGAAGGATACAAAAGAATTTCAGCAGCATTGTAGGTCCCAAAAACCACTGTGGTCTCGGGTATTCACAAATGGAAGAGGTTTGGAACTACCGGTACCCTTCCTAGTTCTGGCCGTCCGACCAAGCTGAGTAACCGGGGAAGAAGGGCCTTGGTCAGAGAGGTGAACAAGAACCCTATGGTCACTAAGGCGGAGCTCCAGTGTTCCCTTGCAGAGATAGGAGAACCAACCAGAAGGTCAACCATGGCTAACGCACTCCACCAATCGGCACATGGCATCCCGCTTGGAGTTTGCCAAAAGGCACCTTAGGGATTCTCTGGTCTGATGAAACCAAAATAGAACATTTTAGCTTGAATTGCAAGCGTCATATCTGGAGAAGAAGAGGTACTGCTCAGCACCTGGCTAACACCATCCCTACTGTGAAGCACAGTGGTGGTAGCAGTCATGCTGTGGGGCTATTTTTCTGCTGCAGGAACTGGACGACTAGTCCGCATAGAGGATAAGACGACAGCTGTCAAATATAGAGACATTCTTCAAGAGAAATTGCTCCAGAATGCTCTGGAACTAGGGCGCTGATTCACTTTTCAACACAACAATGACCCAAAGCACACAGCCACAATAACAAAGGAAGCGGCTTCAGGAGCAAGCTGTTAATGTCCTTAAATGGCCCAGCCAGAGCCCGGACTTGAATCGAATTGAATATCTCTGGAAAGACCTAAAAATGGCTGTCCACCGATACTGCCCATCCAACCTGACTGACCTTGAGAGGATCTGCAGAGAAGAATGGGAGAAAATGCCCCAAAACAAGTGTGCCAAGCTTGTAGTGACATATCCAAGAAGACTCGAGGCTGTGATTTCTGTCAAAGATGCTTCAACAAAATATTAAGACAAGGATGTGAATACTTCTGTACCTATTACGTTTAAATGTACACATTTTCAATACATTTCCACAACTGTCTGAAAATATGTTTTTACTTTGTCATTATGAGATATTTTAGGTTGATTTTTTTAAAAACTATACTCAAATCAACTTTAGAATAGGTCTGTGACATAGCAAAATGTGGAAAAGTGAAGGGGTGTGAATACTTTCTGGTGGCACTGTATCAAAGGACACAGTGGAAGCTCTGATGTCAAACTTTCTCAGACGGTCTACCTGTTTGGAATTTTAAAGGCATCTGCTTTTTGTTTTAACATTTTTACTTTGTCATCAAAGTGTGAAAAGAACTTAATCGACAACACCTACAGTGGGGTAAAAAAAGTATTTAGTTAGCCAACAATTGTGCAAGTTCTCCCACTTAAAAAGATGAGCGAAGCCTGAAATTTTCATCCAAGATATACCTCAGCTATGAGAGACTTGTGCAAAAATTCCGGTTATGTCGCCTCCATAGGATTGGAAATCTGTCGTAAATTGAGGACCACATGTATTCCTAATGAAATCGATCAAAAAGTAACTTTGCAAGCATGATTCAGATTGAGTCAAAAACCTTAACTGTATCGACTCGTGTTTAACATTAGCCTGTCGTGTGCTAATCTGACAAAACAAGAAAGCATCACAGTTTACCATAATGAAGCTTACAGTTTACAAGAAAAGGCCACTAAAGATGAATAAATGATAAATAAAAAAGAGGGATGAAGGTTTGATTCAACTTCCATCCATCCATCCATTTTCAACACCGCTTATCCTGGTTAGGGTTGCGTGGCGCTGGAGCCTATCCCAGCTGACTCTGGGCGAAAGGCAGACAACACCCTGAACTGGTCGCCAGTCAGTCGCAGGGCACATATAGACACGGACAACCATTCGCACTCACATTCACGCCGTCACTGAGTGGGAACTGAACCCACGCTGCCCGCACCAAAGTCAGGCAAGTGTACCACTACAACATCAGTGACTTGATTCAACTTGTCAAATTAAAAGTGAGAGAACAAAGTGGCATCCAGTGCTATTGACTTGGATCAGCTATTTTAAGAGCTTCCTCCCAGAGAGCACTTGGTGGCCCACTTGGGACATCTTAGTCTAGCGATACATGATACAATTATTCAGCTTGCATCAGACCACTTTCACCACTGCGGGCTACGTCTTAAAATTAATGCCGTTGAGAGATGTTGTGGGGGGGGGGGGGAACCTGACTGATTCTGCATCATCTTGTGCTGACACTTATTAAAAGGAATTTGCACGTTATCGTCTAATACAGGGTGTACTACTCGCCTGCTCATGCGCACAGGTGGCGGCCCACCAGTGCGCCGCCGCTTTAAAAAAAAAAAAATTATTTCAACTGAGGGCGATGAACAACTGAGTTGGCAGGTGTCACAGTCAAAACAACCTACATGGCATCTCAGCGTCCATTTCATGCTAAAATATAAATACATTAAATTAAGCTTAATAAATGGGGGAGGATTCAAAATGAGGCTGACAGTCTGGCGGCAGTCCAGATATGCAAAACGGCTACCAACACTTCAATCAACAGAACATATGTACATTGGGGCAAAAAAGTATTTAGTTAGCCACCAATTGTGCAAGTTCTCCTACTTACAAAGATGAGAGAGGCCTGTAATTTTCGTCATATAAACTCTTGTTAAAAGTTGTTCATGCACAATAGCTCCTCTTCAATACAAGAGATAGGAGAATGTTCAGCGCTAAATGCAGCTTGAGTTACATATAAACAACCTCCTGCAATGGGGACGATGTCACCGTCTGTTGTAAAGTGGAGCTAATTGACAGGTCGGGCAGTGATGTGTTTGGAGTGTGTTTTCACACAGCCATTGTGGTTTTGCGCATTCAGATAATTACAGTAGATGTGTGGGATAGCCACAACTGTTATGAGTTTTGGAGGTCAAACTTCATACTTTGGTTGTAGGTGGAAGCGGTTCTTCTCTATTAACCTCTGACACAACGTCTGGCAGAATTTGTGCGTCAACTTCAAAACCCTATCCGGCATCGATACACATCTCACACATAAGACAGGTTGGGGAAAAACACTGGCATAGTACGGTTAAGATGGCCAGTGTGCAAAAGGGTTTAGTGGTTGAGTTTACGCAACTTTCATTTGAGTTTAAAAAAAACAAAAACAAAAAACCTAGATGTTCTAAAAGTAGCGGTGTTCCTCAGTTTATGATGTTTCGAGGTTACAAACCACACGCAATGAACTAGTTTGCGCAGCGGCGTGAAAATACATAGTCACGCAGTACAACGAGACAAGCTCAGTTACTGCCGTACTTACGTTTGTTAATTTCAGTGTTTTATGTTTATGGCCTAGATGTGCTTTACCTAAAAATATTTAATGGAATTATGAGTTTATTACTGCATTAGCATAGGTTAGTGAAACACTACACAGCGTCCTGACTTAAGTAAAAATTTGGGTTACGTAAGAATGGAACTCCGTCGTAAACCGAGGACCATCTCCATCTGTTTTTCAATGGTTAAATTGCGAGAGTGAAGGTAAAATAAGTGAGAAGTCACGTACTACAAAATGTGAACACGTTACAAAAAAAAGGGGGACGTATGCTTTGTTCATAAAAAATCTCTAGAAGGACGACCATGAATCTGCTGTATCCCACTACAGGATACATCATGTAATTTGAGTGATTCAACAGACAAACACCTTGAAGCATTTAGCAGGAAGCGCCTGTTAGTAACATCTTGAAGGCTAAACACCAGCTTCTCACTGTACAAACACAAAGTGTTGCTTCCCCCTTCTGAGGCATTATCGTGACAATGTTTAATTGTGCTAAGCAGCAGATGGCATCATAATAACCAGGACTAAAAAGCCAAACAGCGTGGCTCGAACGCAAGTGTGAGAGCCAACAGCTGACAGTTGGGTCGACAGAGGACATCGTCAAGTAATGAAGTTTCCTCATCATCAAGTCTGTTTGGATTTTATTTGACGAGTTTAACAGACGAGCAACAACAACAAAAAAATAATTCTGCACCAGACATTAAAAAAATTAACCCTACATCGGTCCCAACACTACACACAATATCAGACATTCTGTTTTTGCTCTTCTGTTATTTTATGTATTAGGAGTGTTTGGCCAAACCAGTAAAAGGTTTATAGTGGAGGTGATTTGGACCGGAGCGCTGCAACTTTCTAACACCTAAACACAAATTCACCTGAGCTGTACTCACTTTAATAATAGCGATTTAAAAAAATAATTTAAAAATGTATTGCGGTTAATAAGAAGTGATGACTCTGAAGATTTTTACTAGCCAGCCATTTTTACTACTTGAGTTTTACTGAAATTAAACGCTGCCTCTAGAGGGTTTATAATGTAATGACTTTTGTAGCGTTTTCTGCAAAAGTAAACAAGAATTAGCCATTCTGCTGATGAGCTGTAGTTTAAATAAGATACTCTGATCCTTAATAGGATTAAGAAAAAGGAGAAAATTGCGGGTGGCACGGTGCTCGACTGGTTAGGAAATCTTACTCACAGTTCTGAGGACCGGGGTTCAAATCCCAGCCCCACCTGTGTTTGCATGTTCCCCCATGCCTGCGTGCGTTTTCTCCGGGTACTCCGGTTTCCTCCCACATCCCAAAAACATGACTCTAAATTGCCCGTAGGTGTGACTGTGAGTGCGAATGGTTGTGTGTTTGTATGTGCCCTGCGATTGGCTGGCAACCAGTTCAGGGCGTACCCCGCCTCCTGCCCAAAAACACACAGGCTTTAAATTACTTTATTGTAATTAAATTGGCGGCACGGTGGGCGACTGGTTAGAGCATCAGCCTCACAGTTCTGAGGACCGGGGTTCAATCCCCGGCCCCGCCTGTGTGGAGTTTGCATGTTCTCGCCGTGCCTGCGTGGGTTTTCTCCGGGTACTCCGGTTTCCTCCCACATCCCAAAAACATGCATTAATTGGACTCTCTAAATTGCCCATAGGTGTGACTGTGAGTGCGAATGGTTGTTTGTTTGTATGTGCCCTGCGATTGGCTGGCAACCAGTTCAGGGTGTACCCCGCCTCCTGCCTGATCAGCTCGGCAAATTATGACATTAAAGCCGATCATAAAATGCTAATTATCGGCCGATACCGATCAGGCCGATAAAATCGGTGTAAAGTCTAAATAATCACAATAATAATTGATTATATCTCGTCACATCGATGTCTGTAACATGCCAGAAATAGGCAAAATAATGTTAATAAATCTTTTCTAAAGTAAAAGCAGATTTTGCAAATCAATGTCTTAATTTGATTAAACGCAAAGATAATCAGTCTGCTTTTATGGGGGACTAAAGAAATCTGTGAATATTTACTGTATATAGGCTGACTTTCTAACGATTTGGACAATTTTAAGTTAAACAAGGTGTCCAAATGATTTATCGACTATCAAACTAGATGTAGATTAATTTGATAAATCAATGAGTTGCCAATTAATTGTTGCACCTCTGTATTGCACGTTAACATTTTTTAGGTTCACAAGGAAAAACGATCCCAGTGAAGTTTAGAGGCAAAGACTTTGCATCAACCTGTTTATTTAATCGAATTACTCAATTAATTGTTTCAGTCCGAGAATTTTTGTGCTCTTTCTGTAATGCCCTATGTTAGCGAAGGAGTAGAAAATGTAATAAAATGGCTAATAAGAAAGTAGTTATTGGTATTTATACAGGTTGCCAAGCGGTGAGACACACAAGCATCACACTTTTTTCCAATACCAAATCATCTGCAAGCTATTTTTAAGTGTAAGGTAAGCTGAGTTAGTGTTGTTTTGAGAGTGATATAATGCGGTATATTTAGGGTTTTTAAAAAAAAAATCAGTCAATTATGAACAAATTGGGGGGTGTGGCGTCTATTTTTACCACTGTAGTAGGTAATGCATTTGACATAGTATACGGCTTCATATTTAATTTGGGAAAAATAAATGCTTAACCTTGAGAAGACGACGTTGTTAATAATATTCAATTAAGCCGTTGGGAAACACACAAAATTGCGGCAGATTCTCCACAAATACTACTTTATTATTGACTGTGTACAATACCAGTCGAATGGATTTAGATAGACCCAATTCAAGCGTACTCTAAAAATGTAGGGAAACATTACTATCAAAAAGCAGCATTTGACATTTAGTTGAACTTATTATGCATTAGAAACGTCATCATTTAAATGTTGTGGCCATAATAATAAACAACACTGTGTGTCCCTTGCCTCCTCCGGCCAGAAGATTTCACTATCGGTTAACTTCGTTACCTAGCCTTTACATTCACAAACATCAGTGGAGGGGAACAACGAAGCGACACACACACAAAAAAAAACAACATTCTTACTTAAAAGCGTGTTCATTTATCAGCACGTAACAGTGTGCTTTGCAATTGTGCCATTAAAGCTGGGCATGTCATGCGAGCACATTAGCATCCACAACGCTCAAGAAAAACGCTAGGCCACGGTTAGTTGTAAGCCTTTGCACGGACCTGAATTGAACGAACGAGCGTCATATCTGATTTAGAAATGCAGAGAACGCCATAAAATCACCATAAAACCTTTCAAAATAACATAATGGTGAATAATTGTTACCTTCTTGTCCTGATTTCAAGCGGATTAGCCTTCCCGGTTGGTCGTTCACTTCCGCTCTGCTCACGTACGACAACAAGGGAACGTGCACTCTGATTGGCCACTCAATGGAGGCCAGCTGGACGTCGTTTGTGGCAGCAGTACGTCACCGGCATGAAGAAGTAAGAACAGCGACATCTTGAGGTCATTTGGCGTTACACTAACACGGTTTGAGTTGAAAATGGCCCACAAATGCACTCAAGTGTTTTTGTTTTTTTTATATCTGAAATTTAACGTATTGTGAACTAATATCACATTTTTGCACTCTAAATTATGAGGTGATATAATTTTTTTTAGAAAAAATATGTACCTCCGTATGTCATATTGACTAAGAAAAGATTCTGCAAAAAAAACTCAAAGATTGTTTTTGCTTGAGAAAATGGGTGTCAATAAGATATATAACGTTTCATACATTTTCCCCGTAATTTTTGAAAAAAAAAATTGCTTATGCAGTGTTTGCAACAGAGGGGCAGTGCATCTGATGAAAAAAAAATTCTAAATGAAATGTTTAAATGACCAGTGGGCCTAATTGTGTGTTCAGAGGGCACAGTGGTCCCGCACGCAAACATTTAAAAAAAGAATGAAAACTTTTTGTATTTATTTATGACATTTGAAACACAGGTCGAGCGAACGCACACTGGAATTGGATTATTGATATCTTTGATCCTGACAAAAAAAAAATTGTTCTTCTAAAGATTGACTTTTTGTTGAAAATATGACTGTCATAAAATTACAACTTTTTTCCTCCAAAAAATATAAATTGTTATCTTAACTTCACAACTTTTTTCCTCAGAAATAGCTAATTTATTTAATTCCTGTGTCATTTAGTCATTTAGTATCATACATGGTGACTAATGGAAATTAGGATTATGCGGAGAGAGAAAAAATACTGCACTGTAAATTTGACAAACCCTGCTTCCTTCAAAATAGCCTCTATCACTCCACCATACTGTATGTCGTAAATACAGTGACCTTCACTTCAGCTTTCGAGTTGCTTGTCTGTAGACACCTTGAAGTCCCTGAGCCAATTAAATGTGGTGGTTACAAAGAACACCTGCGTCTGTTAGCGGGGTTCTTCACACACACAAAGGTCAAAGTCCTTTTTTTGGGGGGGGGGTAAGGTGTGCAGCTATGTCATCTTCCTCCAAGCATGTGACAAACAAGTTGTTTGGTGAGAGGACTGCACATCTGCATAAGGCATCACCCATTTATTTTAGCTGATGATTTTAGTAGGGGTGGGCGATATTCAGAATTTTGGTATCGATCGGATACCTAGTAAATACAGGGCTAGTGTCGCCAATACCGATACTTTTTCTTCTTTTTCTTTTCATGATCATTGAATAATTTTGTGATTTTGCCCTGAGTTAGTTGATTATGATTGTGATGATTTTAAAACACAGCACAAAGATTTTAGGCAATAAAAATGCTTTTTTTTAATTAACTAACTACAACAATTTTAAAAATGTAACAGAAATAAAATAATAAAATAATTCTTTTACTACCACAATTGTTTCAGAAAAAAAGTCACTAGTGCAAAATAAGAAAAAAAGCAGCAATGTTATAAAAATATAAATTTAACAATGTCAGCGTCACAACAAAAACTACCTTCTGTTGCACAATATTGTGAAAAATAAAGTCAGTAGTGCAAATGAAGTGTGAACTACAATTGGCTCTCTTTCTTAACCTTTGGCTCTCTGCTCACAAAGCCCTCCAAGGAAGAATCCCTTGAGGTGCATAGTTAACATGATCATTGAGGAACTCGCTAATTAACGGACTTTTCTGTTGCTCGTATTAATGGTGCAGACTAGGGCTGTAACGATACAGTAAGAAAAGCAAGAATTGGGATATAGTACAAGACAAAAATGTGAGTCGTCTTTGTAATGGCAGAACCGCGAGTTCTCAAGAGTTCGTGCCTCCAAACCAGAAGCGATACAACCATATGAGCTCAAAGTTCTACCAAATTTGTTCTCGTTAAATTATTATTTTAAATTAATTTATAAAACATAAGCCTAGTTTGAAGAAGAATTTATTTAGAAAGCCTCTTCCAAAAAGGATAGCGCGCTATAAGAGCTGGAAACAGTCTCGTGATCTTCTCTGTACAGCTATGATGTCGACTCTTTTTTGCTTTCTCAGTTCCACTGGAGTAGTTTTGATTTTGCGCCATGCCGCCAATACTCATAATATGGTTACAAAAAACAACAACAAAAATGTTCCGTCATATTGACTTAGCGTAGCGCTCGTTCATTGTTGTGAATAACAATGGGAAAAGTGTGGGTGTTGAACCTGTTCACTGGGAAAGGTGCGAGTCACGGTCTGGTATCCACTGAGAATTACACTTGGGCAAAAGCATCCAGAACAAAAGTCTTTGTCTTATGACAAATACCCCATTCAAAAGGAATTGTGCGTTGAACCAATGAAATCTGCTTTCTTTTATAAGGACAGTATGTACTTCCACGTACACACAGTCGTCATATAAACTGTCAGACGCTTAAATTGCACTCAAGAAAACAAGTGTGTATGTCTTTAACGTCTGGGGGATCATAAATGTGAGCACAGACACACCACAGCTGAACCGCAATGAACAAAACAACTGATGCCAGTTTTTGTGTGTGTGTGTGCGTGTGTGTGTGTGTGCATATGTAGCCAGTGATAGATCAAGCTGACATCGCTTGGTGTTTGTTTTAAACGAGCGAGGATCCTCACCAAAGAGTCTGTTGGCCCTCCAGGGGAAAATATTTCACAATTATGGACTTTTTTGTGCTTTTTATTTTCTTTTTTTCACCCTCTATTACATGACCCTCTCTGGACTCCAAGAGCGCTTTATGTTCTTTTTTAAATTATTTTTATGGCCAATTATAGGTGCCGGCGCTGAAATAAAAGCGGGTATAATCAGCAAAGGAGTGAAAAGGACTCCGACTTGTAGATGGGGAGAGTGGGCTAGTGTAAGGCAGTGTTTAGCCTGCCAGGAGGAGGATGATGTCGGTGCAGATGGGGGCCAAAGAGTCAAGTCGGTCCCGGGGAGCCTGATTAAAAGTGAGCAAGTCACAGCGTGAGGGCTGTCAAATGCCTGTGTTTAATCCTACACTAGGCTGTGGATGCAAAATTGAAAATAAAATAAGATTTACCATGATGCAGTTTCTGGAAGTAAGATCAATTGAACCAATCCAAGCAAAATGCATTTTTGGATTATTGACCAGCGTAGTTTTAGTTGGGGCTGCAGGGTAGAGGAGAGGTTAACATGTCTGGCTCACAGTTGAGACCTTCTGGGCTCAAATCTGGGTTCCAGCCTCCCTGTTTGGATTTTGCATGTTCTTCCGGTAATTGTGTAGGTTTTCTCTGGGTATTCTAGCTTCCGCCCACATTCCGAAAAACATCCATGTTAGGTTAATTGAAGACAAAATTGTCCATAGGTGTGAATGTGAGTGAATACTTGAAACTGGAGAGGAAACCAGAGTACCGGGAGAAAACCCACGCCGGGACGGCGAGAACATGCAAACTCCACACAGGGGAGACCGGATTTGAACCCGGGTCGTCAGAACTGTGAGGTGGATGTGCTAACCATTCGTCCACCGTATTCTAATTTCTTAAAATAAAATCATGAAATACTTCACATTGTGTTGTGAATCTGATATGAGTTTCACTTTTTGAATGTAAGTTCTCCCCCATATTCAAATGCATTGAGCTGGACCTGTGTTATGATTATTTTGAATTAATTTAGGGTAATCATTTTGACCAGTGGAGAAAGTTTAGGTTTATGCAGTTATAGGAATTTGGAAGAAATTTGCATTGGGGAAAAAATAAAAAATAAAAATAAAAAATCAGACGACAAGTGTAGTGCAGCTGGAGAAGGTGATTTTAATAATAGAAATTTCTATTATTAAAAATGCAGGATAAGTGCTCTTTATTGCCTTCTGTATGCCAGCTTTTCTTGTACGGTAACAGTGCATGCATAATGCATACACTTATTGATCCCGTGGGAAATGCATTTATTGAATCTTTCAGTACTTTATTTCAATCCGCGCCCCCTCAGACATGTTTTATGTCGCTCCTGGTAAGAGGCAATAATATTGTAAGCAGATATATACACTAGTCATATTTACTGCTAGTAATTAATGGGAAGCACGTATGTTACATTTAAATTCAGGTCCACATAACAGCGTGGATCTTTTAAAAATTATTTTTAATCACTACAATAATGTAAGCATGTGTCAACATTGTCCTAAATTTGAAAATAATATTAATACATTTGAATAAAGCATGCATTTGGAGGATGAAATTCATGCAGTTAAAAAGATGCACAGTTTGTTTGGTGCTCTTCTGGGTGCCTTATGAGTTTTGTGTGTATATGGGGGTCCCCTGCATGTATATAGTACTGTCCATCAAAATACAGGTACATAGGTACATACAAAAAAAATAAAAATGAGATTTAAAATAAAATATTAATTCAATATATTTTTTGAATAAAATATTATTAAAATAATACAGTAAAAAATACATGATATTTGTTGAACAGCAAGTGCATGTACAAATCAATGAAAAATAATAGCCTTACTGAAAGTTTTTTAAAATGTGCAACCCAGCCCAGCGCAGTCCAGTGGTCAATTGTTGCTAGGCAGAATTCAAGCAGGACCACTCTGCTTTGGCTCAAGGCTCAGCAAAGAAAACAGCCATGTGCACTAGGATCTTTTCTTTTGGCTACTTGGGGCAACAAAAAACATAGAAAGCACAGGGAGAATTGCGAATAACAGGAAAACACACACACACACACACACACTCACACAAAATGGTGAAAATCCAGATAAAGGCATATATACTGGCATTTATTATTTTCACAAGTCCTCAATCTTATTTCACCCTTCTTCGCCTCACTGCTTTTCTATCATTGACAATAAAAGCTTTTGCAGTTCTCCTCTGTGTGGTGAAATACAGTCCTCCCAACTTTGGGTCAACACAACAGCGCAGCTAAAGAAATAACACAGTCGTCTATATGGAATATTAACTCAATAAATAAAGCGCCATCCGTGATGGAGGTTGAGCGTACTTCATCATAAATATGTTTATTCCAATGCTGTGCATCGCAGTACATTTCCTTGTGCAATACTTCCTTGGCTTGTAGTACAAATACAGAATCTATTGGTAGCACTTGAGGCAATTACATTTAATTACCATCAAAAGTCTTTCTCTTATGCACCCACGCTCCATTTAATGAAGTGCTGAGAACAAAGCATACTACAGTGTCTCAAAATGGAAACATGAACTCCATACAGTCAATATTCAAGTTTGAGAGTGAGCATTGATCAATAAGAAATGTTTCGTTTAACAACTTTCTTACTCACTTTTCGTCCTACTCGCACACACCCACTTGCTCCACTCGCAAAAATAAAAAATAAAATAAAATAAATTGCTCTCAATGAACAACATCATTGGCCGGAGTAGTCTGTCTATTGCCCTGATATCTCTCTTCTCCGCTTGTATGCCTCGCACATACCCATTCGCTCTACTCGCAAAAAGCTACTCTGAACAAAACATTTGATTGGCTGGAGGAGTGTCACGTTGGAGGAGTTACAATGCACATGATGGGTCTGTGTATTCCCTTGACTTTTCTCCGCTTGCCTGCCTTGCACACGCCCAATTGTTCTACTCGCAAAAAGTATTTCTGGAAAAAAAAAACATTTGATTGGCTGGGAGGAGTTACCAAGTACTCAATTGGTCTGTGCATTGCCTTGACTTCTTGCTTCACTTTTTGCCTGCCTCGCATCCACCTCCTTGCCAAAACCGTCCTCTGAAAAATGATCTTGATTGGCCGGAGTGAGGTCACGTGGGAGGAGTTACAACGCAAGTGATGGGTCTTTGTATTGCCTTGAGTCTCTTCACCGCTTGCCCGACTTGCACACACCTACTTGCTCCACTTGCAAAAAAGCTCCTCTAAAAAAAAAATGTGATTGGCTGCTAACACAAACACAAAGCACAACTTTTGTTTGATTTCTCTGTTCACTGCTCAATTAAAGTAAGTTACTCCATAACAACTTTCAAGTACAATAGTAATATTTCTCCAGGAAATATAATTTTCAGTCCAAAGTTGATGTATTGAGGCACGTACCTCAATTCAATGTTAAAAATTTGTTTTGGTAAGGGTTGTCTTATGAAACACATGCTTCTTCTTTAATATAATTGGAGAGGGTGTTGTCTGACTCCAAACGGGAGGATGTTCCTTTTCGCCGCTAATTGGCTTGATGTAATTTGTTTCTGCCTGACTGGCTGTCAATTTGCACCGTGTTTCATCACACGACAGATGAGTCACAAGGTGAAGTAATAGGGACGCATCTTTGACTGATTGACATTAAAGAGAGGAAGAGGGGGGAATCTTTACACAAAAAGTATAAGGAAAGGAAAAAACAGATGACAGTCTGCTGAAGCAACAGTGTGAGCACCTGTCGTGTGTGTGTATGTGTGTGTGTGTCAGAAGTGATAACTGCGGCAGCTGTTTGACGAATATCATCAAATAGAGTGCAGGAACTGTATTACTTACCATCAATTGGCTATAGGTAGATGAGTTAAGCTAAGGTTGATAAATAGTCACTTTGTGGGGCGCCACAACATGCCTGCAAACTCACGTGTCGGTATATGGAAAAAAAATTATGCCCGACACAATCTTTTAGTAATCAACTTGATATTTGGTGGACACTTCTATCATAGCAGGACGCAGTATAAAGTCTGAAGGACCCATGCATGAACCTTTGAGATTCCGCTATTTTGGGTTAAGGCAGCCATTTTGGGCAATTTTTTTAGGAACCTATCCTCAGTTAAACACTAAAATACACGCCTACTCACTGTTGTTGCGTTCAGGCCAAAGTAATAAAAGTATTGCTTTGCCACCAACCTATGGCATCTACTGTGCAAAGAATTACGACTCATTTTGGGGGGTGTCAATTACCGGCAGATTTTTTGCTATTTATGGCAGGGTTCAGTCCCTATCTATCGCAAATGGAGGGGCTCACTGTTTTGTGTCAAAACACAAAACATAATTAAAGAGAATGTAAAGAAATAAACTGGTTTAATGAAGTGTAGTTACTGGTGGTACTGTAGTATTGGTGTTGATGAGTGCCTTTAAGGGGCGTGGCCTAGGTAGTGACGTCAAGGGCTCCAGCTCACTCGCAACCTAATGATGATGAGCAGTATAGAAAATGGATGATGGATAAATTAGAACCAAGCAAATTTTCACTGTCCAATGCAAAAGCATGTGCGCATTTTATTTTTATCTTAAAAAAATGTTAAAAAGGAAAATATGCTGTGATGCATTAAGCAACATTGCAGTTCCGAGGGCTCGGCGACATCATCTGTTAGCGTCGGCACACTACATGACTTGCACTTTCTCCTTTTAAAGCGCAATCCTTATTTTGAAACGCTGCAGGATGCATTATCTTGTGTAGAATCCTTTGGGCTTGGGGCTGCAACGGAAACAGGACAATATGAAAGAGACGTTTGTTTGAATTTTTCTTTGTTTGAAGAAAACACCCCATGTATTATTCAGAATGGCGGGCCCATAGGGATCATGAATGTGTCAAAGGCAGAGGAAGCGGTTTTCGGTTCGTACTGTTTGCAGCGGCAGACGTGACGTCGGTGGCGTCTCGTGTTCCGCTGAATCAGAGACAGAAAAAGAGACACACATTTTTTTGTTTTTACAATTCAATAGAAATAAAAACATTTTCCTTACCTGTCGGTGTCTCCAGATGATGTAAATAAGGAAGAGGAGGACGGCGATGGTGCCCGCACTGCCGCAGAGGCTCCCAAGCATCCACGCACTCAACTGTTGGCTGACGGTCAACGTGATGTCAGCGGACGTCAGCCTCGTGTCATTCCGCCACAGCTCGCACCTCCACCTGCCGCCGTCATCCATGCCCACGTCTGGAATGTTGATTTGGGCGGGGTCCAAACGCCCGGAGCCGAGCAGAGACCGCACAGCGGCGCGCTCGGGTGTAAACCACTTCACCCAATGGTCTTTGGGCAACGGGCGGCCCAGGCTACAGGTCAGATCGACGCTCTGGCCTCTGCTAAGCTCCGATCCCGCAGACGACACAACTAAATGGATAGACCGAAAGACATTGCGCTTTTTGGATGTTATAGAACTGTCAGGACAAAAAAAAAAAAGTTACAACAAAAGTAGACTTATGAGTGTGCCAACTTTCGAGCTTTATCTATTTCGAATTTTATATAATTTGAGTTGCCTCTCGCCCTGCCTAACACCCTGACATCTGGATTTCGGACTGTTTTATTGCCGCTTTCCTTCTCTCCGCCCCCCTCCTATCCTGCTTAGAGAGGGGGCAAGGTGGCAATGATCGAAGTGAGGCTGTTGCTGTGAAGGGTTCTTCCTATTTTCCCCTCAATGGGTTTTTCTTCAATTTTCCTTGTCTGGATGGGGAGTTTCGACCAGGAATGTCGTTCATCATTGTGAACTGTGAGCCTGTGAAGTCCTTTGAGACTATTTTGTGATTAAGGGCTATACAAATTATTCATTTACTGTGTACTGCTTACAACTGCAATGCATCATACTGAAAGGTGTTTCTAATACTGTATTGGCATCCCTGAAGCTAAATAAGGTATTTTACAGTAAAAGCAAATAAGTACGACATAGCTCACATCTTTTCAGATTAGAAATACTCATAACGCATAGTTAAACAATTACAATGGATTGTGTTGCTCCTCTGCTGTGCACTCCCATTAAAACAAATGGAGCTTGATAGGTGTTTCATCCACAGTAAAAACCACACCGGGGAAACATGAAAGCAAAACAACTCTCTTGTTGCGAGCGGACATAAAATAAAAGAAACAAAAATAAAGAAATTCCAATTAAAATACGAAAAATCATACGTTCTTAAACTTACACTTTATGTTTTTGTGTTCAAAACACAATTCATAATATATGTGCTATATGTACTAAAACTAATTAAATAAAAACAAAAACAAAATGTATCAAGACAAACCAGCACCATAATAAAACACAGTACTATATAAGAATAAAAATGGTAAAAATAATGAATGATTATTATGATAAAAATAACAGCACGAATGACAATAACAATTCATCCATCCATCCATCCATTTTTTGTACCGCTTATCCTCACTAGGGTTGCAGGCGCGCTGGAGCCTATCCAAGCTATCTTCGGGCGAGAGGCGGGGTGCCCGCTGAACTGGTCGCCAGCCAATAACAATGTGTTTTTGGACTTGGAGGGGGCGTTCGACCATGTCCCTCAGGGAGTCTTGTCGGAGGTGCTTCGGGATTATGGGGTACCAAACCTCCTAATACGGCCTGTTCGGTCCCTGTACGAGCAATGTCACAGTTTGGTCCGCATTGCTGGCAGTAAGTCGGACTCGTTTCCGGTGAGGGTTGGACTCCGCCAAGGCTGCCCTTTGTCACCGATTCTGTTCATAACTTTTATGGACAGAATTTCCAGGCACAGCCGAGGCATATAGGGGGTCCGGTTTGGTGGCCTCAGTATTGTATCTCTGCTTTTTGCAGATGATGTGGTTCTGTTGGATTCATTAAGCCGTGATCTCGAGCTCTCACTGTAGCGGTTCGCAGCCGAGTGTGAAGCGGCTGGGATGAGAATCAGCACCTCCAAATCTGAGACCATGGTCCTCAGTCGGAAAAGGGTGGCGTGCCCTCTCCGGGTCGGGGATGAGATCCTGCCCCAAGTTGAGGAGTTCAAGTATCTTGGGATCTTGTTCACGAGTGAGGGAAGAATGGAACGGGAGATCGACAGGTGGATCGGTGCAGCGTCTGCAGTGATACAGACTTTGTATCGGCCTGTTGTGGTGAAGAAGGAGCTAAGCCGAAAGTCGAAGCTCTTAATTTACCGGTCGATCGATGTTCCTACCCTCACCAATGGTCACGAGCTGCGGGTTGTGACCGTAAGAACAAGATCCAAGCGGCCGAAATGAGTTTCCTCCACAGGGTGTCCAGGCTCTCCCTTAGAGATAGGGTGAGAAGCTCGGTCATCTGGGGCTCATCCACATTGAGAGGAGCCAGATGAGGTGGCTCGGACATCTGATTAGGATGCCACCTGGACGCCTCCCTGGTGAGGTGTTTCGGGCATGTCCCACCGGGAGCAGACCCCGGGGACGACTCAGGACACGCCGGAGAGACTACATCTCTCGGCTGGCCTGGGAATGCCTCGGGATCCCCTCGGAAGAGCTGGAGGAATGTGGCTGGGAGAGGGAAGTCTGGGCTTTCCTGCTAAAGCTACTGCCCTCGTGACCCGACCTCAGATAAGCGGACGAAAATGGATGGATGGATGATCAGTGAGTTTTATTTTCCATCTGAATTGCACAAGTATTTTTCCACATTTATTTCTGTAAAATGCCTAAATTTTCTAATCCTAGTCTATTTTATTTAACATTATTGACATGAAAAACCTGGATTTTACACTCATCAACATGTCTGGACTTACCCTGTAGCACCTCAACTCTCTCAACCCTGCGCAGATAGATGTGGTTGCTAAATTTGAAGTCGCACATGTAGAATCCTCTGTCTTCTGCTCTCCATTGTTTTTTGCTCAAAATCATGTGGTCATTTTGGAGGTCTGCAACAAAACTCATTCCCCTGCTTGTGTTAGCACTCCAGCACCATTTATTATCCATCGGGGAGAATAACAAGATGTTCTGTGGATTTATGAGGATACGAGGGGATAAAGTCTTTGGAGAGTAGCGCCAGCGGGCTTTCTTGACGCCCCTGAATTTGAATTGTTCCCAGGAGACATTATGGGCAAAGGGACAGGGGATGCTGAGAGACGAATGTTCTGAGGTGTACAGAGGATACTCGGGAGCTGGAGAGAGGTCTGGAAAAATGAAGGGGAGAGAAATAAAGCTCGGAAGCACTGGGATACTTTCATGAACATAAAACAAACAGTTCGGAAAACAGTATTTACGTGAAAATATAGAAAACAAATTTAATCATCGTTATTTTGTGGGGATAGGGACTAAGACCTGCCGCGAATAGTGAAAAAGCTTAACCTACACATTTCACATCACAGTTACTGTATAGCCTAAAATCTGAGTATGACAATCCCATCCATCCATCCATTTTCTGAGCCGCTTCTCCTCACTAGGGTCGCGGGCGTGCTGGAGCCTATCCCAGCTGTCATCGGGCAGGAGGCGGGGTACACCCTGAACTGGTTGCCAGCCAATCGCAGGGCACATACAAACAAACAACCATCCACACTCACATTCACACCTACGGGCAATTTAGAGTCTCCAATTAATGCATGTTTTTGGGATGTGGGAGGAAACCGGAGTGCCCGGAGAAAACCCACGCAGGCACGGGGAGAACATGCAAACTCCACACAGGGGGGCCGGGGATTGAACCTGGGTCCTCAGAACTGTGAGGCTGACGCTCTAACCAGTCGACCACCGTGCCGCTATGGCAATCCCAAATGGATAAAAATAATACCTGCACCTCACATGCTAATAATGATTGTTGGTAATTCAGTGTATGTATGAAGTTTTGAAATATACAGTGGGTATGGAAAGTATTCAGACCCCCTTAAATTTTTCTAAATTTTTTATATTGCAGCCATTTGCTAAAATAATTTAAGTTCATTTCCCCCCCCCCCCACATTAATGTCCACACAGGACTCCATATTGACAGGAAAAAAAACGGAATTGTTGAAATTTTTGCAAAAAATCAAAAAAGAAAAACTGAAAGATCACACAGCCATACGTATTCAGACCCTTTGCTCAGTATTTAGGAGAAGCACCCTTTTGAGCTAATACAGCCATGAGTCTTTTTGGGAATGATGCAACAAGTTTTTCACACCTGGATCTGGGGATCGTCTACCATTCCTCCTTGCAGATCCTCTCCAGTTATGTCAGGTTGGATGGTGAATGTTGGTGGGCAGCCACTTTCAGGTCTTTCCACAGATGCTCAATTGGGTTTAAGTCAGGGCTCTGGCTGGGCCAATCAAGAACAGTCACGGAGTTGTTCTGAAGCTACTCCTTCGGTATTTTAGCTGTGTGCTTAAGGTCATTGTTTGGTTTGAAGGGGAACCTTCGGCCCAGTCTGAGGTCCTGAGCACTCTGGAGAAGGTTTTCGTCCAGGATATCCCCGTAGTTGGCCGCATTCCTCTTTCCTTCAATTGCAACTAGTCGTCCTGTCCCTGCAGCTGAAAAACACCCCCACGGCATGATGCTGCCACCACCATGCTTCACTGTTGGGACTGTATTGGACAGGTGATGAGCGGTGCCTGGTTTCCTCCACACATGCCACTTAGAATTAAGGCCAAAAAAGTTCTATCTTGGTCTCATCAGACCAGAGAATCTTATTTCTCACCATCTTGGAGTCCTTCAGGTGTTTTTTTTAGAAACCTTCATGTGTCTTGCACATGAAGGTTTCCGTAGAGGCTTCCGTAGGGCCACTCTGCCATAAACCCCCGACTGGTGGAGGGCTGCAGTGATGGTTGGGTTTCTCGAACTTACTCCCATCTCCCGACTGCATCTCTGGAGCTCAGCCACAGTGATCTTTGGGTTCTTCTTTACCTCTCACACCAAGGCTCTTCTCCCCCAATTGCTCAGTTTGGCCGGACGGCCAGCTCGAGGAAGGCTTCTGGTCGTCCGCAACGTCTTCCATTTAAGGATTATGGAGGTCAATGTGCTCTTAGGAACGTAAAGTGCAGCAGAATTATTTTTGTAACCTTGGCCAGATGTGTGCCTTGCCACAATTCTGTCTCTGAGCTCTTCAGGCAGTTCCTTTGACCTCATGATTCTCATTTGCTCTGACATGCACTGTGAGCTGTAAGGTCTTATATAGACAGGTGTGTGGCTTTCCTTATCAAGTCCAATCAGTATAATCAAACACAGCTGGACTCCAATGAAGGTGTGGAACCATCTCAAGGATGATCAGAAGAAATGGACAGCAGCAGCTGAATTAGATATATGAGTGTCACAGCAAAGGGTCTGAATATTCATGGCTGTGTGATATTTCAGTTTTTCCTTTTTAATAAATCTTCAAAAATGTCAACAATTCCGTTATTTTTCTGTCAATATGTCGTCCTGTGTGTACAGGAAAATGAGGAAAAAAATTTACTTAAATGATTTTAACAAATGGCTGCAATATAACAACGAGTGAAAAATTTAAGGGGCTCTGAAAACTTTCCGTACCCACAGTATTTAAATAATAAAATAAATACTTGGTTGCTACTTCGCGGATTTTGTTTATTGTGGGGGGGGGGGGATCTGGAATGTAACCCCACGATAAATGAGGGATTACTGTAACTGAAACTGCATCGTCTGGTGTCTAATTATAGGAAGAACATTTTTTTTTTGTCTTTGTTAATTTATTTCATATGTAAGGTTTTTGGTTAAATTGAAATCTATTAATTTTTGCTCTGCTCGTTCTCATTATTTGATTTGTGGATTTTCCAAACTTAATAAAAACTGTCAAACTGTTAAAATCTAATTTAAACTAACTGAATTTGAAAAAAAAAAAGTCAAGATAAAATAAAAACTACTGAAAAATCTAAAAAAAATCTGTTTCTTCCACAGGCCGTGGAGGCTCCTGATCATCAATTCATTGATTAATCGACAACTAATCAGATAATCAATTAATCATTTAGAGATGCTGTTTAACTTAAAGTTGTCCAACTCCTTAGAATTTCAGTCTCTCAACAGAAAATATTCTCAGATTTCTGTCATCCTCCATGAAAGCAGACTGAAATAATGTCCTGTTTTTCAATAGAAGGAATGGAAATTGATTTAAAAAAAATTATGTGCTCATCGATTACTTGAAAAAGTAAGTGACAGAGTAATCAGTAATCGTTAGTCCTAAGGTGAATGTTTTTTTCCCCAACAGATAAATAATTGACCAAACACATTCAGTTTTTTTGAACGTGCATGAACACTTTAGATGACTCACAAAGAACCGAAACGAAAACTGAAGCCGTGTCCTCCCCGCCATCCTTCACAACAACACAGCTCCACCAGCCATTGTCTCGGCCCGAGACATAAATGATGAGCTCTCCTCCGGTCTGACGACTCCTCTTTCCCGCCGGACTCAACCAGTATATGTCAGGCCTCGGGTGACTTTGAGGTGTCTCCACATGGCAGGAGAGTGTCACGTCTTCTTCGGGCAGCGCAGGAGAATATGCTGAGTTGACAGATACTAGGGAAGTAGAATACAGTATATATATGTATTGGTAAAGATTGTAGAAGATGTGAAAAATGATACTTTGGTGGTCTAATTCACAGGTTTTCAATGTAAAAGCTTACACTTAAAAAAGCCACATGAAAATAAATTTTAGCCCAGCTATATTTCGATTTGTGTGCAATAGTTTTTAAAATATAGATATACTTTTTACAGTATACTTGCTTATGCAATTCCCTTACATATGTGTGTGTTTATATATATATATATATATATATATACAATTTTCTCTCTCCGTTTCGAATGGCAGCAGTTGGGTACACCATCGACTGCTCGTCAGCCAATCACGCAGCACATATAGAAAAATAACTGTTCACACTCACATTCGCACCTATGCACAATTTAGATTATTCAACGAACAGATCATGTATGTGTTTTTTTTTTGTATCCTTATGGATTCACATTTGTTGTGTATTTTGGAAATTTAATATAACAGGTGAAACGCGGTGTTGCATGTGATCAAGGCGTCTACCTCGCAGGCAGAGGTTCTGGGTTTGAATCTGTGTTTTTCAGGTACTGTGGCTTCCTTCCACATTCCAAAAACATATGACGGGTCAAGTGAAGACTCTAAATTGTCCATAGGAGTGAATGTGAGTGTGACCGGTTGCTTGTCTATATACCGTATGCTCAGCCACTGGTTGGCAGCCATTCCAGAGTGTATCCCGCCTCTTGCCCAAAGTCAGCTGGGATAGACCCCGCCTCACCTTGAACAGGATAAGCTTTACAAAATAAATGACTTCATATTAAAGTATGGTAACCTGTGATTTTGGAGATTCTAAAGATTTTCATTGGAGTGGCACCACCATCTTGATTAAGGTATCTTGAAAAGACCACAGTGCCAAAGTCATGCTCTTGGACTCCTGTGATGCTCAGTGCGTTTCTGGATATGGACAACCTGCTGATCCAACGCTTATCTGCAAGCAAAGACATCATAATAATAATAATACCTCAGGATAATATTTAACCTCATGGCTCACCTTTCGTTAATGACCAGCCAGCCAAGGGGTTCCGCCAGGCCAGCCGGCCTTTGCGGAGATTACTGTGGGACCAGTACAAGTAGTCGGCGTTGGCCTCGAGCTCTTCCAGCCTCAGGGTGACTGTGTCTCCTTCCTTGACGTAGAACACCTCCTCACAGCCTGCGTGACACGTGCACTCAAAGCAAGCAAATACAGGAAGCGTCCCGCTCAGCTGGACATGAAAGATGTTCGTCATAACATACAGTATAACCTACTAGTAGTCCACATGAGAGCAGTCGCGATGAGCACCTGCATCATCATCTTCATGCCGGCCTGTAAAATCGAAGAGGAAAACATGCATCAGCAATGATGATGCAAAGTTTGATTGATTTAACAACAGCGACGCCTTAAGATACAAGTTTAACTCATCCCGTGACCATGCTTGTGCTGTAACTCAAAACACTCATATCTCAAATCCGTCCATTTTCTAGACTGCTTATTCTGTTAAGGGTCACGCGAAGCTGACTTTGGGTGAAAGCCAGACGACATACTTACCTTTCATATCTCCAATCATTTTTCCCAGTTGAAATGAATGGTAAAACCATCAATCCATTCCAGTCTTCCCACAAAAAACAACAAAAATATTTTTGCTAAAAAAAAATACTAAAAAAAAAACATTTAAAAAATACAAAATTAACACTCTTTAAAAGTGTTCTTTATAAACAACATTGTAAGGACATAATTAAATAGAATGTAAAGAAATTTAAACAGTTTTTGCCACATTTTTTTTAACTTCAATTCAATAGACTTTGTGCTGCTCCTTCTGGTGTATGTGCCTTGGTCACCTGGGGGCAGTATAATACAGACATACAGATATTCACGAACACGTCTCAACTCCTCAATAAGCCGTAGTGATATTAGTGGTTCTTCGCAGAGGATGAAGAATACATGCCTGTGAGTATTGTTATATTATCATTTGTTTATTGTTATATTATTATATATTAGATTGCCTACATGTGTTGCTCCAACATTTGTGTTCAAATATCTGTTGCTTGAAGGGTGATAACCAATGCTATTCGTTTGCCCGTTTATGTATGGCGTTTCCCATTATGTGTTAGCATTTAGCTTTGGTTTATGTTGGAAGTGGCAATTATCAGCTTAGAGACTCTTTTTTTAAAAGAATTGCTCACCATTACCCTCTATCACTATTGTATATACAGTGGAACCTCAATAAAACGGACAGTAATGGATATAAGATAAAACAGACCGTTGGGACTGTTTCCATTTGTCACTTAAAATGCCGTTGACAGTCTGTTAGTTCCAGAGTTGGCCACGATTATTTACTGGCGCTGTGGCGCAATGCAGGCAGAGAATGGGAGTGACGTATTTCTGGGTCACAGATATACAATACAGTATGACTACATCCAATTCCAAAAGACATGCCTCCCATGCCTACGCGGCGGCCATGTTGAATGTTCCATCGTCTATTGTACATCAAGCTCTCCGCTGAGAGAGAGCGGCATTGCTGCGGCGTTAACACTGAGGAATACAAAACACAAGTCTCTGTAGTCTGGAACATACTATTTTTGGTACAGTAAAATTATTATTATTTTTTGGCATTTGCCTTTTGGAACGGATTTGGAACTAGGAAGCACACTAATTCCATGTGTTCAAATATGTTCACAAAGTGTTGAAAAAGTTTGTTTTATAAGTTTAAATAATGTGGGAGGCTTAAAAAGTTTTTTTTTATCTAGTCTCTCTACAGTATATTGTGGATTTTCACCTATTGCAGGTGTTTACTGTATTTTTCTATATGTGAGGGACAAAATATTAAAGTAGCTTGACACTGTACAAAAAAAGAGCATAGGAAATAAAGAATAGATCGAAATAAATGAACTTTTCTACGATATTCAAAATTGAGATGACAAAGTATGATCTAAGAAATGCATTATACATAATGAGCAATTATGGGTTAAGGATGTTCATGTGGGCCGTATGTTCCCCACCCTTGCTTGATTTCAAGAAATGAATCAATCCTATTTGATGTTTCTGTGTAAAATATATAGTGGGGACAATGGGAAGTGAAGACATGTAGCAGGAAGTGACACATTTGCCGTGGTCTCGGATTCGAGGAGCTTAGTGGAGATAAAAAGTCGACGGCAGCAGAGAGTGGGCGGCCTGCGGCGGGCTTTACGAGAGCGTTCGTCGAGGGTTGCGGTGGGCCTTGATTTAGCAAAGATTCTTATCCTGATTCCCCCCTCTCTCATACTTCCTCCCACACTTCTTCTCTTCCAAGAAAGACAGATCCCTCCCTCGCTCGAAGAGAAACCACAGCACACAAAGACTGCTTGAAGGCCTTTTTTTTTTAACTTCTCTCACTGCAGTTGATAAGACTTCCATTCATTCTTGCAAAAGGCCAAAGTTTGTATTAGATCTCCTTGTAAAGTTCAGTTGTACTGACTAATGTGGCGTATAAAAGCCCGCTTTCCCGATTTAACAATACATTGGAAATAAAAAACTCAACACGCTCCTGTTTAAATGCCAGGTTTTTGTGATATAAAAAAATGCGACCAAGTTAAATCATTTCCCCATTTTTTTCCATTAATGTAACCTGCACAACTCAATTGAAAACATATTTTTTTGATCTTTTTGAGAGTCTCAGTAAAAACAAGCAACTGAAATAATATAATTGCACAAGTGTGCACACCCTCTGGGAATGTGGCTGCATTCAGAATTTGCATCACATCCAAAGTCATGTTGTGCCATATTTTACCAAACCGACTTTTTCTAGTATTTGGGATGTTATATTGGCTCTATGGTTCCTCAGTAAACATGTGTAATATGATTTTAAATCTCTCCCCGCATTCCTGAGTTCCAGACGTTTTTCTGTCGAGAGGCCTGAAATCAGGTCATTGTAATTTCTTGAGCTTATATACATCACTAGCGCAGATCTCCGCCTACGTCTCCGCCCGGAGGCAGCGCTGTCAACATAACAAACACGTGTGCTCTCACAAGTGGGTCTTCTACACGGAGGCAGCCAATCAGAGGAAAGGGGGCGGTCTTAGCCAAATATGGACAAAGCAGATACAAAACTGGGTCAAACAGAAGTAGCTGTCGGAGGGGCCTTTTCTGGCTGGAAACTCATATGACAAAACCAAGGTGTTCTTTGAAATGAAACTGATACTTTTATACAAAGTCCATATTAGAGAGTCACGCTATGGAGGTCTAAATAGCCAAAATATGGGACCTTTAAAGTTCCTCTGATTACCCCAAATCAATTTCATCTGTTCTAGTAGGTTGGAGGTTTTAAGAAAACACTGACTGTTATTTTGAAATGTTCATAGTTCGCTCCACCTTGTCCAAGGCCGCAGTTTCAGTTGAAGGAAAAAAAGGAAGACCCAAAGCATGATGCTGCGACCATCAAGCGTCATTGTAGGTACAGTAGTGTTCTTTTGGTGATGAGCACTGTTGCGTTTGTGCCAGAGATAGCTTGGTTCTACCTTAGTTTCATCAGACCATAACAAAATCTCCCAAACACATGTGGGAAATGTGTTATGGTCCAATGAAACCATAGTTGGACTTTTTGGCCGTAATTACAACAGGTATGTTTGGCGAAAACACGACAATGCTCACGAAAAACGCAAAATACCTACAGTGAAGCATGGTGGCGGCAGCATCATGCTTTGGGGCTGACTTTTTTTTTTTGTTTGAACGACGGCCTTTGACAAGGTAGATGGAATTTTGGACAGTTCAAAATAGCAGAGTGTTAGCACAAAACCTTCAGGCTTCTGTGAGAAAGCAAAAATAAAAATAAAAATCCATAAAAGCCCATTGGAACAATTTAACTTTAATTTGGGGTTCATCAGAAGCACTTTTAAATGGTGTATAGGTGTCTATTGACTCCCATTTAACATGAGTTTAAATGTAATTGATTAATCCTGAACACAGCAACATCCCAGATCCAAAAGGGTGTGTACACTTGTGCAACCAGATTATTTTACCTGTTGAGATTTACTTCCTTTCTCGAAAAGATTAAAACACGTTTACAATTGAGTTGAACAAGTCATAGGTTACATTACCAGAAGAAAAAGTTTTGAAATGATTTATCCTGGTCTCATATTTGATATCACAAAAAGATGGCATTTGAACAGGGGTATGTAGACTTTTTTATTTTTTTTTCAACTGTAGCTGTATGTGAAATGTGACATATTGATCTTTGAAAAGTGTATTTGGCAGATAAAATACTCACACTATGTACTTCAGTCGAAGAACAGATACTTGTGTATTAAAATACTGGTAAAAATAACGGTACTGGTTCAACAACTAAAAGAGAAGTAAAAAAGCACAGACGAGAAAAAATGCAACAAAGTAACAATTAAATATTACTCTTATTTCAGCAAAATACCAATTTTGATCATTTGGAACAATGTACTCAGCTTTATACATAGAACACCTTAAAAATCAACCGCAGCTGAAATAAAGTGCTGTACATGAATCAAAATCAAAATAAAACATAAAACAATAACAAAAAAGTGAAAAACTTTTAACTTAAACAAAGTCTGCACACAAAATTGTTTTCCACTTGAATTAACTTGCATAGTGTTTGCAGTGAGAACAAGAAGAAAAAAAAACATCACTGGACAAAACATGTTCCCATAGCTTTTCTAATGTTGTGAACTCACGAACAAAAATACCACGTCACATAGTGGTAACTAAATAATATCCACCTTACCTGTAGATGTTTAATTTTTAAGATTAGACGGCGAAGTTTTGAACGTCAGAAGTTGGACGTTTTAGGCAACGTATTCGCCACAAATCAATGAAATCGTAAAAAAATAAACACTCACATAAAGTACAAATACCTGAAGAGTCTACTTAAGTACAGCATCAAAGTATTTGTACTTTGTTACATCCCACCACTAGTATTAGTCACAAACTGAACACTTCGTGTATACATTGATTTAGGCAAACAGAGCGCAACCTGCGACTGTCAATCATCTCTCCTGGAAAGCGCGCATGTGCGTTAGGGCATGCGACTTGACTAAAACAACAACAAGAACAAGAGCAACGCTGTGGAGCGATGTTTGTGATAATGGGAAGGCATTTGAAAAGCCAGCATGTCTACTGCTGCCATTATTCTGTTTATGCATGCTGAGATGTACTTGCACGGCGGTTGGGGAAATTAAGGTTAAAAAAAAGTCTAACTTGTTGCTGACTGGCAATTTGCATTGGGAATAATTGCAGGGTTTTTTTTTCTTTCAAACCTTATCTGGCCCCCACATATTCCACAATGAGGATACAATAATTTCATATTTAATATCTAGCTGTATCTACTGTATACAGTATATACACTAGTATAATCATTTAAAAACATTCAAGGGAATTGCAATTATTTTTCTTTTCTTTTTTAGGTGTAGTTGATCTTTTAAAGGATTATAGATGTCTCTAATAATATTTTTTTTTTTTAAAATTAAAAATTGTTTCAAACTCTGATTTAACAAAGGTTTAAAAGACATGGTGCGTACCAGGGGGAGAAATTAAAATATAAAAAAAAATACAATGATCGGTAATAATATTAACATTGATATAAATAATTGAAAAAAATAACACTAAAATGAAAGTAAACAATAAATGACAGTGAAACAAAATAAGCCGGTCTGGAAAAAATATGGGTTACAGTATACGATGATTATTTATAAGTGGGTAATTTCCATTGATCATGTTTGCATGATTCAGTGCCGAAAATGAGAAAGAGACCTTTGCAACACCATGATGTGCTTTAATGTGGACTCTTTCATTTTTTGTGGCGCTTGTCCTATTTTCATTTTGAACACAAATGACGATTTTAAACTGAATGTAACTATTGACATCCAAATTTGCGGCGGTTTACTGGGCTTCTTTGGAACGTTAGAAATTAATCAAGCACAACATTCAATCATGAAAATTCAGTTTTCTGTTCAGGAATGAAAGTAAATAAGTATAATTGGACATCTTAATCATGGAATATTGAAGTGCTTTGCTATTTTTTATCTTTTTTTTTGTAAAACAGTACATTATAAAAATCACAGATAACAATAATTATGATATTTTACAATTACAAATATAATTATGAAAAAGGGTTAGCGGTAGTTAAAGTTAAAGAGCTTCTGCAAACGGGTGTATTAACCGTTACAGAAAGATAAATGTTGTTGGTTTAAGGCAACTGTGGCATAAACCTGACATTGGACGCTGTTCTTAGACATTTGTTAAGCGCTGTACATACTGTATATGCTGTAATGCGTGAGCAGGGTAATTTATTTTAAACACGGGTATATGAGGCTATAACAGAAATGAGCATGCTGTACTTACAGTTGTCGATGACAGTACTGAATATTTATAACAGATGGTCTTTTGACTGGCAGTTTGTTGCACCTCCCTCAACACGCATTGATTGGTCTGCAAACACAAGCACACAATCACTAATTAAATACCGCATCCCAATTACTGCGAGATGGCATTTTAAATGATCATCAATTCGAATTTTCTTTTTTGTCAGTCTACTTTTAACAACATTTTAGACAAATCAAAAAAAAAAAAAAATTAAAATAATTTCCAAAATTTGAATAGCATGAAATTAGGGCAAAGGTGTATATGCTATATATGTAAATGTAGTGTAATGGCACCATACCCTCACAGGATTCATGATCTGGCATCTTGCAACCTAATTTGCACATTTGCTTGATTATGTCTCTCTTAATCACTTCATTACACTGTGTATACAACATTTTACCTCGTGGGATACACTTTAAACTTGATCATCGTGAATTATCACTATTACAGTATATATTGCACTCTGGTACCCACATTTTTCTAAAATGTATTTTTTTTTTTTTTTAAATAGTCTTTGAAAACATCCATCCATCCATTTTCCGAGCCACTTATCCTCACTAGTGTCGCGGGCGTGCTGGAGCCGATGCCAGCTATCTTCGGGCGACACCCCGAACTGGTCGCCAGCGAGTTGCAGGGCACATATAAACACACAAACCATTCGCACTCACAGTCACACCTACGGGCAATTTAAAGTCTTCAATTAACCTACCATGCATGTTTTTGGGTTGTGGGAAGAAACCGGAGTCCCCGGAGAAAACTCATGTGGTCACAGGGCCTTTGAAAACATGGACAACTTATTTTTAAACATAACTACACTATGCCTACATGCACAAAGTGCGTTTCAGAGCACTCTGTTAAGAAACTAAGTTTAACATGATAACTGCAAATGCATAAATAAATAGAGTAAAATTAAATATAACAATTACATGAAAATCAAGAAAGACTTTGATTGGAATGCATCTTATGCTGCTCCAAATGATGCCGTTTTTTAATGCGGTGCCACCTGAAGGATCGAAGGTCACGGGCATTCAGTGTTTTCAGCGTTGCTGCTTACATACAGCGAAAAATATTATGGACTATAGATGATGAAAGTCCTAAATTCCTTGCAACTGTACGTTGAGAAATGTTGTTTTTCACAAAGTGGCGAACCTTGCCCCATCCTTTCTTGTGACCAACTGAGGCTTTCGGGAATGCTATGAATCATGAAATCACCTGTTTCCATTTAACCTGCTCACCTGTGGAATGTTCCAAATGTGGTTTTTTTTAGCATTCCTCAACTTTGCCAGTCTTTTGTTGTTCTTGTCCCAGCGTTTTTGGAATGTGTTACAGGCATCAAATTCAAAATGAGAGAATATTTGCAAAAAAACAGTAATGTTGATCAGTTTGAACATTGACTATCGTGTCACTGTAGTGTGTTCAATTTAATATAGGTCGAAAATGATTTGAAAATAATTGTATTCTGTTTTTATTTTTTTTTACACAACATCCCAACTTCATTGGAACTGGGGTTTGTAATTACAGTGCATTTCTTGGTACAAAATCCGACAAAATTCTCACAAGAAAAGGGGCATTCGCATACTGATTGCATCGCTCATTTGGCAAATGTTGCCAGTTGCACTTTATTGTCTATTTTCATGGTGAAGCGCTCACACTGCGTCGCCCGCTGAGGGTACGCGAGATGATTTTGTTGTCGAAAATCACATCATCTGACACGACTTTGGCTGCTGATGATTTGCACTAATGGAACGACACCCCAGGTACAAACATGAGAGCGAACACACAAACACGCGCACACTGTGTTCATTAGTGCTTCTCTCACACTCACACACACACACACACACACAGATTAATACAGGTCGTTATGAAGCCATGAAAAGAGAATACTGTTTTTTTGTTGTTTTTTTTTAATGAAAATGCCCCCCTTTTATAACAGAACAGAGTGAACTGTTTGGCTAAAGGATATCTAAAGAGAAGGATAATAAAAAATGTCGAATACCATTTTCATGGTATCATCTGTTTTGTAATGGTTTGGTCCTTAAAATCGAAACCTTGATGACATCCACATTTATCCATCCTCTGTCTGGTTTTTTGACAAACTTGTCTTAAATATTAACACGAGAGTCTTGTGGAGGGTGATCAATTAGTTTGAACAAAAATCATGATTTTGAATATCTAGACTTGCTAGTTTTATATTTCTCGGTCTCGTTCTTGAAGGCAATTAAGCAGACTACCTTAGGCAAAGCACATGAAATGGATGGAATCCTGGCATTCAACATCAGCAATGACGTCAAGCAGGGGTCTTGGCCCCAGTCCTCTTCAACCTCTTTTTCAGTTGCGTCCTTAACCATGCCATTAGAAACTTGGACCTTGGGGAATACCTGCGGTACAGACTTGATGGCTCACTGTTCGACCTCCACTGACTGAACGCTAAGACTAGGGTCACAAAAAAGATGGTCCTGGAAGTGCTCATTGCTGATGACTGTGCCCTCATGGCCCACACGGAGTCTGACTTCCAGTTCACCATGAATAAGTTCGCATAAGCCTGCCGCCTCTTTGGTCTCACTATCAGCCTCAGCAAGACAGAGGTACCGTTCCAACCAGCACCTGACTCCATCGCTTCTCCTCCATTCCTTTCCATTGAGGGTACACAACTGAAGCCTGTAGAAGACTTTTAGTACCTCGGCATAACCATCAGCTGTGATGACAACCTGGATAAAAAGATTAATGCCAGGATCTGCAAGGCCAGTCAAGCTCTCGGTCGTCTCTGAATTTGTATCCTGAACCGGCATAACATCCACGAATCTCAAGGTTTACAGGGCTGTTGTCTTCACCAGCCTTATTTATGGATGTGAGATGTGGACTGTGTAGAAAAGACATCTAAAGCAGATGGAGAAGTTCCACATGGATATTCACTGGCAAGACCGGGTCATAAACCTGTTGGTAGACAGAGCCGTGATGAACGGCATTGAGGCCATTTTTCTAAAAGCACAGCTCCAATCGGTTGGTCACAAGATCCGGATGGATGACCACAGGCTTCCCAAGCAGCTAATGTAATGAGACCAACCTCTGCTCAGGGAAGCGAAACCAAGGCAGACCAGCCAAAAGATCCAAAGACTGCATGAAGTCCAACATCAGGCACTCTGGTATCCTTCTCAATCAATTAGAGCTGCATGCTACGGATAGGCCAGGCTAGGGCGCCCTCACTACCCGGGCGCGAGACGACTTTAAGGAGAAGAGACGATCAGATGTTCCATGCACATGGAAGAAGAGGAACTAAAACATATTTAGTCAGCCACCAATTGTGCAAGTTTGCTCACTTAAAAAGATGAGAGAAGCCTTTAATATTCATCATAGGTATAACTCACCTATGAGAGACAAAATGAGGAAAAAAAAATCCAGAAAATCATATTGTCTGACTTTTAAATAATCCATCCATCCAATCCATTTTCTACCGCTTATCCGAGATCGGGTCGCGAGGGCAGTAGCTTTAGTAGGGACACCCAGACTTCCTGCTCCCCAGCCACTTAATCCAGCTCTTCCGGGGGTATCCCGAGGCGTTCCCAGGCCAGCCGAAGGACGTAGTCTCTCCAGCGTGTCATAGGTCGTCCCCGGGGTCTCCTCCCGGTGGGACGTGCCCGGAACACCTCACCGGGGAGCCTTAACTTATTTTAAAATAATTTATTAGAAAATTCTGGTGGAAAACAAGTATTTACTCAATCACTAAAGTTCATCTCAATACTTTGTTATATACCCTTTGTTGGCAATGACAGAGGTCAAACGTTTTCTGTAAGTCTTCACAAGGTTTTCACACACTGTTGCTGGTATTTTGGCCCATTCCTCCATTCAGATCTCCTCTAGAGCAGTGATGTTTTGGGGCTGTCGCTGGGCAACACAGACCTTCAACTCGCTCCAAGATATAATTTTTGCTAACTTGGCTGGGGTACACACAGAGCAACAACCAGGCCGAATTTGACCATTTTACTTCCCTTCTGATTAACAAAGGCGCAATTCTCTGATGTCTTTAAAAGATTATTGTGAGCGATTATCCAATGAACGTAGTCAAATGTCCATTCCTAATCAATAGTCATAAATTTCCTCCCCAACAGGTAAGCTCACCTCTTGCGGCACACCCCAGGGCTGTGTTGTCAGTCCATTCCAATCTTGTTTGTTACCAGTGTAACTCAAAATCTACAAAACCATTTTGTCGAGGAGTAAAACACGGGTCAAGGAAAAGGATTAAGTTTAGGTTGGATCTGGATAGTGAATCCAGGATTATTTTTACTGAAATAAAAACTCTAAAAGTACTGTTGTACCAAATGAACTGAATACTGAATAGAAATGGTGTAAACATAAAACTAATTGACAAATGAATAAAGACTATATAAGAACACTTACTGTACATCAGTGCTGTGATTGACAGGTGATGTGTCCAGGGTGCAGCCCACCTCCTGCCCCAACTCAGCTGCAATATACTTGAATACAGGAGAGAAAGAACAAAAATGGATGGAGAGATGGAAGGCACCTTGAATGTGTGTGGTGTGATCAGTGCAGCCCTGAGAACACATGCAGGTGTCTCCTACACACACACACACACACACACAAACACACTCGCGCACGCACACAGGAAGTCAGACATCTCTCAGTTTCTCATGGGATACACGAGTAACACGTGATGCTTTAGTTCACACTATCATTCTATCATTCAAACAAGTGGCAAAATATTGTAATGATATGGTGTCAGGCCTTGCTAGATGATATATCCACCCCACACAAAAAAAACAAATTGTAGTAAAGTTGCCTTAACGTTTTCATCAACCCTTTCTTCTAAAGTGTATTTTGTTAGTTAGTTGTTTTTTTTAAGTACATAATATCCACGAATAGGGAAAATTTGCAGATAATTCACAGCCATTACAATTGCATTGGGAAAAAAATAAACCCCCCAAATTATTGAATAAGCGGGGATAAACCACCAATTAGTGCTTTGTTTTTTTTTTTTGTTCCCCCCCAAAAAAGAAAAACATTCAGAAGAATCTGTGGATGCGAGTCTGTTTTTTTTTTTTTATTAAATAGTGTATATATACTTTCTTCTTCTTCTTCTTCTTTTCCTTTCGGCTTGTCCCGTTAGGGGTCGCCACAGCGCGTCATCCTTTTCCATGAGAGCCTTTTCTCCTGCATCCTCCTCCTCTCTAACACCAATTGCCCTCATGTCTTCCCTCACGACATCCGTCAACCTTCTCTTTGGTCTTCCTCGACCTCTCTTGCCTGACAGCTCCATCTTCAACACCCTTCTACCAATATACTCACTATTTCTCCTCTGGGTGTGTCCAAACCATCGAAGTCTGCTCTCTCGAACTTTGTCTCCAAAACATCGAACCTTGGCCGTCCCTCTGATGAGCTCATTTCTAATTTTATCCAACCTGGTCACTCCGAGAGCGAACCTCAACATTTTCATTTCCGCCACCTCCAACTCTGCTTCCTGTTGTGTTGTCAGTGCTTCTGTCTCTAATCTGTAAATCATGGCTGGCCTCACCACTCTTTTATAAACGTTTCCCTTCATCCTAGCAAAGACTCTTCTGTCACATAACACACCTGACACCTTCCTCCACCCGCTCCAACCTGCTTGGACCCGTTTCTTCACTTCCTGACCACACTCACCATTGCTCTGGACGGTTGACCCAACATATTTAAAGTCCTCCACCCTTGCAATCTCTTCTCCCTGTACCTTCACTCTTCCCACTCCACCCCTCTCATTCATGCACATATATTCTGTCTTACTTCGGCTAATCTTCATTCCTCTTCTTTCCAGTGCATGCCTCCATCTTTCTAACTGTTCCTCCAGCTGCTCCCTGCTTTCACTGCAGATCACAATGTCATCTGCAAACATCATGGTCCACGGGGATTCCAGTCTAACCTCATCTGTCAGCCTATCCATCACCACTGCAAACAGGAAGGGGCTCAGGGCTGATCCCTGATGCAGTCCCACCTCCACCTTTAATTCATCTGTCACACCGACAGCACACCTCACCGCTGTTCTGCTGCCCTCGTACATGTCCTGTATTATTCTAACATACTTCTCTGCCACTCCAGACTTCCGCATGCAGTACCACAGTTCCTCTCTGGGTACTCTGTCATAGGCTTTCTCTAGATCTACAAAGACACAATGTAGCTCCTTCTGACCTTCTCTGTACTTTTCCATCAACATCCTCAAGGCAAATAATGCATCTGTGGTACTCTTTCTAGGCATGAAACCATGTATATATACTTTATATGTACTATATACTGTATTGTGTATGTATGTATATAATTTAAATAAATTAAGATTAGATCAACTTAAAATTTCATATATAAGTACATCCATCCATTCCCTTTTCATGAGTCACCTGTTTAGATTCAAAGTTTGAATGTTTTGGTGGTTTCCTTTTCGTGTGCGCACACCTGTCACAGACTGACTGCACCAGTTGTGGTGAAATACACAGATGTTATTTAAGTCACGAAGCGGCATTTGGAAGAATGAAATAATGATTGGTTTATTTAAAGGTTGCTTTTGACATGTGCAGAGGAATATCGCTGGCGTTGGGTCAAAACCACCCATGTTCGAATTTGGTCAATTTAATATTTTTTTACAAATCGACATCATGGGTCAGTCTCCATGTGTGTATTTTTAAAAATACCAATTTCAAGTGTTGAAAATCTCTCTCTCTCTTTGACGACACAATGTTAATGGATCAACAAACATGCCATTATTTTCTTTTCCTGAAAAGCGATGGTATCGGAGATGCAAGGTTTTCCAACCGACGCCAGAGATATGTATACCACTTCTTAAACGTTGCACTTTCATTCAAACTCTGGAGCTTGTGTAAAAATAGAAATGAAAGCCCAACAGGAAAAATAGGCTGGATTCCAAGATGGTCAGATCACAAAGAATTTATTCTCAAAGGCAGAAGAACAACATCTTCTCTGAGAGACTGAACCACAATGGGCAAAATACGGGCATATAAACAAAAATTTGGCAAAACCCCTTCTTTCTGATTTGTCAATCATGGACGGGCTGATCTTAATGGAAAATGCTGTCCTAAACTCTAAACTTATTAATGTTGTTCTTACTGGTACCCAATCTAGACTTTGATTTGATGTCTGCGTTTCTCTTTCAGGCTGTCACACTTTCCCTAATTTAACGTGTCTCGAGGTTCATTTGATTATAATGGAATCCAGGACAACAGAGTAATGAAAATTACACACTAAATTTCACACTAAATGAAAATGCATCAAAAGCGGCTTGCATTTCGAAATGCACTGTAACTTATTCATATGTCGCATGTATGTAAATAAGTCCATGTTGATCTTATTTACATTCACATAACTGGTAAAGAAAGCATCACAATCGTCATCATCATACTCAGAAACATCAGTAATTCTCTTTCTCTCCTTAGCCCAATCTTTATTTTTCTTCAGTCGCTTTGCTTCTTCAGTGCGTCAGTGGGAGGAGAGGGGGCTTCTTCTTCTTCTTCTTCTCTGGCCGCAGTGGCACTGCAGCAGCTGTCGGACTGTGATAAAGACAGGAGGTTTTTGCACTAATTAGCACAGCGGTGACTGGTGAAGGAGTGGAGTGAGTGCAGCGAGGATAAGAAGGAGATGAAATACCAGCGACACTGGCAGTAGTGGCGGGCGTTCATCGGCTTTCTGGCGTTCTTCATCTGCAGGAATCTTTTCTGAAGTTGGAAAAAAATAAGAGTGTTTTTTTTGCAGGCTCCCTTTTTTTATCTTGTCATCTCTTAAAACAGCTCATGAAAGGTCAGCCTTGTCGTGACTCAATCATTTTTTTTTTCAAATTTGCAGTAAATTTTATCTATAGAGCACTTTTCAGAAACTTTAAACAACTTATATTTGAAAACAAATAGCAACACATGCAGACGGAACATACAGCAATACTCACAGGGATATATTCTTCATCCTCAACAAAAAAATGACTAAAACTGTCACTCTAAATTGCCCGTAGGTGTGAATGTGAGTGCGAATGGTTGTTTGTTTGTATGTGCCCTGCAATTGGCCGGCAACCATTTCAGGGTGTACCCCGCCTCCTGCCCGATGATAGCTGGGATAGGGTCCAGCAGGCCCGCGACCCTTGTGAGGATAAGCGGCTCAGAAAATGGATGGATGGATGCATGGATGGATGGATGGATGGATATAATGTTTGCCAACTTGGGTGGGGTACACACAGAGCAACAACCAGGCCAAATTTGAGCATTTTCCCTCCCTAGGAAAGCTCGCCTCCTCCGGTGCAACCCAGGGGTGTGTTGTCAGTCCATTCCTATCTTGTTTGTTACCAGTGTAGCTCAAAAGCTACTAAACTGATTCGTAGAGGACAGGTCAAGGAAAACACAGATTAAGTTTAGGTTGGATCTGGATAGTGGATCCAGGATTTTTTTTACTGAAATCAAAAATCTAAAAGTCCCGTTCTGAGACTTTTGATCCATGTAAGGCACTTTAAACGCATAAAAATAACCACAAACGTTTATCCCGTGGTGTCAGGTGGTTTAAGAGGAATTTATTTCTCAGCGATCTGCTCGGTGATAATAATCAAAGTTAAACCAATTTTTATAATGGCAAATGCTAGTGATACTACAAGATGTGCAAAACAGATGCAAAAATGCAATTGCTTGTCTGTTTTTGACATACTTGGCGATAAAGAGGATTCTGACGTTATGTGGTTAAGATACAGCAGCCTATGATTATACACATGCCCAACAGGTTGTTTAATGTGCACATGGAGCATCAAGAAATGAACGGCTGAAGTGGTACCATGCTCCATGAAGCTTCATCTCGCGATCACTAGAAAATGCTTATGTGTGTGGTCAACACCGAGTTGGGCCGACCACTGACTCCATGATTTTGACGGGAAACGGAACGATAGCCAATTTGGAAGCCCGGGCGCAAATAGAGGAGCAACTGGTTGTGTTTTGACGGATATCTGACACATTTCGACTTGTCATAAAATAAAATATGACATTAAATGTACTAACATAATGAATAAAATACAGGTATTATAAATAACATTAATAAAACAATAAATACAACAACATAATATATACAAAAAAATCATTTTAATTACCTGACAAGATGGCTAAGGTCATAGCAAATATTGGCATTTTAACTTCTCTGCTAGTCAAGCGTTTTCAACCAAAACAGTTTAAATTTTCTCAATCTGAACAAGAACTCGAATCATTTTGACAGACGGTTGAGGTCCTGTTTTAACATCTGTCAGTAGAAATACGTCTAAGTGAAACCGGCCAGTGGCGCAAAAAAGGTTGAGGACTGCTGTACTATGCTGAGGGGGAGAAAAAAAAATCAATTATGTCATCAATTAATCGACCACTACTGTCGACTACAAAAAAAATTACAATTCTCTCTTTTCTTTTCACCTCTCCAGTCATATATTTCAACCTATCAGGTCTCGACCTGAACAAGAAGGCTATTCATTTAGAAAAAAATTATCCTAACAAGGGTAGACATCTTTGTTTTTACCTTCCTTCTTCTGATTTGGCCAAACAAAAGCAGAACCAAGCTGAGCAGCAGGAGCACCACCAGGCTACCAGCGACCAGAAGCCACCAGCCCAGCTTGGAAAGTGCAGGCTGGACACGGGGGGGGGAGGAATAACCTGAACACCAGGAGAGGGAAGCATCAATTTGTTAAAAAGACAATCATCACATGGGTGGCGGGCTGATTTTGAAAGCCGAGGGGACGAGTAGATGGACATGGTAGCACATAGACGCTGAAATCTGACTGGGCATACAAATCTAACTTTTTTGTTGTGTTACTGTTGAGGGGTTGTGGCTAGCATGTCACGTTCTGTTGCTCTGAGCACTAACATTTCCAAAGTGTTTTTGAAACCGTCACTCGACTCGCAGTTGTGGCAATGGGAAGAGGGAGAGCGACTCAGAGAGCTAGAAGCTAATAGTCGTGTTCTGCTCGTGACTTGGTTGTTTTGGCGTCGGTCACGGCTTACAGCAGCCATTTTCTTGTTTTCCAATAACACGGAGATAAACCGTCCAACATCTCACGTAATCATTGAGCAATGATTTGAGTCGATCACAGTCTTTGTTCTTTGCAAATATGAGAAGTTGAGTAGAAATGCATGGTAAGGAAGCGACACGAATGTCAGCACATGCACACAGCAGAACATTTCTTTGAAAAACCTAATAAAATCCAGATGATACTTACATTTTGAGCCTGGATTGCGGTAAATCGATGGTGTCTATTATACATAGAAGGGTTTTCCTGATTGTTGGGGTGGATTTTGGGGCTGCGTATTTTACTTGTGTAAAATACATGAGAAATTACGGTAATCGATTAATAGACAACTATTCATCAATCCATTTTCTACCGCTTATCCGAGGTCGGGTCGCGGGGGCAATAGCTTTAGCAGGGACGCCAGACCTCCCTCTACCCAGCCACTTCATCCAGCTCTTCCGGGGGGATCCCGAGGCGTTCCCAGGTCAGCCGAAAGACGTAGTCTTTCCAGCGTGTCCTGGGTCGTCCCCAGGGTCTCCTCCCGGTGGGACGTGACCGGAACACCTCACTAGGGAGTCGTCCAGGAGGCATCCGAATCAGATGCACCAGCCACCTCATCTGGCTCCTCTCGATGTGGAGTAGCTGCGGCTCTACTCTGTAATCCTCTCGGATGACCGAGCTTCTCACCCTATCGCTAAGGGAGAGCCCAGACACCCTGCGGAGGAAAGCCGTTTCGGCTGCTTGTATCTGGGATCTTGTTCTTTCGGTCACGACCCACAGCTCGTGACCATAGGTGAGCGTAGGAACATAGATCGACTGGTAAATTGAGAGCTTCGCCTTTCGGCTTAGCTCCTTCTTTACCACAACGGACCGATACAAAGTCCGCATCACTGCAGACGCTGCACCGATCCACCTTTCGATCTCCCGTTCCATTCTTCCCTCACTCATGAAGAAGACCCGAAGATACTTGAACCCCTCACTTGGGGCAGGATCTCATCCCGACCTGGAGAGGGCACGCAACCCTTTTCCGACCGAGGACCATGGTCTCAGATTTAGAGGTGCTGATTCTCATCCCAGCCGCTTGACACTCGGCTGCGAACTGCTGAGTTGGAGATCTACGCCTACGAAATTCTGTCCATAAAAGTTATGAACAGAATCGGTGACAAAGGGCAGCCTTGGCGGAGTCCAACCATCACCGGGAACGAGTCCGACTTACTGCCGGATATGCGGACCAAACTCTTACTCCCGTCGTACAGGGACCGAACAGCCCATATCAGGGGGTTCGGTACCCCATACTCCCGAAGCACCCCCCACAGGACTCCCCGAGGGACACGGTCGAACGCCTTCTCCAAGTCCACAAAACATATGTAGACTGGTTGGGAGAACTCCCATGCACCCTCGAGGACCCTGCCGAGGGTGTAGAGCTGGTCCACTGTTCCACGGCCAGGACGAAAACCACCCTGCTCCTCCTGGATCTGAGATTCGACTTCCCGACGGACCCTCCCCTCCAGCACCCCTGAATAGACCTTACCAGGGAGGCTGAGGAGTGTGATCCCCCTGTAGTTGGAACACACCCTGCGGTCCCCCTTCTTAAAAAGGGGGACCACCACCTGAGTCTGCCAATCCAGAGGCACAGTCCCCGATGTCCACGCGATGTTGCAGAGGCGTGTCAACCAGGACAGCCCCGCAACATCCAGAGCCTTTAGGAACTCCGGGCGAATCTCATCCACCCCCGGAGCCTTGCCACCGAGGAGCTTTTTAACCACCTCAGTGACCTCAACCCCAGAGATAGGAGAGCCCGCCCCAGAGAACCCAGACTCTGCTTCCTCATGGGAAGGCGTGTCGGTGGAATTGAGGAGGTCTTTGAAGTATTCTCCCCACCGACTCACAACGTCCCGAGTCAAAGTCAGCAGCGCCCTAACACCACTATACACATTGTTGATGGTGCACTGCTTCCCCCTCCTGAGACGCCGGATGGTGGACCAGAATTTTCTCGAAGCTGTCTGGAAGTCTTTCTCCATGGCCTCACCGAACTCCTCCCATGTCCGAGTTTTTGCTTCAGCGACCACCAAAGCTGCATTCCGCTTGGCCAGCCGGGACCCATCAGCTGCCTCAGGAGTCCCACAGTGTTTGTTATGGGTGACCCTGCCAGGGGCATAAAGCCCCAGACAACTTAGCTCCTTGGATCATTGGGACACACAAACCACTCCACCACGATAAGGTGACGGGTTGCAGTAGGGGTAATAGACAACTAATCGATTTTAAAATTAATCAGGAACTATTTTGATAATTGATTGTTTAAAGCCATTGTTTAACTTGAACTTTCCATATCCTCTGGTTTAAGTCTCTCAGTAAATATTCTCTAATTTCTGTAGTTTTCCATGAAAGCAGACTGTTTATCTTTTTTTTTAATCAAAATAAGATAGTTGCAGTTAATTGTTGGCCAATTATTTAAAATAATCAATAGAATACAGATAATCGATTCTAAAAATATTAGAGCAGCGGCCCTACTATGCCTGTTTATTTTATTATTATATTATTATTTATTATATTTTATAATTTTTTTTGACAACGCATAATACCTGTTTTCTAAGAAAATAGTTTTCTTGGTGTTGTCTGGTTTTGTAATGAAAGGACATCAATGACCTCTTTAAAGACATTTTCAATAAAGTTAGATTTATTTTCTCCAAATTAGCCCTTTAATTGCTTAATTTATATTAATTTAGAATACCCTAGATATAAATAATTCGCTTTAACCTGGAGTAAGAGATTTAAAAAAAACAAAAAAAAACACTCAAAACTCATTTTACTCAATTCACAATTCTGCTTTTGAACTAATCACATGTATTGGAAGCAACACAGCCAAGAGAAATGCTACAAAATGAAGGTACTTTACTGTTGGAAATACATTTATACAGTTTCATAGAACAAATATTAGGATTTAAGTTGTAAATGTAGGTCAGTGCTTCTGATAGTGTTTAGGTCAGCAAACAAGGCCTTACTGGTCTTGACCACATAAAATAAAAGTTGTATTTACCCAAGTCCTTTGTGCTTGGCGTGCTGGTTGTCATGTAAATGTCTGCAAGGAAAAAAAACAACATTTAAAACGTGGTCTTGTGGTAGAAATGATCATCTGAATTCCTACTTCCTACTTTTCACGTCAATCTCTATTTCCTCCGTGTACTCGGCCACCTCATGGTAGAAGACACACTGCCACTTCCCCGCATGGGACGCCTCCACCGGGTCGAGGCGAGCAATGCCGCGGTCCCATCGACGAGCACCGCCGGGCCTTCTCCAGTGCACCACTGTGTCCGAGGGCAACCCGGCCACCCAACACTGCAGCACTGCCAAACTGTGCAGCCACAGGTCACCCGCAGGCTCCACCAACACTGACAACGTGATGGAGAATATATTTAATCATTCATTTATGTACACAAAATACTCTTGACTTATAATTGCTTGTCCATTTTGTTGCTTGTGTGCGATTTCGTGTCAGCAGTTTTTGATGTATAGTATAAATGTTATGTTATTAACATTAAATGATATCAAAAATATTTCAAATAATAAGAATAATTCTTCTTGGGAATGGGAGTTGGCATATTTAACAATATTTAAAATATTCATTCATGTAATTTGTAACTATAAATTATTGAAAATTTTAAATTGCAAATTAAAATTACAATTTAATTCAATGTAAAACTAAATCACACAAATAATTATAATTTAAATAACAATAACAATAAGTGACACTAACAATTTCTAATTCAATTAGATTTACTTTAGAATTTATTTCTTATTTTCAAAATGAAACTATGTCAAATAAATTAGACTTAGCGGTAATTTTTAATTTTTTCAAACTATTATATTTGCGGGAGGGCAAATTAGGTGAAATTCACACAATGATATTAAAAAACTAAAGTGTTTATACAACTAAAAACAGTTTATTTGCAACTTCTTGCACATATACAATATAGTGAAGTACTTTAGGTTCAAATTATGATACATATTTTATTTTTATATATTTTGATAATTTCTTATGCGGTTGGAAACTTTGTTGAAAATGTCATTGCCTATTTAAAAATACATCAAGGTTAAAAAAAATAATAGCTCGCTGCATTCTAAATTATTATGTAAATGATACTTTTCTCAAATTTTCCTAAAAATGTTGATACAAATAACATGACCTCCTCATGTTGCAAATTCAATAAATGACAATTTTCAGTTCTTTACAACCTGTCAAATATCTTGAAACTCTGTTGTGCATCATTTAGAACAATGCATTTTAAGTTCTTTTATTTATTTATTTTTAAATACTATCATTGGGAGATTTCTTCAAAAACATTAGAAAATTATTCTGATGGTTGATGATTTAAAAATTATGGCCGACTATCATTTGTATCACCTATTTAGGAAAATCGGGGAAAATACCATTTGCATAATAACTTGGAACATTGCGTAAAAAGGAAAAAAATAAATATAAAATCCTATGAGTTTAAAAAAAAAAAAAGTTCTTTAAGAAAACATGTTTAAGCTTTGGCAGGAGTCTGCACTTATAGTTAGTGCTATTATAAAGTTGACAAGTGGAGTCTTTATTTTAACTCACAAATACGTATAGTATTGTGGAGTTCAGTGCTCACCGGAGACAACAACAAGCGTGTGCACTTTCAACTTATTGTCTACAAAGCATGTGAATTGTCCGGCGTCGCCTTCCTCCACCGCGGTGATCTCCAGATTAGTCTCCTGCCTCACCTTTGACCTGGACCCAATGGCATTGGTGCCTGACAAAAGACAACATGTTATGAACTAATGAGGGATTTGATTTTGTTAGTTTTTTTTGTCCTACCTCTGAGCAGCATGTGAGTCTTGCCGCTAATCTGGACAACCAGGTCGTCGCTGTGACGCCACACCAAGCTGCTGGCGAAGTCGCCAAGGCCGCACGTGATGGTGACCCTCTGGCCCGTTTTGGTGTGGATCAGCTCTGCTCCAGTCTGCTGCAGAGCACCCAGCACTGAGGAGGGAAGATCACGTTACACAAAGATCAACCCTATGTTTGATTCAATCTTGTTAATACTCACATACTGACTCACCCAGTGGAAACCACATGAGGGTCTTCATTGTGATAAGATGCATCCAAAAATTCTTTAAAAATATATAATAAAGTTGAAAAATTTTGTTTTTAAATCCAGGATAAACGTACCACACGGAGCTTCTGTGTGAGATAAGACGAGTTGATTCCAAAACCACTGAACTTTTTCTTCACTTCCTTCCTCTCTCGTTCTGGACTTAAAAGCGTGTGCTTTGTCGTCTTCTGATGTCACTAGAAAATGTTTTTGCCATATTACCAAGCATTTATTGTTTTTATGAGAGGTCTATAGTATCCAATGTTGAATTTTCTCATCTATCTGCATGCTGGGGCAACTCTGTGTACTGCTGTTTTAATATATGTCATTTATTCTTATTATTTCTAAATTTTTTGTGAGCTCAATACATTTAAAATCATGTTCAACCAAAAACAAAGCAAAATGTATTCACAAATTTGAAAAAATCTGACCTTTCATTTGAGGGTTAAAATTAGTATATTTTTGTGTATTTTTTTAAGGTGACTGAGTCTCATGAAACACACTTTTAAATCAAATGTGTCTACATAATTGACAAATGAAGTACAGATGAGTAAAATCACAAAGGAAAATTGTATTAAAAAGTGCTTAGTAGACTTCAGATGTCACTAGAATTGTTTTCTTTTTTTTGGGTCATATTTTAAACCATTTATTTGTTTTCTGGGATGTCAAGTGTCCAAATGAAAACAATATTACTGCAAATGTTTTTAGTCATCTGCAGAGTCAACCTCATCTGTTCTGCTCTATTGATTTTCTGTGAATACATTAAAAAAAAGAACAATACACATTTATTCAAAATATTTAAGTGTAATTTGTTTTAAGGTGACACTGAGCATCATGAAATGTGCTCTTAAGCGTAAATACAAAAATGTATTTTAAAAATACAAATAATTAAACAACTATCAGATAAATAGATAAGAACTATTATTGGCATATAAAGAGAACGCTGAGTGAGACTGAGTTCACATCAGCGCAACTATATTCATTCATTTATTCATCTTCCGGATCGCTTATCCTCACTAGGGTCGCAGGGCAATTTATTTATTTATATATATATATATATATATATACACACACACACACACACATACACAGTATATATATTTTAGGTACAAAATTATAGTTATGCTAACATGACCAGAAAATATGATTTCAAGCATGATGACACTTTTAATGCTGTAGATTTAAATGTTTTCATCTCTCACCTACCAGTATTCATGTTTCAGATGATTACTGGTCTAACTCAAGATTTAGTTCCCATTATGAAATATGAGGGCAGTCCATTGTTGGATTTTTTTCCTGATACATCAGTGCAACACTGTGCCAACTCCCATTTCCATGATGACCGCACCCAATAAACCAGGCTTCACCTGTCACAAAAACATCCGAGAAAGCGAGCTTCATAGAGTGATAGAAGACTCAGAAAGTAAGTAGTGCTTTAGCTTGGGTGTCAGTGCATTTGCATGTGAGAATGTAAATCGTATTTAATATCATCTGTCATGAAATACTGATAGCTGTGACAGATGTTTAGACTTACACTACTATTGTACGAAACGTTTTTTGTAATCCCAGTTCGTTTCTTTTCTTTCAGGGAACGTAGATGGTACCGACTGTGATCTGATACAGCAGCCGTAGATTAAAGTTGATTTATTATATTTGGCAGAATGCCAAACTCTGGCGAACAAATCAAAAAACGCAATTTTTGTAAAAGCAAATATCCAGAAGAAATCTTTGTCCTATGAATCACCAAAATATAAATCCCCCAGATTTTACTGCCGCCATAACTTTAAATCCCTCCTGCAAAATGACAAAAATGGAGTTAGCCCACTCTCAATTATAGAACCTTTTTCAATACTTGATTCAGAGGCAGTTACTTGTGCTTTGTAATCTAAATTATTCAATACTTACCTTACTTCAGAGGCAGTTACGTGTGCTATATTCGTAATCAAGGCATCATCATCTGCAACACTTGCAAGGATGCAAAACACTGTGGGAGGCGCAACTTGAAAAGAAAGGAGCAACAAAAGAAAGCTGCACATTGGAAAGTTGTAGACCAACTTAAAACCACACAGGGGGAAAAAACAAAAAAACATGCGGCTTTGCTCTTGCTTTTGGAAACGACTGAGCTGAGATTCTGCACAAATCTTAAGTGTGATAAATGTCTCCACCACATTCACATATTACTTCATAGGACTGGGAGGCTAAAATATATAAATGGAATAAAACACAAAAACAATGATATAGGCTCAAGGTTGATTTGGTGTTTTTATTTTCTTTCACAGCACTCACTGGAGCGGACATGAGCTCAACACTTTCTCCCTCTGAATGAATGAATAACTTGGAGGCTGACTTGGCTAAAGTGATGTCCAATTGTGAGAAGGAGAGGGCAGGGTTGGAAGGAAGTGTGCTGTACTTTTCAAGGGGGAAGTCATGCAATGTAAACCAACAGAAGATATGGAATATTAGAGGCTAAGTGAGGCCTTATGTGAGAGTTTGTTTCATGAAGGATTTACTTTTGAAAACATGGACGAAAGAAAAAAGAAAAAAAAACTCAGCCAAATAGTGAGCAGGTCAAGAAAGAGTATTTACAATTATGACATGGGTCAGGGTCTTTCTTTCAAAGAGCTTGTAGGGAAGTGTGTGCGGCAATAAAAGCTGTGTGTGTGTGTGTGTGTGTTAGCATCCACACTCGCCACTTTCACCCCCCCAAAAAAGTGCTACAGGAGCCCCCTCAGTCTCATTCAGGCATCCGCCGGTAGAAGTAGAGGTACCCCAGGTCCTTGGGGGGTTTCTCGGAGGCGCACACCTTCTGGTCATTGAAGATGACCCACCTGTCACACACACACACACGCGTCAAAATAGGAGTGTGGCTTCTTGACAAAAACGTAATAATCTTTGAATTTGACTCCCCTGCAATACATACATTGTAATTGGAAAATGGGAGGTGCTTTTTATTAAATAAATAAATGATAAAACAAATAAAAAATACACATTTATAAAATACTATTAAAAAATGTATTTGTGGTCTTAGATGACCCTCATGCCATTTTTTAAATAAAATAACTTCAGATGGCCCTCCTTCTGTGAAAAACAGACAATTGGAAAATGGGATGTTCTTTTTTATAAAAGAATAAATATATACTAAAGACTAATATTTATAAAATACTAGAATATTAAAATAATAGAAATATGTGTTTTTTTGAAAGATGAGCCTCATGAGAAAGACAATGGGAAAATGGAAGGTTGGTTTAAAACTCTCTCAATGAAATACAATAAAAATAAAATACGAAATAAACAATATTTTTTAATAGAATAAAATAAATGCATTGTCCTTGGATTTTAGGCACACATAAAACACACATGACAATGGGGAGATGGGGGGCTCTATTGACAAACTAACTAACTAATTAACAAAAAATGTAAATGTTAAAGTTGTGGTCTTTGACGAAGACCCTCAATTTCTGGTCATTGAAGATGACTCGCACATCTTTGGAGGTTCTTTCTATAAAATGTAATAATATTTTAAAAAAGAAAAAAAAGGTAGACTTTAATAAAATAACATTTTAGAATGAGTCAGTCGATATGGTTCAGGTCTTTAGAGTGACCTTATTAACGTTGCTATAGTTTTTAACATGGAGAAACAGCGCCTTCTGCAGGTACTGAGAAGGAATAAAACACAGAAAATGAACTTTGAAATGGTATGGAAAGCCATTTTTGAGTATTTATTCAGTATCCTTGATATGCAGCTTAAGGTCCATGTACTAGTACACTATTTGTCCTCACGAGTAAGACAATTTAGCGCACTAGTAGAATGACTGTGTCTTACAGGTAACCTTTTTTTTCCCCTCCTGACCTTTCTACACACTATTAGGACAACTTTGGCAAAACTACTAGTGGTCATTTTGGTGCTACTAGTAGGGTTCAGGAGGTTACTTGTGCGTGACAACTGTTTACTAGTTGGGCCTAGTACTGTTACTAGTGCAGCTCAATAGTAAGGTTTAATTGTGTACTAGTAAGTAAAAAGTGGCACTCCGAGTAGAAAAACCATGACTTGTAACACACAATTGCTCTACTAATGCGCCCTAGTCGTTCTCTGAGTGCGCCAAATTGTGTTATTAAAGAGGACAAAGAGCATACAGGTACATGGACCTTTTGTGGATGACATTTGTTGCTTTGGCCTGAGCGTTATTCAGTGAGGTTGCAAAAATAAAATGTGCAAATGTGCAAATACTGAATTGCGAATATGTGGGTGTTCACTGTCCATCTGGGTGCTAGAATGTGAACCATGAAAGAGACGCCAAGATAAGTGAGTGAGATAACACAAGTACACTTACTGCTGATCCTTCTTGATGTGACAGACGTAGTGGCCACACATTGTGCTCGTGCCCATGTGGCTGATGAAGGCAAACAGTTCATATTCTGGACAGATCACAGAGAACATGTAACCCTGAGACAACACTTCCACAAGGGGCTCTCATGTTCCTCGACTAGAGCGCCCTCGTTCTCCCTGACCCTCCCAATGGGGACTCACTGCCTGGTCCGTCTCTGACGCAAGGCCCGGGAGGAGGCTCCCGAGCGGCCTCGCTCTCGGCAGCCGAGCGGCCTCCTTCTGACACCTCCATGGACTCCAGGTCATCCAGGTGTGAGAAAATCCAGTCCACGGCTCGCTCCAGAGTATTGCTCTAAAGGACAACAAGTGAATGCATGGTAAATTTGACATTAGGTTACTTTCATATTTTGCTGTCCTGTCATATTTTTTTGAAACAAGTTGTTAGGAAAAAAAAATACATTGGGATAAATTTTTGTTTATATTTCTTAAGTCCTAGTGATGCTATTTATACGTTAATCAAAACTTTATTGATAGCACTTTTCATGCATGGAAATAGAACAAAAGGAACAAAACATAAATGCTATATACAGATATGCATCAACGCACACATACACACTATTGCATTTGTACATATACATTATATTCATAAATGGGGGGGCAGGGGCCTGCAAGTGGTGGAGGCAGGACTGAGGACACAGAGTGTCTCAAGCAGTCTCACCGATCCGCTCTGCTTGTTTGTACAGATAAAAAAAAATTATAAAAAATAAATAAATCATAAACAGCGGAATTCAGCTAAATAGCAGAGGTTTGGGATCTCTGTAAAATGTATGTTTCACCTTTTGAACTGAACGACTGAAATAAAATAAACAATTTTAGATTTACCGCCACATTATAATAAACCTTTGCTGTCACCTGCGTTGTGCACACAAAACATAATGTGGTAGGTAGGTTAAAAATCCAATTCATCACAGTCAGATCAGTCACAGTATTAAGTGCACCATCACAATGTAATGTAATCCATCCATTTTCTGAGCCGCTTCTCCTCACTAGGGTCGCGGGCGTGCTGGAGCCTATCCCAGCTGTCATCGGGCAGGTGGCGGGGTACACCCTGAACTGGTTGCCAGCCAATCGCAGGGCACATACAAACAAACAACCAGTCGCACTCACAGTCACACCTATGGGCAATTTAGAGTCTCCAATTAATGCATGTTTTTGGGATGTGGGAGGAAACCGGAGTGCCCGGAGAAAACCCACGCAGGCACGGGGAGAACATGCAAACTCCACACAGGCGGGGCCAGGGATTGAACCCGTGTCCTCAGAACGGTGAGGCAGACGCTCTAACCAGTCGTCCACAGTGCCGCGTAATGTAATCTACTACAAAAAATAAAATAAAAAATTTGCCTTTACAAAGGTAGTAAGTAGCTCCATTTTGATTGACACCATCAGGTCGGTATTGTTTATGTTATTCATTATTTATTCTTATTATCATCACCATTATTATTTATATTTTGTATTTTTTATGACTGCACTGGCAGTGGTGTGGAAATGTACTGAAGCATATAATGCAGTGTACCCCCGTTTAGTTTACAGTGAGAATAGTGTAAAAAAAAATTAAAAAAATTTAAATAAATAAATACATAAATAAAATTGCAAGGCAAAAATTAAGTGGGTCAAAATTTTCATTTTGTGCCTCATACATTCAGATTGTTGCGATTGTTGTTTTTCCGCATTGGTCACGTGACGTTCCGCATATAGCCAATTAAACCACGGAGACTGTCCCAAAAAAACTTCACAGCAGCCAGTCATAGTACAGCGACGTGTGTCCTGGAGCCAGTAAGTAATATTGGAGCAAGACGTGTAACAACAACGCGATTATGTTGTCACTGAAAAGGCGGAAGTGAAGCGAAGCTCGGTAGCTGTCGTGCATGAAGCTGAATTCATTTTAAAAAAAATATGAGAGCAAACGATAGAAAATGGAAAAAGTGTAGACGCATTGCATACTGAAATGCAAGGTGAGCACCTGAGACGTGCAAGCGCTGTAAAAACCTTCATCTCCGCCAAAGACGCCCAGTATGTGAGCTGCGTTTGACATGAAACAAGGTAATGTAGCTCTTTTGCCGGGTTTCTATAGATGCCTTTTTGCCATTCCGATTGAAAATCTCTGGTCAACTATTTACATGTGAAGTGATCGATTCCGACTGGGTGTGTATACCTGTGCACTACATTTAATCAGCCGTGTGACAGGTGCACATCGAACAACCACTTGATAAAACAAGTTGCAAATACTGTAGTTCAAAACAAGATTGTCGTCGCATATGAGCTCAGCTAGGAAGGTGTCATATTTACGTGCGTAAACGATGGCTTGTTTGTTACGAAGGTGACAACTTCACAAGTACAGGATAAGCAAACAGTACGTTACTTCATTCAAGATGTAAGTTTGCTCAGTGTAGTCACTGTGACATATGCCCAGAAAACTACCATCTGATCTGTAAGTGGTTACACTTTTGAGTCAAAGAAATAAGACTAAAATGAATCATGTACCTACACAGTGAAAGGTTTTGGTGGTTTCTTTATTTTAATTTGAACAAATTAAAGACTTCCAAAACTTCTAGTAGCATAAAGAATGTCTTATTCCTTGTCAGTTGTTCTAAAATCATAAAAGCCCAGCCATGAATATACTGTATTATGTCGTATACTAAAATGCTAGCTGCTTAAGTCATGTTGTACAAAGGATGTTGTCTTTTTTAATGCCTTATTATTTATGAACAATGTGAATTTAAGAAATAAAACTGTTGATTACAGTGGTGTGAAAAAGTGTTTCCCCCCTTCCTGATTTTGTATATATATAATTTTTTTTTTTTTTGCATGTTTGTCATACTTAAATGTTTCCCATCAAACAAATTTAAATAGTCAATATTAGGCCATGTAGGTTTGTATTTTTTTCTCCCTTAATAAAAAACATTTAAAAATTGCATTTTGTGTTTAGTTGTATTGTCTTTGACTAATATTTAAATTTGTTTGATGATGGGAAACATTTAAGTGTGACAAACATGCAGAAAAATGGGAACCCAAGAAGGGGGCAAACACTTTTTCACACCAGTGTATATAAAAAAAAAGAAAACAATTGTTCATTCGTTAAGTAAAGGGTCTTATTTTCTGTTTTGTAGTCATTATAGCTCTTAAACCTTGGAAAAATATAGCTTATCCAAATATTCGATTCGATAGAATTTTCAGTAGGCTAATCAAATACTAAAATATTCGATAGCGCCTCCTCCACATTCAACCCCGCGTTATATTGTCTTCGGGTCTCTGCGATTAACATGCAAAAAAATTGCTTCTCAAATTTAGAAACTTGCTCCTCAAATGAAGAACTGATGAGCAAAACTTCTCCTCAAAGGAAAAAAGAATAAATAATTTTGAGCCCTGAAATGATTGCTTAAAAAACATGACATAGCTGGAGAACACTATTTTAGGTTATTTCTTGAAACTATGCAACATTCATAAGCTTGTGTGGGTACACCCAATGTTGTCTATAAACGTATTAGTGTGTGAATGGATCGACCGAGCCTCTAACCGTTGCTCGAAGTGCTTTGGTGGCTTGTTCTCGGCTGAAGCCCATAGAGACTATGGTTGCCAGGTGTTCCTCGGAGACGCTCTCCATCGTCGGCGTGGTCCCGCCACTGCAGCCGGGCAATACCAAGGGGGTGGAGAAGTCTGCGACCAACCAAAAAGGATAACACAACATGGCTTGAGAGAAGCAAGCGCTCAAACGGGACTGAAATCCACTGACTGTTCAGCACACCTGAATCATCCATGTGGCCCATCACCCAGTTCATGGCAGAGTCGATGCCAGTGTTCCCAGTGTAGTACACGGCTTTCCTGCACGCTTCCAAGGGGAAGCCCATGTCACACAGCTGCGAAACGGTGCAGTCGTCGAGGACCGGAGCTGAAGATTGTTAAAAGGCTGAATTACTTGGACAAATTCACTGTTCAGAGAGCAAAATTGGATAAAAAAATGAATCAAATGAAAGTGTTACAGCATATTTCCTCATTTGGTGGGCAAAAATGATTATTCACTCAACTTCAGAAAGGGGCATTTTTAGGACAATATTAATCAATTTTACAATTATATTACACTATTGGGACTTTAGCGGAGAAATGTAGCTAAAGCAGCAAAAAACTAACATAAATATGGGCGCAAAATCGCTGAGCAATCATATAAGAAAGTCTACTGCAAGGGTCGGCAAACATTTGTGCTCAAGGGCAACATTTGATTTTTAAAACAGTTGTGAAACTCAAAGTACTGTGCCTTCATCGTTGCCCGCTTTTCTATAATTCGGCGAAGTGGAGAGAGGCGACGGTAAGCATAGTCTCTGTTACTGGGTAGCCGTTGTCAAGGGTAACAGAAAGGCAAAGGCGCAACCCAGCTGGTAGAACTATCCTGATAGCACTCGTCTTCCATTAACTGAAGGAAACTCAAATCTTCCATAAGTGGTGCAAGTTGGTGGTCATTGGGTGACTGATGGAAGATTGACTGTCCCAGAATGAAATGTGTGACGTGTGGTGAGGTTCTTAATGAGGAGCTTCTCCTTTACTTGGACCAAGTAAGTAGTCCGGACTGTTTCCAAGACAGAGGTCTTGTAGGCATTCACCTGAGATGATCTGCGTGTTCCTCCAAGACTCACTTAACCAACAATGACCCACCATAAGTCAACTTTTAGAGCAAAGGTGCATCATGGGGATCATTAACCTGATCACACACTTTATGCACTCTCCAAATCTCGCTTCCCAATAGTAGAAGGATTTTGGCCTCTGAAACAAAGGGAGGAATCTCTCCGGTGATGCATTTCAGATTGCTATGATGAAGAGCAACATTTCAAGTCGGGATCTCAGAACAGTTACATTCAAAAAGTGTTGGAAGTGGGAGACAAATCTCATCCACTGATTTGATCACGAACCCACTGGCCCACAAGCTGGGGTCTGTTTGTATTCTAGCCTCAGTTCGGATGAAGTCCACAAACACACTGAAAGGGGGGAAAGGAACATTGTGTTGCAACTTATACTAAGGAAGTAACTTCGCCAACTGATTCCCACTTTTGCTGTGTGCCGAATGGGAGCTTCTCATGATTGGGCAGACTCCTCGGGATGTAAATGGGTATGAAAGTCCAATCAGGAATCCATCCAACTTTGCAGTTTCCACCTCCATCAACAGGTCTGCAAGCTGAGTGAGTTTATGTGGGTCTTTGTATGAAAGCCTCACAAAATTCTCTCGCTCTGAGAAGTGTGTGTTGAATGGCTTCAGGTAAGCCATAGGTTTCCTCCAGCCTTTCCCATATCATCATCAAGCCTCTAGATGGGTTTCTTACATTAACCGCCTTTATCCTGCGTGCATGCTCAGACGAACGACTTATATTACTGTCTTTTACTGGGAAGCTGTGACCGTCTAATAGCAGTATGTGTTTTACTGCCCTCTGGTGGCCATGGTGCACACATTAGAAGGAGCAGCTCAATGTCCATTGAATTGAAGCACAAAATGTGGCAATAAGTGTTTGTTTACATACTATGTAATTATGTCATTACTGAATTATTTTATAAAGTACAATAATATTGAGTGCATTTTTTTCCCCTAATAAAAACGTAAATGTTTGGGGGGAGGCTCGAATGGATTACTGGCATTTCCATTCAATTCGATGGGGAAAAACTATTTGCGATAGGAGCGTTATGAGCATGGTCACGTAATGAATTAAACTTGAAAGTCAAGGAACCACAATATATAAATATATAATGAGGACATGCTCTACAGAAAATGGAATGAATAACATGGCTACCATTGCTGTAGAAGGAAGGCCACTATTTGAGGAAATATGATGAATCATAAAACAAATGATGTAAAAGTGAATAACTAAGGCAACATGAGGACGTCAAAGGCAGAAAAGCAAGAAAAGGAGGAAAAGACGAGTGGATGCTTATGAGAGGGAGGAAAGGAGCAGAAATGACAGACAGACTGACACAGCAGTGGGGAGTAGAGAGAGTCGTCCTCCTCGTTGCCGTGGGAGCCCAGGATACCTTTGACCTCCACATCAGGGGTCATGAGTGGGGGCGGAGCCACCTCTGGTAAGAGCTCCTCTCCTGGCTGCTGCCCTGACGCACGAAGTGCACTTAGATCCAGAGTGTCGGGGACGTCAATGCTCACATCTGCACAGAAAACATCAGTGAAATTCCTTCAAAGGCCACGTTACAGTGAACCCCCGTTTATCACAGGAGACACATTTCAGACCCCTTAACTTTTTATATACTACACTGAAAGTATTTTAGCTGATATAATAACAGGCTTGGAGTGTAACAGAATACAAGTAACGGTAATCAGATTACAGGTACAGTTACTAAAAATTGGGAGGATTTCAAACGATTACAATTTCAATGGTTTTTTATGATAACATATACACTTTTTTTACATTTAAAACAAGAGAGATGGATAGAGATAGTGCGCACACCACCACGACTCAAGAGACTCAGCAAAATGAGCTGCTAGCTTGGCCTTTTATTGTGGATTTATTGTGACAATTACAATTCATCCAAAATGTTACTTGAGTACATGTAACGGACTAAACGTAGTGCGTTAGTACCCATCTCTGATTATAATACTGAATAATTTTATTTTATTATTTTTTTTAAATAGTAATTATATTGAAATACATTTGTAAAGTAACGCTCCCTACTCCCCATACAATTTTTTGCACACATATACAAGTCAATTTTAGCAAAAGGAGGAGAAAGTATCCTTCCCAAACAAGTGATAGCTTTGCTCACCCAGTTTCTTGGGGACCCAGTCAAGGCCAAATGTGAACTTCTTGATCTGGATAACCAGGTGGTCAGGGAATGAGGCAAAGCGGGTTGTTCTGATGGAAGAAACAAATCAGATTGATAAAAACAATCATTCTGAATGCTAATGTTATCAGTATGCGCATACTTGGTGGCAGTAGTCTTGGTCTGCACAGCTGAGCTCCAGAAGTCCGTAAGGAGTTCAGGTTCACTGAGGGCCGCCATGCAAACCGCAAAGGGAATTTGTGCTCGCACGGGCGTGACTGTCGAGTCACCGTTCTCACGTTGGCGCTCCGCCTCCTGCAGTTCATCTGTTGGGCGGAAGTTATAAAATAATACTCTCTCACCCTGAAAACTGACTTGACAAAAATACTTAATATTGGGCGATATGGCCTCAAAATAAAATCTCAGAATTTTTTTTGCAAAGATACGACTTCCAATATTAATCACGTTATTCATATTTTCTATTCTCTCGGATTTGTTTTATTTCTCCTGATACAAAACAAGCGTTAAAACATTTTTCCAAAATATTAACTTGTATCAACAAGAGAAATAATAGAAATAGTACTTATTTTATTTACACTGTGAAAATAAGTGTTTCCTCTAAGAAATGTTCCTTTTGTCAAAACATAACAACAACCAGCTCTGTCACCCGCTTTTCTCATGTAGAGATGCACAGGTAAGGCAAGGGGACGCCCATGAAATATTTGTTGCTTTGACGCACATACCTTTCTAAAAAATAAAGTTAAGGTAAAAAAAAATAAAAATTCCACCATGTCAATAAACACATTTGGAGTATCTGCCAATACAAAGTCTCGATCCAATATCTCAGCAATTCATTAGGGGGAAAAAACTATCCAAATTGTGTCCATTATATTACTTTTTATTTGAATAAAAGTATCCCAACACCGTAGCTATTTTTATGGCTATACATCTAGTGGAGCAGACTTAAAAAAAAATTTTTTTTTTTTTAAATAAATAAAAAAATCATACTGACAAACTTGAATTCGTCGATTAACTTCATTAATCACCCAATTTAATCTGTCTCCTTGATTTTGAGTTTATTAAATTATGCTAACGTTAAATACTCAATTGAAGTAAGAATTTACAAAATCAATGATAGAACCACATGAAAAAAGCATATCTACAAAAATTCATCTAAAAATTAAAAGAAACAAAAACATGACATAAGATGCCACAGGGAGACAAACATTAAACAACCAAAACAAGAAAGGAAAATAAAACGTGCCACCTGCATGTACAAATACATACATTGAAAATCACATGAAACACAAACAAGAAACAAGTACATTTGATAAAAAGATCATATTCCCATCAGCCCACTCACCTTTGTTGATGGCCTGGTCCATGGGCACGGGCAGCTGGATGATGTAATCCACTCGCTGTGTGTACTTGGCCTTCTGGGACTGCTGACACACAATCCTCTCCTCCACCAAGAACCTGAAGGCTTCAGAAGGGTTGGGCCCCGAGCGACAGTTTCTCTGCAGATGAAAAGAAGTAATAAGATAGGGGGAGGCAGATGACTAAGCTGGAGAAGTAGCGGTGTGTGTTCAACATTACCTCCACCATGTTTATGAAGTGCAATAGAAATTCCTGAGCATCCTGCTGTCGATTGGTAGAGAACTCCGGGTGGCCCCGCCCAACAAGTGCTTTGAACATTCTTGGTGCTATGCCGATTTGGTAATCCTGTGAATAAATAATTGAAAATGCATGATCAAAAAGACGCCAAACTACCCCCCGCCCCCACGCCCCTTACCTTGGCCTCAGATGCACTATTTTCATCCACAGGATCCGGTGCTGGTTTGGAATATTCACCCGACAACAGGCCGTAGCCCAGTTTGGCTCTGTGGGAGACGACCAATTACAACATCACCGCACAGACAGCGACACTGACAAGCTGAATCGGGTATCACACAGATACTCAGAAGAGACACTTACACTTGGGTTTTGAAGTCTTGAGTGGGGTCACTTGGGGCCTCGTCAATAATTTTGTCGATGTTAGACACATACCTGGTATGCAACACAGAAGGAGTTATATTATATCATTACTATTACATTCATAACTATTAACACTGACTAAAATTATACATAATCATCTCAAATGTACTGTTAAAATAAGATTTACACTGACACAATGTATACAAAAAAAAAACATGCTGTTAATATATATTATGTACCGGTACATGCACCATACAAGTAATAGAGTAAGTAACCCAATTGCTAATAATGGTTGGTAACAGTTTTTCACGCTACTGCTTTGAAATTTCTACTTAGTACCAGGCATTTATTTGGAGCAAGTGGTTTATTTGAGGATAACTACTACTAACTTTTCTCCAATCGAATGATAATTTTATAATTTTGTAACAAATAGTGACACTCAAGTAGGGCTGAAACAATTCAACGAATACCTCAAATTACTCAAACTCAAAACAACAGGCAACTACACTCTCTTTTTCTGACTGACACGTCTCTCACCAGGCCCCGCCTTTTTAAGCCACACACATTCAAAGGCACGGAATCTACAGAGTAGAATGTGAGGATGGCGACCTCAAGCGGACAAAAATAATACCTGCATCATGTGCACATTTTGTATGGGTATTGTTGGTTAATATAGCAAAATCAGTTTTAAAACGATTACTCGATTAACCAAAGTGATAATTAGCAAAATACTCTAAATATTTGTAGCGCAACACACAAGTGAAATTTAAAGAAATACTGTCAAAACATTTTTTAAATCACTATTAATTTGGTTACATCTACCAGGAAAGGTACAGTAAAGATAATTACAGAAGCTAAGTATCATCACAGGTTGTTTTGTTTTTCTGGAGCAAGCCTCTTGAGGTCTTTAAGTGGACAATACACCAGGTGATTAATTGAGGCGTGGACAATGCTTCATGAAATATAATATGCAGGCCATCAACTGCATTGGTAGCACTTCAAATTAGCCACAAAGCCATTTTATTTTTATATATTATTGTGAAAACATTCTATAGCTTGATCTTTTTAGTAATCAAGTTACTTGACTACCACTAAATGTCAAGTACATGCAGCTGTTTAGAATTTTACATTGAACATAAACATAGATAGAATTTAAACAGGATATAGAACCGATGGTATTTTGAGATTTTTTTTTTTTTTATTGGCTTTCCAAAAAAAAAAAAAAAAAGTCTCTGCTGCTGCACAGCGGCAATTATAAATTAACCAAGACAATAAACACAAAAAGGAAAAGGATGGATACTAACTTGCTCTGGAAGTCTGGAACGGTGAAGAGCACTTGCATGACAGAGTTGAGGTAGCAGCTGTTGCCCAGGTTCTTCATGCCAGTCAGGCTGGGGCCAAACAGCGGACGCAGGGTGGTCCCGGACTCTTGGATGACCTCCCACTCCCCGACGCGCTGGTTCACGGCAATCTCCAGCTCTGTCATGGTCCGCTCAGTCTGCGAAGGCACAGGTACGTGAGAAAGCTCAGATTGAGCAACAACAGACTAAGATGAACATTCAAAGAACACTGATAACGTTGCACTTACAGTATGTGTACTGTACTTACTTTCTCCATAGTCATCATGTCGATGCCAAAGTGAGAAAGGTGCTCTGGTAACTTGGAGTCTAGCACCATGTCATCCTCATCGTAAGAATAAACATCTGCAAAATAATTCAGTAAAGCCACATTTCCCGAATTAATTCTTTTGAACTGCATAATTTTACCTGCTCCGTCGGGGGTGATGGTTCCAAGTTTGACCGCCAGCGGGTATCCAGTCTCCTGGAAGTAGAGCAGGGCGTGGTTGTTGCCGCCCGAGCCGTCAAAGTACTTGCGACCGCAAAGCACCTTGCCGTCCGTCAGGTTCATCCAGAGATTTTCCTGGAGACCGCACACTTCACACCGCCAGCCACTATAGCATGGAGGGACCCACATGATGACAGAGAACTGTACTCAAGCACAGCTAAAAGGCCATGTCTACAAAAATCTTACAATTGGAGTCAGAAAGATGCAATTAAACGAAATGAGAAAGAATTATTGATTACACAGTGGAAAGTCAAAATTCCATTCATTTTCTATAGCGCTGGACCTCACTAGCACTAGCCCATAATGCTGCAAATACCATAAATGTCAAACAATTTGGATAAAAATCTCTCTAAAATAGGCATGGGCAAAGTACAGGCAGGGCATCAGACTAGAGATGGCACATTCTGTCGTTTATGACAGCGCACTGAGCATTTACATTATCAAGAGTCCTGATTTGTTACATTTATTCAAAATCAGAATCATCTTTATTTGCCAAGTATGTCCAAAAAACACACAAGGAATTTGTCTCCGGTAGTTGGAGCCGGTCTAGTACGACAGACAGTCAATTGACAGAGAACACTTTTGAGACATAAAGACATTGACAGAAAAAAAAAAAAAAAAGTCACTGAGCAGTAAAGGGTTGCTAGTTATCTGGTAATGACATCGAGACCGTTCGGCTTTATTATTATTTTTTTATTACTAAAATGATTTTATTCATTAATCTTCTGGACTGTTATCCTCATTAGGGTCAGGGGTGTGCTGGAGCCTATGCCAGCTGACTTTTGGCTAGAGGCGGGGTACACGCTGAACTGGTCGCAAGCCAGGTACATACAGTTTATAGATCTACTGTGATCTCTAAGTTCCAACTATAAATGAAAACACTGTGTAATATTGTTGAAATTGCACAAATTTTTGTTTTGACATTTGAGATTGCTCATTTGATTCGAAACAAGATTGGCAACAAGATAATAATCAATAAATGTGAATATTTTCCCAAATGTAGTTGTAATTATGTGCACTCTAAGAAATGGTAGAAAAAAGTTGAAGTGTTGTTATTCATAGGTTATAAGGCCACGGATATACTGGTCTGGCCCACTTGAGATCAAATTGGTCTGGATGTGGCCCGCAAACTAAAATGAGTTTGACACCCCTGAGTTAGACAGTTTAGATATTTGACCACAAGTAACGTTACAACAGTGAAATCATGTTCTTATTTGTGGATATGGGGGGGGGGGAACCCAGCCAGGGGGATGCCACCCACTCCCCAGGATCTAAATTACATCATCATTAAAATAAAGTTTAATGATTGACAATTGATTACGTAAAATAAAAGTGATACAAATGTAAAATAAATATAATTAAACTAATAAAAGAGTAATAAAGAGGATAAGCTATTCGGAATATGGATGATGGATACTTTTTATATTTAATTAAACAATTAGTTTGTTACTGCGATTGGCTGGCGACCAGTTCAGGGTGAATCCCGCCTGTCGCCCGAAGATAGCTGGGATAGGCGCCAGCACGCCCGCGACCCTTGTGAGGATAAAGCGGTATAGAAAATGGATGGATGGATGAATTAGTTTGTTAATTATAATTACATTAATGACACATTATTCCAGTGATTCTCGAACATTTTCACCAAGTACCACCTCCAAAAATATTTTGCTTTTTCGTACCACCATAACAGCCAAGTTTTATCATGGCAACAATTTGACTGGTGAACGTACAGATTAAATTTATATTATTTCAAATGGGAACAATTGCTTTGACAACAAATCTGAGGTGTACCATCCTGAAAATGATTACGGTCAACATTGAAAGTTATGCTCTACATGGGCAGGCAGTAATGACGGTTACGTCAAGGCTCACCTGGGAGGGATCTTGACGCCGTTGTCAAGCTGCTTGAGGTCAGGCGCATATCGCGACTCCTGTCTCACCTCCCCGTCCCACTGTTGTACTTGCAAGGTGTGACACACTGAGTCGGCGGCAATGATGCCCGCCATGGACAAGGACACCTTTGCAGGGCATGGAATAAAACAGATTGGATAATTAATGACAGAATATTAATATACAGTGGCACCTTGACTGACAAATTTTAATTCATTCACACATATTTTGCATTAGAAAATCTTACGGCACACCACCCATAAAAATAATAAATCACAAAAAAGTGGATACGCATGTTGTCCGTTATACTCATTTATCAAATCAGTTATCCCCATTGAAAATAATTGATCTACCACTGATCCGTTCCAGCGCCCTGCCGCCCCAAAAAAAAAAAAAAAAAAAAGCATAAGACTACTTTTACTTGTTCTGCGTCAGTGACAGGGCATGCCAACCCAACACACACACACACACACACACAAAAAAAACATTAACAGCACTTAAAAATAACTCACCCGCTCTTTAACGACATCAGGCATGGCTCCAAGGTCCTCTGTTGTGACTTCCTGTTTGTCAGGAAAGATGACAACCTTGTATTCTTCCTCATAGTGCTCTTGCTCCACATCAAAACCACCTTCAATCCCTGGGCAGGCCGAAAATATGACAAATGATCAACTCCAGAGATTAACATATAAGCAGAAAATACTGTATATAAACACTTGTATTTATAGTAAGATTTTGAGTTCCAACAAAATTTGGGGAGAAAATATGGCTTAAAAATGTCACAATGAGTAATATCATATTGCGTGAGCAGTCAGCCAGTAAGGGATTCATTGTGTGTGTTTTGCATTATCTTTTTCCTTTTTGTGACAGTTTTCCAAAGAAGAAGTGCGTTAAGAGAAGAATGTGAGTGAATGTGCTTCTGTGTCACAATAGCTGGAGATGATCACCAGTAGTCATGTGGATAAATGTGTTTTCAATGTGATGTGTAATGCTGTTATTGGTATTATATTGTTCGATTTCCATTTCCTGTTTCTATAGCTTGATGGGCCGGTATTGAACTACCTTTTGCCAACAAAGGACTTTAATTTGATCTTCAGTTTCAAGTTTGTCACATAAGCAATTATACAGGGATAACCAGTAGTGAAATGCTTGTTCATTGGATAGGCTCCTGCTCACCCGTGACCTTAGTGAGGACTCATACAGAAAATGGATGGCTAGTATGAAATTGAATATGACAGGTGGCACGGTAGGGCATGTGGTTAGCACGTCTGCCGCACAGGCAGATGCTGTGGGTTTCAATCCATCCATGCTTTTTGTTCAGGGCACAACAGCAATTCTCCAATGTTACCAAAACATGCATGTTAGGCTCATTGAAGACTCTAAATTGCCCATAGGTGTGACTGGGAATTGTTGTTTGTCTCGATCTGTCCTGCGATTGACTGGCAACCAGTCCAGGGTGTACCTAATCTCACACCCAAAGTCAGCTGGGATAGGCTCAAAGCCAAACACTATACAAAATGGTTTGATGTATGGGATGTTGTTTTTTTGTCAACACAATTGGAGTCTCAACCTTCAAAGTACCACTGTGATGCATGTCAATATGCTTCCATGTTTCACCTATAGCCAATCTGGTGGGCTTCTTCTTGGGCGGGTGTCCTGATCCAGAGTTATTGTCGTCTTCTTTCTGCCAGACACAATTGGGTGATCATACGGTCGATTGTGCCACAGAAAAAGTAACAGGCATGGAAGTATGCATGTATGTATGAATACCTTGGCCTTCCGAGTCCTGGTGATGTGCAAGTAAGCCCTCTGCCCAGCCCGAGCGTGGTGCCTGTCCACATACTGGCTTCCAAAGCCCAGGAAGCTGTTCATGCACACGTACAAGCCTCCTTCGCTTTCCTAGGAAACAAAATCCACAGATTTTTTCCAGACACTCTGACCCACATTTCTACCTGTCCTCTCTTCCTCCATCACCAAAAGACGTTGAGAAGTTGGCAGCAATGTCGCTAACTTTCCAGGTTACAGTCAACCTGTCACGATGCTAGCTAGCTAAACAAACAAACAAAAACAACTGTAAAAATTGCATGTTAATGCTTCTAAGTGGAAAATACAGCACAGAAAGCGTTAAAGTTAGTTAGTTTGAGAGAATTCCCGGTGATAGCGGAGATGCAAGCTAACATGCTAAGGCAGCTAAGTTTCCCAATTTCGCTACGGCGCTCCATTAGCTTAGCTTAACGTTCACTGGCTAGTTAATGGGGCATTTAAGGTAAACCGAGCGTTACATTGTTTCAACGTTCCGCCGTAATAAAACCAAATAGAGATGACAGGTAGAGTGGTACGGTCCAGTCCTGTTCGCTATGCTTAGAAAAAGAAAGAGAGAGCTGTTGCTCACCGGGGAGGAAAATGACAAGGCGCATTCATCTTTGTGGACGCGGTCCCCGGGCTTCGGTACCCGAATTGTGGACAAAACCGACATCAAAACTTCGCTGACGTCCGACATGACAAGCTGGCTGGTGCCGACGTTCGGTAAGTAAGCGTGGGTCCACCGGGCACCGTAATTCCACCGGCTCGGAGTGAGTGTACGTCGCTTTAGCCCGTCAAACGCTGTGTGTTGGGCTTGAATGAACCATGAGACGCTGCCTTGTATTGTGGGAAGGCCGTGAACACAACTGGCTTGCAGATTTTACCGTAAATCTTACAATACACGCGTCCCCCTTGAATGTAAAGGCGTTGTTTGAAAGTTTTACCGCACATATTTTGTTATTAATAGGTCATTATATTTGTTATAATACTTAATATCGTCATAATTACTATTAAACTGTGTAACTGAGAGTTTAAAACAATAGTTGATTTTATTGTGTGATAATTACGGTTCCGTGCCGAACACAGCTGTTACCGTAATTATTATAGTACATGCCTCCACCTCTTATTGAAATGCATTGTCTTCCAGCTGTATGGCGCATATTTTGTTATTCACGCGTCTCTAAATATATGAAAACTCTACATGTTAGTGGTGACTGCAATATTGTATAAATGAAGTCTGAAACAAGAGTTCATTCCAGTTTGTGATAGTTACGGTAACAGCTCGAGCACAAACAATCACCGTAACTTTTACAATACACGCCTCCACTAGCAATGGAAAGGCGTTATTTTAACGCTTTTACAGCACTTAGCCTAATTATAACTAGAATATCGAAATGTTGGTGGTTATTATTAAACTGATGAACTGAGAGGGTATAAAGGAAGAGTTACGATAATACGTGTAGTGCCAGACCACAGCTCCCCCTACCGGGAAAACAGCGGTACTGTAAGTCCCACCACCTCCCCTAACTTCCTCACGGACGTGGTGCGGTCTCTCCTCGTCTCCTCTTGTGCGGGACCATGGCGCTTCCCCCTGACCTCTTTGCTGTCTACGTGGCGTCTCAAGTCCTTTTCCTATGCGCGGCATCGGTCAACTCGAACGGCGTTTCGTCGCTGCTGCAGCCCTATGACTTTTTGTACTACAAGGGGGTCCGGTCGTATTACAACGCAGAGTGGGCGAAGGCCGCGGAGCTGCTGGAGAGGTCCATTGCGACCAAAGAGGCTCTGTTCAAAATCCGAAGGCAGTGTTTTGAGGAGTGCGGAGCGGCGGGAGGAGGTGCTCTCCAAAAACTAGGTAAGTTGCATCGACGGTATGTACATTCTGGTCTTTCTGCTTTTGTGTGGCACAACCCTTGATGTGCAATCTATATTCACTTCAGTGTTTCCCAACCTTTATTGCGCCAAGGCACATATTTTGCATTAGAAAAACTTACGGCACACCACCCAAAAAAATAATAAATCACAAAAAAGTGGATACGCATGTTGTCCGTTATGTATCTTCTGCCATCTCATGGGATAGCATTTAATTGTTCTGCCTGTCACTATATGACGCTGGTGTAGATGGATGAACACATATGCATTATTTGTACAAAATCATTTTGTGGACCAAATCAGTGTAATTGGATAATTTCCCACAACATACCTGTTGATTTCTCACAGCACCATGGGTGGGAATGGTTGAATCTCATTTGTCAAACTGAAGGCCCTCCATGTCATTTTATGTGTCCCACGACAGCTTGCCACAATTTTTCCTCAACTTCAAAAATAGTTATTTGTTATAAAAATGACAATGACCCGATTAGTTATTCAACACAAACTGTGGAGCAACACATAGAGACAGATCATATACCAATACTCACAGATATTCTCTATCCTCTGCAAAGAAAGACTAATAATGCTGCAACCTACTGAGGAGCTGTGACTGTTTACATGTATGTCTGCGTTACACTGTCGAATTGAACTGATTTAAATGCATGATAACATGTCATCAAATGCCTGTGGTCACTTGTCCCTGTATTGTCAGACACTGAAGAGGGGAGCCTGTGGGACCTCTGGGCCCTGGACTGGGTGCAGAAGAAGGCGGAGTGCTTGAGGTTCTGCGTGGGACGCTCGGTCAGCCATGTGGGACAGCTTCCCGTTTCCACAGACATCGAGTACGAGTTCGGCTCCCGCAACCCGTACAACTTCCTGCAGGTTACGTATTATAAGGTTAGTAATCACTCACAGATACAGTAGCTGCTAGTTGCCGGAGAGTTACGGTGATAGGTCAAAATCAGTTTCTCACGGAAGGCATATTCATGAATCAATAAGGTATACATGTATTCATTGTAATACTGTCTTCACACACTCCTCTCGCACTCGCTGCATCAGCTGGAAAAGCTGCAGAAGGCTGCGGCGGCAGCCCAGACCTACTTTGTGGCCAACCCCACTCACCTTGAAATGAGGAACAACATCGAGAAGTACAGAAGGATGGAGGGACTCACCGATGAAGACTTTTACGACCGAGAGATGGACAGCGAAAAACACTGGGTGAGGGAGCACAAGAACAATGTGCTCTGTTGTCATGACAAACTCTACAGCATATAATTTAGATTACACTACGCACAACAAGTGAGGGATATTGGGCTTGTAAAATGCACTATACCCTCTACAGGTGGACATTGAACAGTTGGAAATGTAAATTCAAGAGCTGAGAGATGGTCAAATTAAGTTCATCTGTAAAGGGTATAGTGCATTTTAGGTTGATCTTGCAATTTCACCTGAAATCCCAATATCCCTAACTTTTTTGTGAGTAGGATATACATTGGAACGTTGGTTTTTACCAGTGACCCAATTGACAAACAATTCGGTTTGCAAACATTTTTGAAGAAAATGTACCTTGGTTCACACACTTTTTTTCAGTTCACGTACAGTATTGGCATGGCAGCGAAAGTCTCACTTGTGCTTTTTCTCATCCAAATTACAGGTATCTTTGCTTATTTGCTCAATTAGGCTCCCCAAAAAGTGAACACTGCTAGTGACAGTGTTATTTCAAGACTTAGCCGCTTTGAAGCGCCTTATTCTCGGTATGATATTGCCAACGCCACGGAGAAAAAGAATAAAGAGTGGAGGGCGGAAAAAAACAACTTTAATTCCAAAAAGGAGGCCAGCCAGCGAGTGTTAACACATTCACTGCCATTGATGGCTTTAGAAGTCAAATATCCATGTTAACTACAACGCGAGAGATGTATTTATGTATTTATGCCAGGTTTCTGTCTTTGGCCATGGGAAGAGAGCTCGCCGGTGATAGTGTTAGCGAGGCTTCGCGAGCTAATGTTACCCTGTAAATCTCCGTAACGTTCCTGAGAGTTACCATGCAGTCTTTCACTATGCGACTACACAATTAAGTTTACATTCACCATGGATACAGCCAGCCCAAATTGGCCACCACATCCCACAATGCAGCGCCGTTCCCAAAGCATATTGTGCTGCATGCGAAAAGACTAACTTGTTGCACAGTGTTTTGCTAGTGAACACACCTTGTTATTTCTTCATAATAAAGTGTGTATTCACTTGCAGTGGTGTAAGATCGGCGTAAAAATGGTCATTCTGATGATTTTTTTGCTTTGACTTGCAAGCAAAAAGATTGAGATACGAGCATTTTATGGCAGCAATGAACTCAACTCAGTTCACAACAGATAGCAGCTTGGCAGATAGTGAACAATTCTTCAAAAAAGAGGCTGCACGCTGTTAAATGCCATTTCCAGTTGAAGTTTACTGTCAAGCTAAACATAAAACCACGAAAATTACAGTACATGTGTATTTAATCAAACCACATTTACTTTGTCTTCTAAAAGTTTAGTGCTAGCAAACAATGCAAAACGCCATAGACATGCTAACAAATACCATCTATGTGACACTTTAAGCAAGATGTACACAAACAGTGCATCAACACACGTAGACAGAATATGTTACAATACTCACAGGCATATACTGTATCTTCTTTATCCTCTGTGAAAAACGACTGCTATTATTGGAGCTTACTGAGTCACTCACTTTTCGTTCGTCTGCATGACTATTGTACTGTCCCCTGGTGACCAAGTTTCACACACCAGAAGGAGCTGCAATTAATTAATCATGATGTAAAACTGTTAATTCTTTACATTTACATGTAATTATATTATAACTATATGTTGTTATAAAATATAATATTATAGAGTGCTATTTTCCTTATAAATTTTTTATTTTTATTTTTTTTGCGGGGGGGTTTCAAACAATTTAATGGTGTTTCCATTAATTCCATTTCGCAAACGTTTTGGTTTGCGAACGGATTCACAGAAGGGGTTAAATCTGTAAACCTATGTTCCACTGTATACATAGATAGATAGATAGATTTATCTATAAGTAGTTTGTAGATGAGCAAAATTCTTGTATGCTTCAACCTTTAATAGAGAAAATTGTCTGGTGTTTTTTTTTGGCGGGGGGTGCTCGTCACAGCTGGCGTACGATTCGGCACTTCAGCTGGAGGCGTCGTCCGAGTGGACACAGGCGGCGGACAGATGGCGAGCGTGCGTGAATGAAACGCTGCGTCAGACCGAGGAGTGCAGGGTGCAGTGTGTGGTGGCCGGACAGCGCTTGCCCGAGGACAGGGGAGTGGACAGCGTCGACGGCGTCTTTGAGAAGGCTGCGGGTATTCGGAAGTGTCTTTGTTTTGAATGTTATGTTAGGACACTTAATTGAACGCAACATCTTTTTTTATGCATTCTAGCTCTTTCCCTCTCACTACTGTCGTGCCAGCAGTCATGTGTGACTCAGGTGGCCACGCCTCCCGGCAGGATCTCCTCACAGGACGACTTCTTGCCCACTCAGCTGGAGCACATGCACATCGCGCAATTTAAAGGTTTGTGTTTCTACAGCCTAACATCTGCATTCTCTCTTACACTCCCCAAATACCCTCAACAACTGGGTCACTGTCATCAATTGGCAAAAAGTAAGCAAATACTTGTGCCCTGTAGGGGGCAATGCTCTCCAATATCTTAAGCTGTGTACACATCCACTGTCCACACATGTATTCGCTTATTGCAAATTCACCTCTGCTGATTTTGTTGTGGATCCTATCCTCTGTTTGTCGCTGTTTTTGTGCTCGGGCCAATAAAAGTATTGCTTCAGGAGTATGTGGATGGAACTATTTTCCCATAGCTGACATCATGTTGGTCTTCTTTTGACAGTTAATTAGTTGAGAGCAAATCAACAATGCTTCAACTTTTTGCAGCCCAACAGTGCACTCTATTTTGCCTCATTGATTCAGTTTCACACAACTTAATTGATTCTTAATGATCGGTTAATTGATTATTATGCTGACCCCTGCAGATAGCAAAAATCTGGGCATAATAGACATCCACTCATTTGCCTGTAGATGCCACAAGATAGTGGCAAATCACTACTTTTGTTTAAATGAAGCTCATCAACTCACTTCAACATAGTTCCTTGGCACCAAGATGCCACAAGATGACACCAAAGGACTACTTTTTTCTAAAAGAAGCTCTTCAACATAGTTCTGTGGTGTCAAGATGCCACAAAATGGCACCAAAGCAATACATCTAAAACCTAACCATGAACATGTGGGGGTTCACTGTTGTAAAACTATATCTTTTGTGGACAGAAGTATTGGGACACAACCTCTCATCTTTTACTGTATTTGAGAGGACCACACAATGTCCGTTCTAGTTCATCCTAAAGCTTGCTTTGCCTTCCTCATACTCATGGAAGCAATTGTCCAAAATGTCATGGTGAAAGGAATGATCAAGATTCTGCAGGAACTAACCTCTGATGAATTTAGGAATTGAGACTCTTGCTCATATCGAATATTGTTGATTGGACCACCTGGACTACTCCTTAATATTCGGGCATTCTGTCTTCATGCTTGCTTACAGCTGGAGACGTAAGAGGTGCAGTGCAAACGCTTCGCTCCCTGCTCCTCTTTTATCCCTCAGACAAGGACGCCATTGACAACTTGCAGCTCTACCAAGAGACACTAGGAGGAGACAAAGAGTCACTGGACCTACAGCCTACTCAGGTGCGACCTGAACATGAATCCAGCCATTTTCTACTCGCTTGTCCTCATTAGGGTCAGTGGTAAGATGGAGCCTGTCCCAGCTGACTTTGGGCCAGAGGTGGTGTTCACCCTGGAGTGGTCGCCATCTGATCGCAGGGCAGAAATAGACAAACAAGCCTTCACAATCACATTTGGTCTTCAAGGCTAAAAGATTTTTGGGATGAGGGCGGAAACTGCAAAAAAGTGGGAATTCCACAAAGAGACAGTCAAACAGAGATTCAAACTAGCAGCTAAACTACTATGCTACCATGCACATTAATGTCTGCTAATAATGAGCTCATGTTTTCATGGTTTTTGTGCAACGTCACCTCTACGGTTTCTACTGTCAACTGTTTTCATGATGGGAGCGATTTCTTTCTTATCCGCATACAATTGATGATGTCATAAATAATTAAATCTGTCAAATCTTATCCAATTTAAACAAAATATGAAATGTGAAGGTCGAGGCAGATTAAGGTCAAACCACATTGACAGGAATTTAATTTAAATATGGAAAATCCCATTTAATATGGGATATATGCCTATATATACAGGTGCAGCTAAATACTTTAGAATATCATGGAAAATGTAATTTAACTTCAGTAGTTCAATTCAAAAAGTGAAACTCACATATGGATTTACTAAAAAGAGTGACATATTGATTATATATTTTTCATTTAATTATGATTATAGTTTACAGCTAAATAAAGCCCCCCAACAATGTCAAGAAATCAGACTATTACATAACAATCAAAATACATTTTTATTTAGAAATTAGGTAGGAGGGTAGCACGGGGTCCTCGTGGTCAGCACGTTTGCCTCACAATTATAAGGTTTAGGTTCAAATCTCGGCGGCACGGTGGCCGACTGTTTAGAGCATCAGCCTCACAGTTCTGAGGAGTGGGGTTCAATCCCCGGTCCCGCCTGTGTGGAGTTTGCATGTTCTCCCCGTGCCTGCGTGGGTTTTCTCCGGGCACTCCGGTTTCCTCTTACATCCCAAAAACATGCATTAATTGGGGACTCTAAATTGCCCGTAGGTGTGAATGTGAGTGCGAATGTTGTTTGTTTGTATGTGCCCTGCGATTGGCTGGCAACCAGTTCAGGGTGTACCCCGCCTCCTGCCCGATGATAGCTGGGATAGGCTCCAGCACGCCCGCGACCCTAGTGAGGAGAAGCGGCTCAGAAAATGGATGGATGGAGGTTCAAATCTCAGTTCTGGGCTTCCTGTGTAGAGTTTGCGTGTTCTACTCGTGCTTCCGTGTTTTTTTTCTTTCCGTAGCCGGTCTACAACTTACTCGTTTCCTCTTAATTATCCACTTCCAACATGTCACCTTTTACATTTTGATATATTTGTCTAAAATATGTCTATTTTTAATCTTTTTTGTATGTTGATCATTACAGGAGATCGTCCACTATGTCCAACGCTCGTTGCAGGAGAAGAAGCTTCTCTATTTCGGCATGGAGAACCTAAATTACACTTTCACTGACCCAGTAAGTATTTATCTTTAACTTTAATTTGCATTGTGTAAACTTTTTCAAAACGTTTATCACATGTTCCTATGCAGGATCTTTGGACACCAGAGGATGTTGTCCCAGAAGCACTGAGGGAAATGTGGAAGTAAGTCAGCTCACAAGCAAAAATGTGAATAAAAAACTAACAAACCGAAGTGAAAGTCAACATAACTTGTTTCTTAGAGCTGAAAAGAAGAAGATGACTGAAAAAACTAAAGAGGAAGAGCAGCAAGAGGAGGTGGACGACAGCGGCTTCTATGCAGGTCAAACACGCACCTTCTTCTTGGAATTAATTCTGTTTTTTTCAACACTCTCATCCCTCGGTTCGACCTTCCCTGCAGGTGGTCCAGTCCGTCAGGTGGGTGTGACCATCACCATGGACGACCTGCTCCTAAACGGGACCAACCGGGTGGTGCTCGATGGAGTCATGACTGACAAAGAGTGTGAGAGGATGTTGCAGATGGCAGCAGTGAGTCAGATTACAGTTCAGATTTTTTTGCTCTCAAGTGGCATAATTGATATATACATCTTGGCAGCCTAAAGAAGATAGTGATAGTATGGGGCTGTGTTAGTGCCAATGGCATGGGTAACTTACACATCTGTGAAGGCACCATTAATGCTGCAAGGTACATATAGATTTTGGAGAAACATATGCTGCCATCCAAGCAACGTCTTTTTCATGGATGCCCTTGCTTATTTCAGCAAGACAATGCCAAACCACATTCTGCACGTGTTACAACAGCGTGGCTTCGTAGTAAAAGACTGCGGGTACCAGACTGGCCTGCTTTCTCCCATTGAAAATGCGTGGCACATTATGAAGCGTAAAATACGACAACGGAGACCCCGGACTGTTGAACAGCTGAAGCTGTACATCAAGCAAGAATGGGAAAGAATTCCACCTACAAAGCTTCAACAATTAGTGTCCTCCGTTCCCAAACATTTATTGAATGTTGTTAAAAGAAAAGGTGATGTAACACAGTGGTAAACATGACCCTGTCCCAGCTTTTTTGGAATGTGTTGCATCCATAAAATTCTAAGTTAATGATGATTTGCTAAAACAATAAAGTATATCAGTTTGAACATTAAATATCTTGTCTTTGTAGTGTATTGAATTAAATATAGGTTGAACATGATTTGCAAATCATTGTATTCTGTTTTTTATTTATGTTTAACACAATGTCCCAACTTCATTGGAATTGGGGTTGTACACAAATTACTTTAAATTACAGCGAAACCATAGAAAATTTAATGTAATTTAACTGTGTTACATTAGCGATTTGGGTATAATTAAATAAAACTATATATATATATATATATATATATATATATATATATATATGTGTGTGTGTGTGTGTATACTGAGCATACAGCGATACATAAAGCTCTGTGGGAACAACGAACATAAAAACAACAAAACGTGGTAGCGTACACAAAAGCATCCTCTTCTTGCTCTAGATTCGGCTGCTTCTCTTCCAGTACCAGAACTCAGTGCTACCCACCATGTTAGGAAAAATAGCCTGTCAATAAAATCGGATATAGGCATTAAATTGGAATTAGACACTTGGACCTACAGTGTAAATCCAGCCTAATAAACTGTCTCACCCTATTAATATTCTTGTCTGTCTCTTGATAGGCGGTTGCAGCAGCAGGAGACCGGGGTCGACGGTCGCCGCATACGCCTCACGAGACGCTAGACGGCCTCACTTTGATCAAAGCTGTGAATGTGAGATTTAAAAAAATAAATAAATAAAAGCAAAGTACAGTAAGACATTTTTTTCACACGCCATACTTGAATGTGACAGCTGGCTCAGGACGGCCTGGTCAACCAAACGGACGCGAAGCTGTTGCACGAGCTGGGTGAGAGAGCGCGCATCCTGCTTCATTCCTACTTCAGGAGCCCCTCGGGACTATTTGTCACCTTCACGCACCTCGTTTGTCGGAGTGCCATTGCAGGTAAGAAGAAGCAAGGGTTACTCCATTGCAGGTCACACAGTGATGGTCACGCATAATTTTTAATCTGATTGGTTACTTTTGAGGTTTAAGAGGGTGTGCAAACTTCTGCAACCACATTTTCTGAGTTATTTTTACTTCCTTTCTCAAAAATTGCATTTCTTTCTGTTGAGTTGTACAAGTTATATAGGTCACATTAATGGTGGAAAAAATCTTTTGAACTTATTCATGTTGGTCTCGTTTTTTATATATCACCCAAAAAAAATGGCATTTGACCAGGAGTGTGTTGACTTTTTATATCCACTGTACTAAGGAAAATGTACTTTTTCTTGTCTTTTATACAAATAGTTGGGTCTCTGGAGTTTTTTTTTAAAAAAAATCAATGTCGTAATTTATAGTCCTGCATTATTTATTGAAAAATAAAAGAAAACGTTTTGAAAAAAATGTAACGCGAACAAATGTAAAGACATGAAATAAATAAATAAATAATAAATTCTCTATATTTTGTTTGTGCCCACCAGGTGACCAAGAAGGCAGAATGGACTTGTCTTATCCGGTCCATGTGGACAACTGTCTCCTTGAGCCAGACACCAGGCAGTGCTGGAAGGAGCCGCCCGCCTTCATACACAGGGACCTCAGGTACACATTTGGATTTTTGGATGTACAACCATTTGGAATGTCCTGAGCTAGAAAGTATTTACTGTATGTGTTTTTGCTCTTTAAGCATAACACATATTACAGATATGAAATGTTTGAACATTAAAAATAAACTCACAATTTTATCATAAGGTTTGTGTATAGTTCTTGTAAAAAATACAGATTTACAATATATATCGATTTTTTTAAAGGGACAGAATTGCATGTCCAGTGATGCCTTGGGATACGAGTTGAATTCGGTCCATCGCTGTTTTTGGAAGAATTGTTCACTAACTGCCAAACTGCTGCTTGTTGTGAAGTGATTCGAGTTCACTCTTAAGTCAGGTCACTCGTATCTCAAGGCACAGCTTGTACTTCTGTACTTTGAAATTGAAATGTAATTCATATTTCTCTGCACAGCGCCATTCTCTACCTAAATGACAACTTTGACGGGGGCGAGTTGTTCTTCACCAACAGGGACACCAAAACTGTCACAGTAAGTGTTTTATATTATATTTACAGTATATACACAGTGAACCCCCGTTTTTCGAGGGCGATGAAGTAGGTAGGTGAAAATCCGCAATATTGAGAGACCATATTATTTTTGTAGTTTTACCGCACCACACGTTTTAAACACATTTAAACTTATTAAAGCACTTAAACCTATTAAAACATTTTTCAAAAGTATTCCTTAGTGCCAGTTCTCACTCTCTCGCTATCAAGAGAGGGGATAGTCGTCCCTTTGAGGAAACGAATACACTCGCTCGGACAGTTGAACAAGAGCGAAGCGTGCTTGCCTCAAGCTGTTCGTCACTCCCAGTTGAAGTTTACTGTAAAAGTGGCAAATAAAACAAAATCAAATCAAACTGTGTATATTTAAAGACCAAAATGTTCAACCAAACCATAACATTTTGGCTAACCAAAGTTGAAAACCTTCAAACAACTGCTACTTCAACACGCACGCAGCACCAACACATACAAGCACCATACAACAAAACTAATGCGATGTACAGTAGTAGGGGGAACACTGTAGTACTTCTGTTATCTGACAAGATGCATGACATTTGTGTCCTGGCCCCGCAGGCCCGAGTCAAACCGACGTGCGGCCGTCTGGTTGGCTTCTCGTCGGGACCCATCAATCCGCACGGTGTTACGGCGGTGACGAGAGGTCGCCGCTGTGCATTGGCTCTCTGGTTCACCAAAGACAAGCTCTACAGGGACATGGTGAGTCATGACACGTTGGTGTGACCGTCACACCCGCAGCGCGATGCAAATTTGGCGGGATGTTGTGGAGTTGACCTCATTGAGTTCATCACCTGGGAAAATGTTATGTCATGTAGATCTACTTAAGTACAGTAAGTATGTATTTGTACTTCACTATTTCCTACCACTGGCTATACAGATTTTTTTTTTAACCCCACCGCAGGCAGCTCTATCTACTGCATCTAGTAGGTCACTTGAGATGGAAATTGTTGGTTTTGCATACTGTACTACTGCCTTGCTGACAAATTGCCTCACAGGAATTCAATTGTGTCTGTAGAAATGTTTAAAAAAAGCAAAATGAATTACAAAAAAATCTCTTCAAGATCAATAAAGTATCTGCAGTGCATCTGCGAAACAATTCACAGCACTTCATTTTTTCCCCACATTTTTATGTTACAGCCTGATTCCGAAATGGCTCAAATTCATCTTTTCCCCCTTAAAATTGTAGCCATGACAAACAGCCTATAATGACAGTGGGTATGAAGTTGTTTCTAGATTTTCTTTTTTTTTTTTGTAATTGATTTGCAAAACTCTAATAGAAACAAAGTTAAATAAGTACTAATGTGCCGAAAAAATGGAAACAAGTTTTGAAACAATTTATCTTGGTCTAATTTTTTTAATTTATTTTCTTTATCAAAAAAAATGAACATTGAACAGGGAGGGGTGTGTCGACTTTTTATATCCACTGTATTTTGGGAAATGTATTATTGTATGTATGAGTTGCAAAAATCTAAGATAAATAGATAAATAAAATCCCATCTACATACAGTAATTACTAATTTGCAAAAAAATAAAGGTTTTCATTATGGGGTGTCGATTTTCCATTTTGAATCTTCATTTTATATCTGATTTTTTTTTAATCATTAAAATTTGACAGGCTTGTTAACAACACTCTTCTCTGTGGTGTGTTAAATTTACAATTTATTTTCATAGATCGATGAACAACGATGTATCATTTGTAGTAAACAACAAATTCTGACAAATTAAGTGAAATTGGATAATTTCCCACAGCACACCTGCCGATGTCACAGTGGGTGGGAATCACTGCTCTAAACTATATTTCTGTTTAATAGAAGTTTCAAAGATGTTGCTTAGGTTAAATATTGATTTGGAATTATTAGCTGTATTGGATTTCATCTTCATGCACAGTCTAGATTCCAGCCTGTCTGTCTCCCACCCTGCAGGAGCGAGAGGAGGTGGAGAACGGGTGGGCCCCCGACAGGCAGGGCGTGGCGAAGTCGGACGACAAGGATGGCGGCGGCGGCGGAGCCCCCGCCACTCGGAACGCACGTAACCAAGCGCCGGCCAAGGGTAGAGCGAGAGGACGAGTGACGGCAGGCAAAGATGAACTGTGACTGTGCGCCTCTCAAGTAGCGCTTTCGCACTGAGCTGGTTCCAGTGCTGCTTGGGTAACAGTGGTAGATTGGTTCACTTTGGAGTTCGCTGGCTTCTTATGGATTTCTTTTAACCTCACATTTCTTTTCTTTTCAAAAAGTATTTTGCAAACATCGCATTTCTAACACTGAATATTTTACCATCAAATTTCAAAAATTCATATTTACTTCCATTGTACTGTATAACTGTGCCATCTGAGTTTGAATTTGAAATTCTAACAGAATTTTTTTTTACCATCAAATTTCTAGCACTAATTTTATTTTTTTTCTATAGACGCAATAGGTGCAATGGAAGTTTATCTGATTCTGTGCCTTTAAAGTATAAATTTGTATTTCTAACACATCAAAAATACAATGTCAAAAATTCTACTTCCTAAATTCAACTCCAAACTCAGGTGGCACAGATAGATATCTTGTGGTGCTTTTGTGTCATCTGAGTTTGAAGTTGAATTTAAGACATTACATTTTGTACACTGAATATTTCTGACTAGAAATTCTGGTGGGGAAAAAAAAAATACATCTGTGTCAGAAATTTAAATTTAAAATTCTAAACAGCACAGATATGTATATTTCAGACGTTGAATATTTTACTCAGATTTTTTTCATTGTTTTGATAGTAAAAATATTCATTGTTATAAATTCAAATTCAAACTCGGATTGCACAGATACAGAATACAATGAAAGTGTATCTACATTTTCAATTTTAAAAATTTAGTGTTACAAATTTGATGGTTAAAAAAAAAAAATAATCAGTGTTACAAATTCAACTTCACTATTTCGATATCTTCCATATCCGTAAAAAACAGTTGAATGTCCGCACCCCTCAGCCAGTGATGTAATAAGAGCCTTCCCCCTGGACCAACAAAGATTTAGTGCTAGTCTGACACAGCATTTTTTGCGAGCTCCAAGTGGGTGGGTGTTCTTCCAGTGAAAAAGCAAAAAGAACCACAACTCATTTTGGCTCTAGCTCCAAACCAACACTGGCACCAGCTCAGTGTGAAAGGGTTAAATGTGGCAACTAGCTTTCCGTTACCACCAAAGAGCAACTCCACTCTGCCAAAGAAAACCATTTAAGTGACACCAAAGAACAATATCCTAAGGTGTTCCCTAAAAAGATGAGCATGCTGTATTTAAGGAAGAACCTTATTGGTTTTCAGTGAAGCTTGACACGGTTTTTGAGTATTTATTAGTGACACTGTTCAGTATGAACTTGTTTTAATTATGTGGACCTAATTAACTGACGTGTGTGTGTGTGTGTGTGAGTACTGTATTTATACTTACTATGGAGAAAGAAAGTAAAAAAACATTTCTGGTCCCTCTGCAGTGTGTGAGTGCTGTTTTTTCCTTGAAATCACAGTCTTGTGGAACATTTATGTGTCAATTAAAACTATACGAGGAATATCACATGACCAAAACCGGATCGCTGACATCCTGTCTATGCTATGCTAACAAGCAGGACTACGGTTTGTTTGCATAATTTCACGGTTTGAAGCCGAACTTGCGGTAAAAAAATAAATCTTTATGACTAGTGTCTCGATAGGGGCCCTGGTGACCAGTCCAGGGTGTAACTTCTTGCTCCATCGATTAATTGACAACTAATCAATTATCAAATTAACTGAGTACTACTTTGATAATTGATTAGGGACATTGTTTAACTTAAAATTGTCAAAATCCTCTGAATTTCGGCCTTTCAACAGTATATATTCTCAGATTACTGTGGTCCCCCATGAAAGCAGACTGATCAGTCTGATTTACATGGAGTCTTGCGTTCTGATGAGAATCAGGTTAGAAGCCCAAACTGAATAAAAATGCTCCATATGAACACCTCAATCGGAATAAACAAGCCGAATCTGAATGGAATTTCATTCGGATTCACAGGGGTGGAATGTTCCTTTTCCCAAACTGATCCAACGTCATCCAGTTCAATGGGAATAGACAGGCAGCATCCTGTCTGCGCCTGCTCTGTCTTGAGGTACAGTAAATGAAGAGTGACGTCATCGTTTACGCACTTGTAAATATGGCGGCTTCCAACCAGAGCTCGTTTGCGACGGAGATTTTTTTTTCACTACTTGAAGTTGTCATTTGTTTTTATCCAGCTGTTGCTTTAATACAAGTGTAAAAACAACACCGGTTACTGTGCGAAAAAGACGACTGACCGTCTTGATAAATCACACGATGTTTGCATCGATCCGCGCATGTCACGACTGTACAACGGCTGTTCCAATTAAATGTGGTGTACCAGATTGGAATTGATCACGTGTAAACAGTTGACCAGAGGTCTTCAACGGAATGATTTCAATGGAAATGAGAAAAAAATGTCTGGGTTACTATTTTTGTGTTTAATCAAATTAAGATATTTGAAAACATCGATTTTTACTCTGGAAAAGAATGATCAACATTTTTGCGTATTTTACAGACCGAACCAGTAACTGAATCAGTAACATCAATTTATGTTTGTGCATTTTCTGCACTGTTGATTTGAAATAATAGCCTGTGTTTTAGAAAGGGATGGAAATTTTAAAAATGTTATCTGGTTCATTGATTAATTGAGAAAATAATTGACCAATTAATCAATTATTAAAATAATAATCAGTTGCTGCCCAAATAAATTGCTATTTTACTTTATTAAAACACAAAATAAATGGTTCGTTGGAAGATGGAACAGATTAATGGCATTTTAATAGATTTCAATGGGGACAATTTTATTTTTTTATACGAGTAAATTGAGTTACAAGCTTGGTCACAGAAAGAATTGTAACGTATTCCAAACTTTTGCTCTCATTAAAATGAATGGATGGTTGTTGTATCAACTCTAGATATAAATGTTGATCTCTTGTCTCAATGTTTATGGCTAAAATAAAGGAAGAGGGCTCACTGTTCCAATACTTTAGGAGGGGATGTATCAGTACCAAAGATGGAAGCCATGTTTAAAATGTCCATTAGTCTCACAAGGGCCAGCAGCAGGAGAGAAACTGTGAAAAAAAAAAAGAGGAGCACAGAAGTGAGTGTGTGTCTGTGAGAGAGGACAGAAATAGAGCGATTACGTTTAATCCCTCCGTAAATGAGTGCATTTGTTTATGAAGCTTAAAAAGTCGCCCATTTAGAATATGGAATAGTAATCCAGCTGTAGAGATCTTTTTATCATTTGGTGGAGTGACTCTGTCGGCCAGTGGGCCCCCACCCTGACCCCGACCCACTCCCTCATCTCCTCAGTGCACACTCAAGTGCTGTTTATGTCCCATATTAACACTCTCACCTCCCAGCCCCCACCCCCTTTCCTGTGTTATAATCCCACTCCCACCACCACTACTACTTCTGCAGAATTGGGTCGGCGTGCCGGCTGAAAAACACGGTGTATCCTAAACATCCGCATTAATCCCCTCTTAGGCGGGTGTCACATAACGCATGTCATGTTTACATCGAACCTCACACTCGATGCAGTAATTAGGAAGTATGACCGTGTGACGCCACCTTTCTGTATTTTACTCTAAATTACTTAAGGCCTCGTTGCAATATTGGAATCGACTCCATCGTGTCAATTTGGCTTGGGGTGATAGTGTGTGAAGAGTACAGGGCTTCAAATTCCAAAGTGCAATAATGGCGAGAATATTCATATCAGGGAATGATTAAAAGTGCAATCAAATTCAATTAATTCAGATACAAAGCAGTCACACTGTGAGCAGGAAATGAAAAAAAATATTGAGCAAATAAAAGTAGAATAAAAATACCACCATAAAAATGTGTCTTGCATTGAGACATCACTGTTTTGATATTTTTGAAAAAAAACAAGATCATAATGAGTAAACAAACTACTGAGCAAAAAAATACAATCAATAAATTATGATTATAGTAAAAAGAATACAATGTGCAATGTAATTGGGCAGTGGCTGTCAAAGTCTTTACACCAAGTACCACCTACAAAAAAAACAAAACAAACTTTGCCCCTCCAACTACCACCATAACGGCCAACATTAAAATACAGTAGCGTAGTAGGCCTTAGTATTATTATATTATATTATAAGCTACTGTAACATTATGCACCGTTTGAACATTAACACTGATTAATTATTGTAAAATTACAAAAACTGTAATTTACTAATAATTCAATTAAAATGTATTCCACATAATTTTGAAAACAAACATTTCTTAAAGATTAAATGCAAATGTACTAAGAAGGAAAATACAACTGAACAGTATTGGCAATGATTTTTTTGGAATACCACCAAGAGGGAGGCCGCGTCTATTCTATTAGTCGACTAATCCACATCGACTAAACGGGGATCACGTCTTTTTGGCATCTCGTCTTCCATCCATATATCCATCCATCCATTTTCTAAGCCGCTTCTCCTCATTAGGGTCGCGGGCGTGCTGGAGCCTATCCCAGCTATCATCGGGCAGGAGGCGGGGTACACCCTGAACTGGTTGCCAGCCAATCGCAGGGCACATACAAACAAACAACCATTCGCACTCACATTCACACCTACGGGCAATTTAGAGTCTCCAATTAATGCATGTTTTTGGGATGTGGGAGGAAACCGGAGTGCCCGGAGAAAACCCACGCAGGCACGGGGAGAACATGCAAACTCCACACATGCGGGGCCGGGGATTGAACCCGGGTCCTCAGAACTGTGAGGCTGACGGTCTAACCAGTCGTCCACCGTGCCCCCCTTTAAAAATATACAATGTGCGATGTACTCCATATTTTTATATATATATATATATTTTTTCTTGTCTTTTTTGGTCCTTGAACAAATTTAAATATTCTTTTCTTAAGAAAATATTTGTAGATGAGGCTCAAAATGTTGTCTACTTATCGGCCAAATTGTCACTGCAGAGAAACTGCTGTACAGTAGTAAACCAAAACTCACAATGCCAGGACTGACTGTGAATATATTCAACATCAGAAGCATTCAAAAGTGATTATTCATTTAAAACACGTACACACGTTTAAAAAAATTCCACAAATAGAGCTCAAGTACAAAGTTCCCCTGACGTCTCCAAATGCAGCCGCTGCTGTCGTCACTCTGCTCCAGTGCGTAATGGTTCCCGGCGCATGTGACGTCATAAAGACAGGAAATAGGGAACACATTAGAAGCTTTAGAATATACAAAAAAAGACTGTAGCTGCAAATCCTTTGCTTACAATAATCACATCAAACCACTGATATCAACAAACCTTTGTATTCTTCTTAATTGCTTAATTTATTTACTGTAAATAATAATATTAAAAGATTTGGCCGATACAGTTCATTTAACATTTTAGTGATTATTCTTAATATTACTTAAATCTAAGCCTGGAGTACAAAGGTTTCAAACAAAAGGTATTATTTTTAGGGATTGTACCATATTACAACGTCATATTTCAACAAATTAATTAAATAACATTGTTTGTTGCTTTGAGTTATCAGTCTTTACGCTAGTATTAAGTAATAACTATCTGTTTTCCACTGTGTTGTCTTTTCTTATCGTCTCAATCCATAAAGTCTTAAAATGGGCCACTGACAACTAGAGTGTGCTGACTCTGTTTCGGTCATTTTGAAGTTAAGTGCAGAAAAGAAAAATTGAGAAAAGACATATCTTTCCGATGAATACTGGTCTAAATGAAGGTGTAGTTACAATTTTGGCTTGGCTTGCGACCAGTTCAACCTAGATGATATCCACCGGGATGTAATTTATGAAACTGAAGATGATGACAGACCCTTTGTTGTGGATACAAGTGCAAGCAAGCAATATGAAACCGATTCCAAATTCATTATATTTGGCAAAAAGCCAAATTGTGAGGAAAACCACAATTTCTGTAAAAAAATATAGTATCCAGAACTAATCATTGCAATAGAAACCACCAAGATATAAATCCCCCATATTTTATTGCAGCCATCTTTCTCACACAAAAAAAAATCATAAAATTCTAATTCTCAGTGGCTCATACAGTATTAGCTCCCTCTCAGGTTTAGTCAACATCAGCACTGCTGCCACTCAAGGAAGTTTCAGGATTACTTACTAGTACACCATAAAAAGTCATATACCCAGACCCTCTTATTTTCCTTCTTCTCCCCTCCCCTCCATTATTTCCATCCCTTGATTCACCCTACGCTCGTGTCTTGTGACCCCCTTGCAGTAAGCGCCTTCTTTGGTCTCCCCCCTCGTCTCCTCTCCGTTTTTGTCTGCCCCTTCCCCACCACCACAACCAACCACCAGCAGCAGCCACCTCTCACTGTCCATTGCACAGTTTATCCCCTCATCCCTGATCTCCCTTCATCCCTGCAATCCTCATCTGTTCTTCACAGGGCAGCAGAGGAGAGGAGCGAGGGACTAACAAAGGGGAGCATCAGGCCCGCTGCAAAAGTGAATGGAAAGTGCTGGAACGGTCAGAGGGTGACTGACTGCTGTACCAGTGTGATTACATTTTTTATTTTAAGTCTTCTGGAACATTCCGAGTGGAGTCCCCAAATTGGTGAGGCCCCTTTTTGTATTTTTTAAGTTTGATTTTGCTGCTTAATTGATGGCTCATGTCATCAAAATATTCATATTAAGGGAGTGCTTAAAATGCAGAGTTCTACCACATAATCGGTGAAAAATATGCATCATATACAATTAAATTCAACAATCTTCAATGATGTCATAATAATATTCTAAATTTTTGGGTATTTATTTATTTTATATTTTCTTTATTTTATGTAATTTATGTAAAAATCTTTCAAAAAAAAAAAAGATGCCCTATTAAAAATGTCATGGTTTTTGAGAATGCTGTTTTCAGTAAATAAGGTTGAAATTGCTGCAGCAAACATGATAAACTTAAAAAATATGAGTTCAATTCAACTAAATTTAGTGTTGTTATAATAATATTACAAATAATTTTAAATACATTTTATACAATTTGAAAAATGCTTTGTTAAGTATTATTTAGTAACTGCTTAGTGCTCAAAAGGTTATAACTCCTTGAAATGTTGATTTCTGAATGAATCAATCAAAGTCAGTGAAGCCCAAAAATATGAAAATTATAGAGCTAAATACAGCAAAAAAAAAAAAAAAAAACAGTGATGTTATAATAATAGTTGAAATATTTTTCATATTGTTGGAGAAATCAGAAAAATATTTTTTATAATGCCTTATTAAAAAATGCCAGACTCTTTCAAAGAGTGCTGTCTGTAGAAGTAAGGTGAAGTGGCTGCAATAAACATAAACATTTTTAAAAATTGACCGTTAAATTCAATTAAATTTAGTGATGATATAATATTATTAAATAATCAAAGTAATAAAAAGAAATAATCTTTTTTTTTTAACTCCTTGTTGAGTAATATTTAATAACTGAAGGGAGTGCTCAAAATGCTAAAAGCCCTGGAAATGCTGATTTCTCTCAGCCAATTGGTGAAGACGTAAAACATGAAACATACCCTAGTTAAATTAAGAAAACATCTGTGATGTTATAATAATATTAAAAATAATTTCCAAAATTGGGCGGCACGGTGACCGACTGGTTAGCACATCTGCCTCACAGTTCTGAGGACCGGTGTTCAAATCCCGGCCCCGCCTGTGTGGAGTTTGCTTGTTCTCCCCGTGCCTGCGTGGGTTTTCTCCGGGCACTCCGGTTTCCTCCCACATCCCAAAAACATGCGTGGCAGGTTGATTGACGACTCTAAATTGTCCGTAGATGTGAATGTGAGTGTAAATGGTTGTTAATTTCTATGTGCTCTGCGATTGGCTGCCGACCAGTTCCGGGTGTACCCCGCCTCTCGCCCGAAGATAGCTGGGATAGGCTCCAGCACGTCCGCGACCCTAGAGAGGATAAGCGGTACAGAAAATGGATGGATGGATGGATTTTCAAAATTGTTGAAGAAATCCCAAAAATAAAAAAAGACACCTCATTAGGTAAAAATGTATTTCAAAGAGTGTTGTATCAATAAGGGTGAAGTGGCTGCAGCAAACGTAAGAAACGTAATTCCTTGACTTTTTGGTTCATATAATAAACTAATGTCTTTTGTATTATTTTTCATAACATGTGTATTATATGTATCATATATATCTATGATTACATGACAAGTTAGTATCTAAGTCAAACTTCTTCTACAAACCTTTGACCAAGAATCAACATTTTTGACCAAGAATTAAAATTTGACTACCATGACTTCTACACTTGTAGCAGACAATTGACACTCCATCCAGCCCAGCACACACCACTGCACCTCCCTCGGGTGTCATCCCCTCCCTCCCGTCTCTTATCCACATGCAAAGAGCAGTCAGTAATCGGATGAGAGCAGATTTGATTCAAAAAGGCTCCCCCCCGCCCTCTTCCCCTTTAAAAATCTCTGCCGACAGGATTTAAAACTCACTCTCCTGACTCACCTCTTGCCCTCGTCCCCCTGCCCCCGCCCCCCACCCATGGATGGTGTTAATGCACTTCAGAATCCAGCACCACCCTCCTCTTCTAGCAGCCATTTAATCACGTGAAACAATGGCAGGACAATACCTTCTGTCTGGACTAATACATGACAAAAAGCTACTAAATCAGCAAGACACTATCAATCGGCACTTTAATTTCATTTTAACAGGGTCGTGCTTTCACTACAGGCTCTCCAGATGGTTCAAAAAAAGTCAAATCTACACACACATGCACGCACGCATACACACACACAAAAACACACACCTTGACCTCTCCTTCCTCTCCTTTTTACTTTAGACAAATGAGAGGCAAATCCATCAGGTCATGTGTTGTCTGATTCAAATGGTGAGGGAAGGTGCAAATAGTGGCCATCACTGAGGTGTACCCTAGTACACTGTTAACATACGAGTTTAATTCGTTTCCAGTCAAGAACAATAGCACTGTATTGTATAAAACATAAAAAAAGATCATGTCAAGAAATAAACTGGTTTTATAGAGTGTACTTACTGTACATACTGTACTATTTGTGTGTTCGATGTGTACCTTTAAGGGGCATTGCCAAGTGAGTGAGCTGATGGTTGGCCGGTTCGTCTGTGTGTGAGTGTCTGGCTATGAGTTGTGGCCTACAGCAGCTCCTTGCCAATGTTCTCATGTTGTATTTTTGCATTTAACTTTCTTTCCCATAAAATAAACAGAAAGTGCACTGAGGTACTGTAATGCATGTGGGCAAGGAGAGCCACAGTCGCCAATGCATATGACTGCATACAGTGCCGTAATTGCGGCATTAATTTTTCACTTCGTTTGAGTAGTGGCGTATCAGAAGCTTGCTCGTAAATCTGATTTTGGCTTGGAACACAAAGCAAAAAAGCAACAAAACAAAACAAATTGACCAAACAATGGCTCGTGACTCGGAAAGCTCGTAAGTTGGGGCATTTGTAAGTCAAGGTACCTCTGTGGTAGTATTTAATGACATCGAAGGATGGGCGTTTGATTAATAATTGTATCGATTAATTAGAGCAAATATTGGCAAATATGAATTTTTAAAAAACAAAATCCCTGCAAAGAAACAATACCAACACTGACTACATGAACATAATCATTTTCACACTGTATTGAGTAGTGACTCTTAACTGGTAGGTCATGGACAGCCATAAAGAATATATACCGTTTTCTCATTTAGATTTTTCTGCTACAGTACAAAGGCGTGCCAAGTTCCCACATGGAACATATTAGCTAAGCGACTGGAAGTGTAGCTGCCTCGTGCTTTAGTCACTAGTTTACTCCGTAAACAAAAACTATGCAGCTCAGCCTCTGGCTAGCAGGCGTCATGGTGAGCAATAAGCTTTTGGCGGTACATGAACCTCATTTGAAACAGCTTTTGAAAATATACGTGTTATGAGAGGCTATTTTTAAACAAAACATGTTCTTTATTGTACTTAAGCTCTATAAAAGTGGGATGCGATTGCGATGTTGCAAATAAGGAAAACGCGGGTCCCAGGGTGACCTGTCCTAGTGTCAGCTCGTGTCATTCAGCCCCAAAAACCTGTCAGGGGTTATCGTGGTTGCATTTGTCACACTAACTGATTTTCTCCATTAGAGGATGAACTGGCTCTTTTAATCACGACATGACCAAATTCTATTGCAATCAACAATTTGGACGCTTGAACACACACACACGCACTTCCTCTCGTTCCCCGCCAATACATCCATGTGATGACATTATGACAGGACGTACTGGTTTGTGTGTACATACAGGGCGAATCAGCTGAAGAGCAAATAGTTTTACTGTTCAGGACCCGCTTGAATATTCATACACTCCTGCGTGAGCTCCACTGTATGTGCGTGTGTGTGTGTGTGTGTGTGTGCGCTCGACCGGTTTCTGTGTGCTTACTGAAGTTTGCAAAGCAGGCAAGAGCCCAGTTTGACTTGCAAAAACATTACTTCCTCGCAGAGCTGGAGCCTGCCGCAGGTAAGGCTCATTGTTAGGGTTTTTCGCAACATGACTGAATGGACGCTGTGAGTTATATTGCAGACGGATCATTGAATTGTGTTATCTTTTTTTTTGGGGGGGGGGGTGGGGCTTATCAGCTTTCCTGCCATCCCTGACAGTGCCTGACGAGCATCGCCATGGGTGAAATGGAGCAATTGCGAAAGGAGGCAGACAACCTCAAGGACCAGATCACTGTAAGTGCACTTAATTTGATCACCTAATACTTAACAAATCAAAAGAAAATTATACTGTATATACAGGAACAGCATAAACTCTTATGTCAGTTTTGGTTGTTCTCCTTTCTAAACAATTTTTGCTTTAGAAAATAATGGAAATGGAAACAATCTGTTCCAAGGTCACACTGTCCCCAAAAATCGTAGTTACCGAAGTCATGCAAGTGTATAATTGAGCTCACCACTGTCAAATCAAACTAAATAAAACTGAACTTACAGCTGCGTGCAGCAATTAACTGGCCCTCGCACCTACTTTTTCATGGCAAAGTCTCAAAATCATCAAATTTGACACCATGTTTTGTCAACATCAGATGGCAAAGGTATAAATGCTTTGTAATTTTGTATCGCCCATCTGTCTAGGATAGTGTTTCCCAACCTTTACTGAGCCAAGGCACGGATTTTATTAAAAACAAAAAAAAATGTTACGGCATACCACCAAACAAAAATGACAGAAAAAGTGGATACACGTGTGTAATGAAATCTAGTGAACGAGAGTGTTCTACCTGTCACTATACATTGGTGGCATAAATAGATATGTTATTTGTAGTAAATATAATGATTGGCCCTATGAACTGGAATTGAATAATTTTCTGCGGCACACCTGATAATCTATCAGCACACTGGGTGGGAATCGCTAGTCTATGATCTGTGGTTACTGGGGCTCATTTGGGCCAATTTCATAGGCTGGAATCTACCCAAGATGTCTCCTTCGAACCATAATGGCCGACGTCTTGTTCAATTTTTCTATCGGTCCTTTTTACTTTTTTATGCATCCTGTTATGATAGACATTTTTACCAAATTAGATTTGGGAGCAATGAGACCAAATCTGTGGGACAAGTTTGTTTTTGAAGGACCACTGCAAATGGTCCAAATGACCCTAAAATGGCTGCTTCAAACCAAAATGGCTGACTTCTTGTGTCTTTTGAGGCATGGGTTCTTGAGACTTTTTTTTTGTGGTTCTGTGCATGATAGACATGCATACCAAATGTCATGTTAATAAGAGAAACTGGCTTGATTTTTTATTTTTTTTTGACAAAATCTGTAGGATGCGTTCGCCTTTGAAGGACCCCTGGAAATGGCCAAAATGACCGCTTCACAGCAAAATGGCAAACGTCCTGTATCTTATTGTTCATGGGTTACTGACACTTTTTTGTGGGTCTACTCACAATAGAGACCCCTACCAAATTCCATCTTGCTCAGAGAAATTGGTTTTCAGAGTTGTTGTTGTTTTGTTTTGTTTTGTTTTTATATAATCTGTAGGACACGGCCACCTCTGACGGACCCCTGGAACTGTCCAAAATAACTCTAAAATGGCGATTGAAACCAAAATGGCAGACTGTGTCTTTTTGGCCATGGGTTCTTGAGAACTTTTTGTGAATATACTGATGAAATATATGACTGGCGAATTTCATGTTGCTAAGAGAAATGAGATTTGGGGGCTGAATGAATTATTTCATGGCTTCCATGTCAAAACATACATTCTGTGGTGGCATCAAAAAAACTAAAAAACAAACGTGAGCTGAAGTCCACTGAAATTCGATTTTTGAGATCCAGATCATTTTACCACTGCACTCCTTCCTCCCTTCCAATTAGGCAGCGCGTAAGGCCGCGCAGGACACAACCCTGCAGGAGGCCGTGGCTGGTATCAATGTGGTTGGCCGCGTCCAGTTGAAGACCAGGAAAACACTGAGGGGTCACCTCGCCAAGATCTACGCAATGCACTGGTCCACTGACTCCAAGTAAATAACATTGAAAAAGTGTCCGTTTTTTGGACAGATTGTGTAAGAAATTCAAAGTTTTCGTGTTCACGTGTCACCAGGCTGTGCGTGAGCGCATCACAAGACGGGAAGCTTATCGTGTGGGACAGCATCACGACAAACAAGGTGAGAAAGTGCAATGTGACGCGCTTGGAATTGAAGTGCTAACAAGTTACACACCTCTTGGTGTTTGGTTCTCTGTGGTCTCCTGAGGGAACAACTCAAGTCTTTGCCGAGCGGGTCGCGAGCAGGCTTTTCTTCTTCAAAACAGACGCCTGTGGGGAACAAAAACGTCAGTAAGGTGGACTTGAGCAACAATTTAAACTTTTAACTGGTTCTGTTAAGAGTAATATCCAAGTTCTTTCATTAAAAAGAATGCAGTGGTTGTGCCAACTTTCTCTGAAGTCCCTGTAAAGCACAGGTGTCAAACTCAAGGTCCGGGGCCAGATCCGGCCCGCCACATGATTTTATGTGGCTCGCGAAGGCAAATCATGTGTGTCAACTTCCATGGTTCTTGTTAAAATCTGTACCAAGATTTCAAATTGTCATATTTCGTAAATAACATTGAGATATTGCAAGTATTTTTGTGTTACCAAATATGAACAATAGTTGAAAAATCCATTACCCCCGATTTCTGATTCCAAAACTAGTTTATAAATTTCGGGTGTAATAATATGATGAGGTGATTCGGCTGTTAGGCTGTTACGGCCAAACAGGACAAAAAAATCAAATTATGAGGTGATGAAAGATTATTATGGTTTCACAGCCATAACGGCCCTCTGAGGAAAACCGTAACTACAGTGTGGCCCGCGACCAAAATGAGTTTGACACCCCTGCTGTAAAGTGACCCAGATAAACACTAATGTGAACGAAGGCGCTCAAAGGCACTCAGAGGAGCTCAGATTCTTAAATAGTGAAGGGATGAGTCATGCCAGACGCCCAAGTTCATCACTGGGCGCTGTTTTAGCCACGGCCCCAAAAATTCAGAAAGACTGAAATTACGTATGTATTTATTTCTTTCTTTATTTTAAACCTGTCCTGTTCAGCTGCATGGCCATGCACAACGGTGGATCTGTATGCCTTTTGTGCTGGAAGAGTTTTGTTGTGCAACACGGGAGATTGAAATACTCCCTCTGCTTGTGAAAAACAGTCCAACGCTATATCTCCACAATTGAGTACTACGTTCCATGTTCTGTTTTTATATGTTTTTGGCAATTATCTTCAAACATGTATATTGTATGAAAAACAAATCTATGATTTCACTTTTTAACTAGTAGAAGTAGTGATTCAACTCGTTTTTGAAAGTAAAAGTAAAAAAGTACAGACTATTGAGATGTACTAAGGTAGAAAAGTAAATATCTATTTTTACTGTCAGTTTCAGTTTCTACAGTAACCGTTTTGATAACTTGGCACGATTACAGCAAAACGTCTCTGAACAAAATACTTTCCCTCTTTATTAACTCACACAGTGCTCATACTGAAAAGAAAAATGAAAAATAAGCATTGGCTCAGGCTTTTATATCTGTAAGTCCACCTGACATCTTGACAATAAACACTTTTAATGTCATCTTTAAACAATTGCATGTTTAAAAGTAAATATAATTGTGGTGTGTATTATTTCAATTTGTATTTTATGATTTTTAAAGCCTTTATTATCTAAATATCTTTATATGATCGTTAAATAATTGGAGAAGCTGTAAAATAAAACCCTAAATATTGGAAAAAGCTTTCAGTATGATGGCTCTCCATTAACTTTGGCAGACGCCATCGCTATTCTTCTTGGGGTCCACATGCACTATTGCTATCTTTCCACTGCAGTACACCATTACAAAAACACAACAACAAAACAACAATTTTAAAAACACCTTACAACAACACTTTCACATTGTAGAGGACTGAGTTCAAATAAATAAGCACTTCCAGATATAGATGAAAGCACAGCCCACACTTGGTCTGATAGTTGGATGTACTGTATATCAGCATGCATTAAACCTAACAGTTTATATATATATATATATATATATATATATATATATATATATATATATATATATATTTACACAACTGTGTACGTGGATGTCATCGGACAATAAAACATTTTAATGAATTCATTTTACATGATCAGTGGCATCAACTAAACATTATAAGAAACAGAACTTGCTTAATATGTAATGCTCTATCAGTATTGGTTTAAATCTATTCCACCACTGCAAACTACAACCACACTAATAAACATATTGTTGGTTGAATACCTCTGAAAACATCATGATTAATTGATGTGTTTTCCTCCTCCAGGTGAACGCCATCCCACTCAAGTCGTCGTGGGTGATGACGTGTGCCTACGCCCCGTCTGGCAACCTGGTGGCGTGCGGCGGCCTGGACAACATGTGCTCCATCTACAACCTCAAGGGCAAGGACGGCAATGTCAAGGTCATGCGGGAGCTGGCGGCGCACACAGGTTAGTGGGAATCGAAGCCTCGTTAATGGTCTGCTGCTTGTTCAAATTCATTTTTTTAAATTCTAGTATTGTTGTTGTCTTTGTAGGTTACCTGTCCTGCTGTCGTTTCATCAGCGACAGCGAGATCATCACCAGCTCTGGAGACTGCACTTGGTGAGACACAGGCAGTACAATTTATTTGGTACACGTACACAATCGATGAAAATCTAACACAAAAGATATATAAAAATGCAGTGGTGGGAAGTAACCACATTTGTACTTAAGTCGATTTTTCAGGTACAGTGGTGCCTTGAGATACAAGTGCCCCGACTTAGTTTTTTGAGGTAAAAGCCATCAATCAGTCTGTCGATTTTTTTTGCTGTGACTTGCGAGCGCGAACTTGAGATATGAGTTCTGTAAGGTGACAGTGAGCTTAATTCAACTCACTTCACAAATGCCAGTGTACAATTCGTCAAAAAGAGATGCCAAGCTGTTTAATGCCACGCCCAGTTAAGCTTACTGTCAAACTAAACAAAAATAAACTAAGAGAATTACATATTACACAACTTCCGAAAGAAAGCCGCCGCTAGCTTAATGCTAACATACATTTGAAAACTCCACTGACGTGCTAACAATTAGCATCGATAGTTGCGATTTTAGAAACCATTCAGCAACGAATATTTAAACACAAACTGGTGGAGCAACATATAGACAGGTATAATAATTCTCTGGCATATCCACTATGAAAAATTATTGATGTCATGATACAACATCTTCTGAGTCACCAAAAGTCATAGCTACAGTATGAACAATTGGTAGAAAACTGCGTGCTTACTGTGACATTCAGATAGTGGGGGCAAAGTGTCATCACATTCCATGTTTGTGAATAGCACAAAAGCCAAAATAACAAGGAGGTCTCCACATTGTGCTGCATACGGTTGCAAACAACGCAGGACAAAAACAAGGCAACTGGGAATAACCTTTATAGGTGAGAATAATTTGGGGCTCTTTTTACAAAAGTTCTCTATTAATAGCACATGCTTTGATGTTGACAAAAAAGTAAACCTAATGAAAACAACTTGAGACGTGAGCTAGTTATGATTCAATTTCAATTTCAATGCATTGCCTTTGATGGGAACGTTGCCCTGCTCAACATGGCCACTACGTAGGCACGTCGTTTAGCCGGCCTGTAACAGCACGCTGGCCAATCTAGTCTTCTATTCATATCTGTGCTTACAGTAGTTGTGAATCTATCGTTCTTTTGTTGTATCTTAATTGAATTGAAGCATGAAATCATGATGCGCAAACTGTTAATTCTTTAAACACTTCTTTGCACAAACTGTTTAATTCTTTACTTTGTATTTAATTATGTCATTCAATTATTTTTTTTACACAAATTTCTGTACTTCTACTTAAGTACAGAGTGTGAGTACTTTTACTAACTCTGGAATTACCTACAGATAGGCAATGGCCAAATCTGCTATATAATATGCCTCTGACACCATCTCAGAGGATGGAAAATTGCCTGGTTGCCTGTGAATTACATTGTGCAAGTGTACGTAATGTGGCTGTGCGGTGTCATATAAAACTGACTTTCCTGACTGCCGTGATGGTGGTTGGTCTTGGTGCCAGCGTGCTATGGGACATCGAGACGGGCACCCAGAAGACTATCTTCGCAGGCCACCAAGGAGACTGCATGTCCTTGGCCGTGTCCCCGGATTTCAAGTTCTTCATCTCGGGAGCGTGCGACTTCACGGCAAAGCTGTGGGACATTCGAGAGGGCAACTGCAGACAGACCTTCGGGGGCCACGAGAGCGACATCAACGCCATCGGGGTCAGGATACTTGATGGTTCTAAATGTTGGCTGTGTATTCTAAACATACAATCTAATGTTTTCATGACAGTCAAACATCATTGCTAAGTCTTAATCAACGCAGGGTCTATTTTTATTAGATTTCTATGGTTGTGATGCCCGGTCCTCACCATCTCTTCCACAGTTCTTCCCCAACGGCAACGCGGTCATCACGGGTTCCGACGACGCCACCTGTAAGCTGTACGACCTGAGGGCAGACCAGGAGCTCCTCACCTACCAGGACTCCAGCATCATGTGCGGCGTCACCTCGCTGGCCCCCTCCCTGTCGGGACGTCTCATCCTGGCTGGATACGATGACTTCAACGTCAACATTTGGGACTCGCTTAAAGCAGAGAGAGTGGGTGAGTTGGCCTGCTGTGAATGCTTTCAATCGAGAATCAAATGCTACACATTCCAATTCGAAAACTACCAATGTAAAATGAAATGCTACACATTCAGAATCAAATGCTACAATTCAGTAATAAACATTACCAATTAGGAATGAAACGCTACCAATCCAGAATAAAATGCTACCAATTCTGAATCAAATGTGACCGATTCAGAATGAAACACTACCAATTTTGAATGAGACACTACTAATTCCAAATCAAGTGTTACCAATTCGCAATCAAATGCTGCTCATTCTGATTCTAATGCTACAGATTCACAATCAAAAGCTGCCAATTACAGTAAGAATCAGTCACAATCAGCAAATGCTACCAATTCAGAATTAAGTGCTATCAATTTTGAATCAAGTGTGACCAATTAAAAATCAAATGCTACAGATTCAGAATAAAATGCAACTAGTAATTTAGAATCAAATATGGCCAATTTAAAATCAAATGCTACCAATTCAGAATCAAATGCCACCTATTTGGAATTGAATGCAACCCATTCAGAATATACAGTAATACCTGTAATCAGAGGTGGGTAGTAACGTGCTACATTTACTCCGTTACATTTACTCAAGTAACATTTTCGATAAACTGGACTCGTCAGAGTACTTTAAATGCACTGTACTTTTTACTTTTACTTGAGTATTTATGTGAAGAAGGATCAATACATTTACTCCGTTACAATGATCGACACTTTTATTTATCAATTCTTGCGTGTGCGCGTCTATTTTTAGACTCCATCTTCGACTTCCGCATATGGCGCCCGTTGCGTCAATCAAACATGAACACTAATGTCGTTTGACTCCAATTCACCAATCAGGCAACACAAGGCAGTCACGTGACCGCGCACATAGCCTTCGCGAGCCAATCAAAATGGCTCATTTTGGGAACAAACAAATACTTTACAGAATACGAAAAACAACAGCTTTGTCATGCAGCTCTTCAATTGTGACTGCCCAAACTTGGATATATCAGCCGACTTCTAACTTGAGAAAACACCTTGCAGTAAGTTGCAGAGGTTTTTGCTATTGTTTTGTGTTTTGTGTGGCAAAATTAGCACATGCACACACACACAATCACTAAGTCTGGTCAGCAAACAGCTTCTTCATGAAGTCATTTCAGTGAATATTGCAAAGAATTTTTCTGTAGGGCCCAATGCATGTGTTGTTGTTTTTTTGGCAGTTAAAAACTGAAATGATTGTGTGTCGACTCCCATATATTATTTGTTTTATTTGATGTTCATACTCTGATTTAAAAAACAAAAAACAAAACAGAAGTTACTCACAAATTAATCTTTACTTGAGTAGTTTTTTCATTGAGTATTTTCTCACTCTTACTCAAGTAAATATTTGGATGACAACATTTTACTTTTGTCATAATATTCTTATGTAACAGTGCTCTTACTTGAGTACAATATTTGGATACGCTACCCACGTCTGGCTGTAATACCGGAATAAAAACTTGTCACCCTTCCAGGATGTCGAGTGGGCAACATTTATCACATACATAGTCTGGTGCTGTACAAGTTCATTACAATGGCAAGATGCTGTACAATGTTCATTAAGATGGCATAAGAGTCCATTTAAAGAGAGAGGGCGCCGCAGGTAGACTCCTTCGGGAAAGTGGTTCTGCCTCAGGACCTGGCCCAGTCGGTCGGAGCAGAATCCATACAGCGACAGCCTCAGATTCGGGCAACATCACCTAGCCCTTTCTCCAAGCAGGAGAGGAGGGGGGAGTTTACGAACAGTGCAGTGGGGCTTATTTTACAACTACTTTGTGATTTACTTGGTTGTGTAATTTCACAGTTGAGGGGTCAGCAGGCACTTTGGAAACCCAACAATTTAGAAGAAAAACGAAAAACATTTCCATATGTGGCCTTCTCTCACGTGTGGTGGTCCAGGAGTGCTGGCCGGCCACGACAACCGAGTGAGCTGCATCGGCGTATCCTCCGACGGCATGGCGTGCTGCACGGGATCCTGGGACAGCTTTCTCAAGATTTGGAACTGATGCTTCACAGCTGGTGTCGGATCTGCATATGGGATTTCTTCGGGAGGTCACAGGCGGGCGTGGTATTTAATTGTGCCAATTTTTTAAGTTGGGTTTGTTAATGTGAATGAAAATTCCTCTCTGTAGTTCATTACGTAGTGGTCTGGCACACTCAGTTGCTGCAGTCGAGCAGTCACCGAACGGAAGCACACCGGATGTTTGTCTTTAGGTTGACACGAACTATATTGGTATGTATGTATGCTGTGTTTTATATCAAGCAAACTTGTTTTTTAGGTTGTTGTTAGTTTTCCATTAGCTGCTTATGGTGACTTCCTTTTCTAAACAGAATGACACCCTACTTCAGAGGTTTTTGTGTTTGTTTTGAATGTAACATGCTTGTTCTAACCCCCCCTCCCCCAACACAAATGTGAGACAGCCAACAGATGGGAAAACAAAAAGTGGTTCACACAGCACTTACAAGCAACAGCCCATTTGTCTCAGGACCTACTCATGGATGCTATTGTGTGCACATTACCGCTAGTTTTTTTTTAGGAATTTGTTGTAAATATTAGTTATCCTTTTCCTCTACCAGGTAAAGTCAGGGGTACAGTAGTTTGATGATTGACAGGTTTTCTTATTAGGATTTTACAACAGCAGGCAAGGTCTAGCGTAGCTTAGCAGCCCGTTGAATAAAGAAGGAATTCTACTTGTCTTCTGTGGTCATTTTGCAAAATCCAACTGTTATTTCAATCAATAAGTTATAAAACAATGGTAACTTGTTGAGGTACTCAGTTACAACGGCACAATAAAATGATATGCAATACAAACTATTCTTTTCACTATCAATTTACACACGCAGACTGTACATATACATAACAGGCCTTTTGCAGCCCGCAGGCTGTTATTTTCCCCTTCTACTTTTCTTCTTTTCCTCTCGGCTTGTCCCGTTAGGGGTCGCCACAGCGGGTCATCCTTTTCCATGTGAGCCTATCTCCAGCATCCTCCTCTCTATCACCAATTGCCCTCATGTCTTCACTCACTACATCTATCAACCTTCTCTTTGGTCTTCCTCAAGCCTGGCAGCTCCATCCTCATCACCCTTCAACCAATATATTCACTGTCTCTCCTCTGGACGTGTCTAAACCATCAAAGTCTGCTCTCTCTAACTTTGTCTCCAAAACATCGAACCTTGGCTGTCCTTGGCTGATGAGCTCATTTCTAATTTTATCCAACCTGGTCACCCCTCGAGCGAACCTCAACATCTTCCTTTCCGCCACCTCCAGCTCTGCTTCCTGTTGTCTCTTCAGTGCCACTGTCTCTAATCCGTACATCATGGCTGGCCTCACCACTGTTTTATAAACTTTGCCATTCATCCTAGCAAAGACTCTTCTGTCACATAACACACCTGACACCTTCCTCCACCCCCTCCAACCTGCTTGGACTCGTTTCTTCACTTCCTGACCACACTCACTATTGCTCTGGACGGTTGACCCCAAGTATTTAAAGTCCTGCACCCTTGCTATCACTTCTCCCTGTAGCCTCACTCTTCCCCCACCACCCCTCTCATTCATGCACATATATTCTGTCTTACTTCGGCTAATCTTCATTCCTCTGCTTTCCAGTGCATGCCTCCATCTTTTTAATTGTTCCTCCACCTGCTCCCTGCTTTCACTGCAGATCACAATGACATCTGCAAACATCATGGTCCACGGGGATTCCAGTCTAACCTCATCTGTCAGCCTATCCATCACCACTGCAAACAGGAAAGGGCTCAGGGCTGATCCCTGCTGCAGTCCCACCTCCACCTTAAACTCCTCTGTCACACCGACAGCACACCTCACCGCTGTTCTGCTGCCCTCGTACATGTCCTGTATTATTCTAACATACTTCTCTGCCACTACAGACTTCCGCATGCAGTACCACAGTTCCTCTCAGGGTACTCTGTCATACGGTTTCTCTAGATCCATAAAGACACAATGTAGCTCCTTCTGACCTTCTCTGTACTTTTCCATCAACATCCTTAAGGCAAAGAATGCATCTGTGGTACTCTTTCGAGGCATGAAACCATACTGTTGCTCGCAAACACTCACTTCTGTCTTGAGTCTAGCCTCCACTACTCTTTCCCATAACTTTGTGTGGCTCATCAACTTTATTCCTCTGTAGTTGCCACAGCTCTGCACATCACTCTTAAAAATGGGCACCAGCACACTTTTCCTCCATTCCTTAGGCACCTTCTCACCTGCTAGAATTCTGTTGAAAAGGCTGGTGAAAAACTCCACAGCCACCTCTCCTAGATGCTTCCATACCCCCACAGGAATGTCATCAGGACCAACTGCCTTTCCATATTTTTCTTCTCTCATTTTCCTCATTCATCAACTCCTCAAAGTATTCTTTCCATCTATCCAGCACACTACTGGCACCAGTCAACACATTTCCATCTCTATCCTTTTTCTTCTTTGGGCATTGTTTACTGTTAGTTTTTTAATTATGTTAGTACTCTTTTCTGGTAAGAGGTTTGAATTGTTTTCAGATAAATTAACTTTTTATTTTATTGTAGGTGAAGTGTTTATCCTCACCATCTTCATCTGTACCCTGTGAAAGTTGTTTTCTAAGGCAGGGGAACTGGTGTCTCAGAGGAGAAATCACCTTGGAGCAAAGACACTTCAAAAACTTTTGTTCCTCAATAAAAATGCAGAAATACATTTCTAGTATTTTATTTTATATGATTGAATACTTACGTTAACAAAATTCCATACATAAGTTTAAAATTTTAACAATTTTTGTAGATACATTTGCTGTATTTTACATACCAACACATTTTAGCATTTAAACAAGGTTTTAAGCAAATTTTAAACTTCTCATAGCTCAGCAAACAAATTATACAGTGACATTTTTAAGGACTAGCGATTAAATATTTCACAGGCTGATGTTGGGTTTGCAGCATGTAAGCCTTTCCATCTTATTTTCATTTTGTTTACCTGCAATGATTTTAGAAATTACTGCAGGGGTCACTATTGCGTGACCAACAGTGTCAATACAGTTTATGTAGTGTGTCAATACACTCCTTGCGGTATCATCATCCCATCACTAGTTTGCACTGCCTTGTGCCCCCCCATCGGGCTGCATTTTGCAGGCCATATTTTGCCCATGGCTGCTTAAAAATCATTTAATCTGGGCATGTCATGCAATTGTAAAAACAAACAAAACCGAGAAACTGCTTAAGAAAAAAAATTAAACCCAAGAAATGCTTACAATATATATATTTTTTTTTTAAAGAAAGAAAAAAAAAATCTTTGCATCCATTTTTTTTTTCTATACAAGTCCATTTAGTCCATTCACTGACTGGGGTTTAGAAGTTTCCCCACTTGTATTTCAGACAAAAATAAAGGTTTGTTTGGTGACAAATACTTTTATTGCTAAATGACAGAAAGGACATAACAGGGTAAGAAAAACTGAACATGGTAGTAAAAGGGAGAACAACAAACAAAAAGTAAATTTTGGAAAACTCTACACATAAAAACAGACATTTTTAAAAAGCGGTATGAAAATATGGACAAATTGTTTTTTGCACAACATTATCGATTCTCCTTGTTCAGAGACACGGCCAGAAGTCTGCGGTCCATCTGGCCGAGCCGAGGCTTTTCTGGGGTGGAACCCTTCAGCTTCATCTGGAATAAAGGCATTATTTCAATTAAATTGGACCGGCATTACCAGATAACTAGCAACCCTTTATTGCTCAGTTACTCTTTTTGTCAATGTCTATATGTCTCAAAAGTGTTCTCTGTCAATTGACAGTCTCTTGTCATACTAGAGCGGCTCCAACAAATTCCTTGTGTTTTTTTGGACATACTTGGCAAACAAAGATGATTCTCATTCTGATTATTTTACAATAAACACTGTTGCTTTTGATGAGTCAGCAGGATGGATGAGTGTTTAGTTACCAATTGAAAAGGTGAATGATATAGATAGCGTCAAATAATGACGAGACTATTCCATATATAATGGCTAGTTATAGAAAACACAGTTGGCGCATATATATCTATAGATATATCTATCTATCTATAGATATATATACACACACACACACACACACACACACATTATGGCTAGCTAGCAAAGGATACATTTAGAAGCTAGAAAACTCCATGTAGAGAGTGAAAGCAGGGTAACTAAAATTAGTGCCAAGTAGCTATAGCAGAAGAGCAACAGATGCATACCAAATTATAGCTGAAGCAAAAATAAATCAATTGCCCTGCTTATATATTGTCGGCCATAGCTAAAAATTGTTAACAGTAGAAGCAGATGAATACTGAAGCAAGATGTTAAGTGGGCAGCCATAGCTTATAGCAGGAGACTGATAGCATAGCTAGGGTAGGTAGCGTAATTAGCCAATAACTAGTGCTAGAAACCCAAAGAAAGAGAAATACAAGCCCCTTTGTGTTAAAACTGTTTTTCGATTACCGGAGGCTGTCCCCTGGCCGAGTTGGTCTCCTTGAGGATCTGCAGTGGGGAGCGGCCTTCTGTCCACAGAAAACAAAGGGGGAAAACACGCATTAAATGAAAAATGCGTCACAAATAAGAGATTATGCAAATGGTGGATGATGATGCACACCTTTCTGCTTTTGTTTCCCACAGGTCCCCTTGTTTTCATTGTTGACGCTCTTAAATGCCACAGACACAGCAAGAGGGGAGGAACCCCCTTTTGCACCTTGCACCGCTCTGGCTCTGAGCCCAGTGGCCCCGAAGCCTTTTCCCAGCCACTGTGGCTTGAACACCACTTGACTCGGACTCTTGATGTCCAGGGTGAGGCGGCGGGGGCCGGTGGGAAGCTGTGAGCCGGGTGCCTCGGGAGCCACCTTGGAGACTTCTTCGGCTTCTTTCTGCGGTTGCGCAGGGTGGTCCAAGGAGTCCCGATTGGGCTCGAGTGCGATGGCGGGCAGGGCGTAGAGGTGGTCCAATCCGTAGGTGAGCACCTCCAATTCGGAAGCGCCACTTCCATCCTGGTGCACCTCCGCGAGAATTTGGGAGGGGGACGCTCCCTCGTGGCAAGTGATAAGGCTCATGCTCAACCTCTTATGGAGCGGAGATTCCCGGGCTTCCTCAGCCTCCTCCAGGCTCACGGTGTCTGCTTCGATCTCTACCTCCACCTGGGGCTCCTCCAGCAGCACGAAGGGGCTGAAAGAACTGCCCCCACTCTGGATGGGCATGGCCGCGAGGTTGGCATGCTCAGCTAAGGAGCCGAAGACGCGTGGTCTCTGAGGAGTAAGGAGAGGCTCTGTGGAATCCAGTTCCTCGCTCTTAAGGACATCCTGATCCTCTTGTGCAGCGTCTCCATTTCTAGGGACTTTGCCCTCGGCTTCGATGTGGAATAACATCCCCAGACGACGAGCGAGGGTGTCCACTTTGGCTGAAACCGGCAAGTTACATTTAGTCAGTCTATATTCCAAGTGCCAAATTCCGATGAAATGCAGATATCTGAATTTTTTGTCCATTAATTTCCATGTACAGTAAATTTCAAGTAACATTTCTCATATGGTGGTTTCCATTCATACCCTGCACAGGGAGACATTGAGATTCCACAACAGTACCTCCCCAATAGTCAACACAGAAGCAAGCAAATATTAATCAATACAAACACAGTGCTACCTTGACTTGCAAGTTTAATTCATTCTGTAACCAAGCTCAAAACTCATCAAATGTTCCCCATTAAAATACCTGAAAACACCAATAATTCATGAAAGCCCCCACAATTATTTTGTTTTTAATAAAGACACAGCACTGTATTGTACACACAAAATAAAAATGCAAAGAAAATATGGTTTTCTTTCATGCATTTACTGTACATTCTGTAGTATTCACGACAACTATTTTATAAAAAGAACTATTTTCCTCATTTGTTATGAATGCTTTTTTATTTTATTTTTTTCAACTGTCAGTAGTTATTTGTTTTATTATTTTATTTTTTAAGTCCTCCAATAATAAAGTTGACTTAAGTCTGTTGAATGCATGCCTTAAAGGGGTGTGGCCTAGTGAGTGCCATCAGGAGCTGTGGCCTTCAGCATGCTGTGTAAATCCAGACTATTTAAAAAAAAAAAAAATGAAATTCACCTCTCATGACTTCTCGGACAGGCGTTCGGGCAATTCCCACGGTGGGCGAGCGGGGATCACCTCCCACCAAAAGACACTCACTCTTCGCTTCACCTGAGCCAACCTGAGGGGAATAAGACTGGCTAATGCAGCATTCAAGAAAATTGGGAACTCAGGAATTTCAAACACCGATCGAAATGCCACTTCAAGTCAGAGTTATGACTCTAGGATATCTGAAGGTTTAAGGAAGCCATATTTAAATTGGGACATTATGTAAAATTGACTAACATCATGTGGCCTGTACAAATAGTTGGCTCAGTGGAGTGCCTGCCCAACTATCAAGTGTGAAATTAAACAACCAAGTAAATCTTTTGTTTGTTTTCCAAAATGTGTTTACAAGCGAGCCATGTCATGAAAGCAGACTCCAAAGTAGGAGGGTGGGGTGAGCAGAGGCTCATTTGCATGATAAGAGACCAATTTAAGAGTCAATAGAAAAAGAGGGTGAAAAGTCAGCTATAATTCTTTACCCTTAATGGCTTCTTCATAATTGCGCAGACGGCGACCGCGCCGATGTCTCTGCGGCTGTCCAGCGCGTAGTTTGCCTTTATACTCGAGTGCAACCCACACGCGCAGTTTTGAAAATGTAGTGCAGTTCACCTCCAAGTCAGGGGTGTCGCTATGGCAGGTATTGGCTAGGACACCACAGGGTGGAGTATCCTCTGCATTTTTTTGGCCATTTCCGGTAGCCGTTTTTAACTTTCCTTTCAGTAACAAGGAACAAAGCAACAACAATGGCGACCATGGAACTGTCTGCTAGAACAAACTGACCTTGCTGACCAGATGATACGTTTAAGTACGCTGCAAAAGCGATCAAAAAGCCGGCGGCATAGATGGTATGTAGAACCAAGGGGCACGCTGAGTAAATCATCACAGCATGTGACTAAAACGGACCAATCACAAGAGATGTTCTCCATGGCGTTCTACACGCAGCAAAAATTTTCACAGTGCGCGCGTGGGGCCAATTCGTTGGTCACGTGATGCAATGCGGGCGTTGTCGGCCGGGTGAGGATAAAGAGGCCTTTAGGGTATTGTTAAATATATTGTAGAAGTTATCATTTATTTGCTTAGCTTGCATTAGTATTATGGACGATTTTGAGAAAGGGAGATGTCTCGCCTTCAAGAAGATGACTCAGCAGGAATCATCAGAGAAAAGGACGTGGCAGGTGTTGGTCCCATGTTTTCACCTTGAAACCCTATCCTTAGTGTGTTGTGTCTTGTTGCTTAGTACGTTATGTCTTGTAAACTTAGAAACCTCCCTATTTTCAAATAAATGCAGGAGCGACGGGAGAGATTGTTTAGAGCGTGTTGAGAGGCTGTGATCTGAACAATCTCCCATACGCCCTCCTCATGAGAAAAAGAAACCAGCGTCTTCATTCCTTGTGTCTATTTTTTATAATGTTGGGTAAGATAAATCCAACAGGTATTTTGACAAAAGCATGTCAGAGATATCTGGGGACTCTTATAAATTGTGAAACAAAAAGGCATATTTTAAAACAAACTTCAGAGTACGTTATAACAATATTTTATGGATTTTCAAGATTTTTGATATGCAGTGCAAAATATTTGTTTTCCAAAGAAAATATAGCAATGACTATTAAAGACGTTTGATAAGCGGGTATAAGTACTGTCATATTTAACCCCTCTATTATGATGCAGGACAAATTGACCCATTTCGAAGTTGGAAAATAATAAAATAAAAAAACATGATTACACATATGCTGCTTAACACACACACACACAAACCGTGATTATGGTTGATATAGCCAAGAAATGAACAGCAGGAGGGTTACCGTAATTATGCACTATTTTTTTTATCATCAAGAGGATAAGACATCCGATTTCACACAACAAAGGAAGCATATTTCAGCAGTCAAAAAAAAAAAAAAGACATTCCCCATATTTATTGCTTGTACTAGACTACCATTCATCATAAACAATGTTTTGAATTGAAATAGTGTTGAGGCGTGTTTCTATAGTTGATCTGTGTAAAGTTATTCATACAACTGTCAATTAAAAGTGAAGGTAGCATTATTGAATATAATTTAGCTCCAGTGCTAAATGACACAATTTGCTTACTTTGACTGGAACAAGCAGAAGTTTCCTATACGGTTTTGAACCATTGAATGAATGAATCATCGGAGCGGATACTAGTGAGCTTCCAGTGGCTCATACTGTACCTGAATGGGTGTGCGATCAATGGTTACCGATGGGGAGCGTGGATCAATGAGTTGGGCGACCCTAGAGTTCATGACAGGCACTTCTGGTTTGGTAGAAGCTCTGTCAGCAATCTTACTCTCACTGGCTCCCATCCTTAGTTTTTGGTTGTTTTTTTTCCCTCCCCTCAAATGTCAAACCTAGACAACCACAAAATGAATGAATGGGGTTATAATAAAATTCTTTTTTCTTTTCAAAATATGCCATTATTACATGAAAAAGCCCATTTAAGAAAAGATAACTTATTAGTCCCACAAAGGGGAAACTTGCAATTTAAGTAGACTAATTACATAACATGGCTTAAAGAGGGAGACTGACTAAATATGGCTCAGATTTATTTAAAATAATAATAATAAAAATAAAAAAGTCTTCAAACATTTTCCTCAATGCTAACTTTAAAAAGGTCCAATATTTTACCAAACCAACTTTTTCTAGTATTTGGAATGTTATATTGGCTCTAGGGTGCCTCAGTAAATGTGAAATCTGAATTAAAATCATCCACACATTTTTCTGCCGAGAATCTTGAAACCAGGTCATTCGAATTTCGAGCTTATCCAAGTCACTCGCTAATATCGCCACCTAGCTCTCTGCTCACGAACCAGCGCTGTCAACATAAACACGTGTGGGCTCACAAGTAGTGGTGGTTGGGACTTCTACACCGAGGCAACCAATCAGGGGAACGGGGATATGGACAAAGCTGATACAAAACTGGGTCAAAGAGAAGGCGCTGTCAGAGGGCCCTTTTCTAGACACTAGTATGACAAAACCAAGATATTTGTTTTTGTTGTTAATGAAATTGACACTTTTACACCAAGTCCATGTTAGAGAGTCACTCTAAGGGACCTTTAACTACTTTTAAAGCATTGTCAAGGTGACTTTTCAAATTAGTCCACCATACAACAGCTATTTTATAAACCTCCATATAGTTTTTTTTTATAAATACAAAAGAGAATGTGTAAAGTGTGTAAAGGGATGTTTTATGCACTGGTTCATACGCTTAACCTTCAATTCTTTATTGTACAATTATTATTCAGCCATTTCTTAAAGTCTTGTACAGGTATATCCAAAGACCTAGTTACCGTAAACTCAATACAATAAACGGTGTAACTGTATAACGATAACACGCCAAATGACTTTGAACGTACGTTTGTGGCATCAATTCGCAAGTTAAGTCTTAAATACGAATAAGAGTGGACTAATATTAGCTCGTTAAGAAGCTGGTTATGCTAATGTCTGCTAAGTTGGTTTTTTTTTTCCTCCCTCAGTTCACTCTCAAAGACTCGTTGTACTTTTTGTATTGTTGTAGTACATTAACGTATACAATAATTAAACCAAGGCTAACAAACAGCAGTTAATGCATTGTCAAGCTTACCTTTAAAAGTCAACTGAGTCAATGGGACAAGCTGACTTCTTATCACCTGCGTCCCAGCACTTGAAAGTAAAATAACCCCTTCTTGTACATTTAAATGGCGAGGTAGGGCACTAGCTTTTTTTGAATGAGCCAATCAGTGGGTGGGTACGCCCCCTGTTCTCCTCGCTGATTGGTTCAGAGGATTGTGATCGACGGGTAGGTGGGGCGTCGTGAAGCATTTTGAAGTAAAATAACTGACGTTTATTTTTCGTTTGCGCACGTGACTGACAATTTCAGAAACGTTTGCTACTTTGCTTGGAAAAAATATATATATATATACATATATATTAATCTAGAATTTTTCCAACGGTCGGCAAATAATATTCAAGATATGTGTGCAAATAAAATAAAACATTTGCAATATTTATTTTTTAGGTGCAGTAGTTTTTAAAGCACTCTATAATTACAATTCATGTATTTATTTAACCTTTTATCCAGGTAAGGGATTTGCGAACAGATTCTCATTTGCAATGCCGACCTGGCTGCAGTCAGCCGCAGAGTACAAAGCAAAATAAAAGCAAATATGGATAAATAGAATAAAACAAATGCATACATATACAAACTGTAAAATGTGATGTTACATATTTACATAATATATTACAAAGCATGAATGAAAGGTTCATAACAGGGTAAAAACAAGAGTTGAGTCTGGAATAAAGTGTAAATGCAGTAATGTGGGGAAAAAAAATTGTTTTCTACCTACTTCTGGGTCATCCAGTATAATTTTGTATACCATTAAAAACAAACACTTTGAAATTCAAGCTTTATTGCTGATTATTATATGAAACATTGCAGCCAGGCCATCAGTTGCCTGAAAACAATTATAGTGCAACAATTAGGTTACAATACACGTTATGGGGACAGTTCAATTTACAATGGAGAAAATTGTTTGATGAGATGTGAAAAAGAGAGGGAGGAGCACAAACAGAACCTATCATATTTAACAAATATGATCTTAACATTCAATTTGCCTGTACACACACACACACACACACACACAAACTCACTCAAACGCACAAAAACTCTCACGCACACAAACACTAACTCTCGCAATCTCTCACAAACACACAAAAACCCTCTGACACAATCTCCCTCACGTGAAAACTGACACTCACACATCCAAACTCACATTAACCAACTCTCACACTCATCTCGCTCAAAACAAATCTTACAATCTCTCTCACACGCACAGTCTCTCTCTCTCTCTCTCTCTCTCACCAACTCACACACACAGACACGCCCTCTCGGTCACACAAACACTCGTAACGGTCTCACTAGTTCTGTTCAATGGTCAGGCTGATAACTGATTACAACAAAATTAAATAATGTTCATACAGTAAAATGAATAATTGATATAACCATTCCATTTTGCAAGTACTTGTGACAAAAAGTGGAGCAACTTAAAAACTTGCACTCACTTTGTTTGTACCATCAATCTACTGTACATCATAACCATGCTGGAGTTGAGAGCTCTCCTAGTTTTTAAGGAGAATAAAACAGCGGTAGTGCGACTAGAAAACTGTCAAATCATTGTAAGAAGAAACACAAGGACTGCCAAATACACAAAATAAAACAAATGTACTCTGGTTGGCTGATACGAATACTGCATCTGGCTCGGAAGGGCATCGATTGATGAATGGAGGATGATTCACAGTGTCTTCCTCCTCAGTTCCCTCTTGTTGTCCCTTTCAGTGCCAAACATTTACCTCCATACAGGGAACATTCACACTCAATAAAACCCCCCGTGACAGACCTTCATTCGGGTCCGCCCTCCACCTCCCTCTGGCAGAAGTGGGCCAGTAACGTGTCCAGGTCGCGGCGGTCGGCGGCTGAGTACAGCGAGCTCTCACCCATCATGCTGAGAGCCATTCGCAGCGTGGACCAGATGTTGTCAGACATGACGGTGGCCGCGGTGCCGCCGGGTACCCGCGTGGCTCTGGCCTCCACGCCGGCGGCTGCCTGGCGCTGAAGGGACAGCGCTTCCAGAAAGTGCTCCACCGCCTCCCTGCACATTAAGGAAACAATGAGGATAATTAAGATAAGAGTTAAGATAAGATGAGCATGTTTTTTTTTCATGCTTCCTGGTTCACCTTTCTTTAGGTCGCTTCTGTTTTCTGCTTTATAAGACCCCAAGCTCTCAATCAATCAATCAATATCGCAACTGCAGTTGACTTTACCTCACTCTATGTTTTTTTTAAAGATCGTGTTGTCACCTGCAGAGATTGAAAAAGGTGACAAGCCTAGTTTGACAAAGTAGAGGAGTAGAAAGTACAGATATCTGTCTACAAATGTAGGGACTTCAAGTAAAAAGTTGTCAGAAAAACATTTAAGTACAGACACCAGAAAAATCTACTGAAACACAGTAAGAAAGTATTTTTCCCCCATCACTGCCTCTAACTTCACATGTACTGCAATACTTTTAGCTCGATGAGTATGAACAGCAAATTTACAGTACTGCTGCTGCTACCTAGTGCGCAACTGACTTGAATATACTCACTGTGTGATCTATCATTTAACTTATCCAGTCAAGACACACTAGTGAAAATGTATTGAGCTCGCTAATAGTACTGCAAAATGGCACTGTCAAAATTGAAAATTAAATCTACCTGACAAGTCTGATGCAACCAATTACAAATTAAATAAAATGGAAAAAAAAAAAAACAGTTTGCATTTGAAATCACACTTCTGGAACACCTGAATAATCTAGATAATATTGAAGGAGAGGAAAGTCTTGGAAGTATGAGGAAAAATGAAAAACTAATCTTAACAAAAAGAAAAAAAAAGAAAAAATACATTTAATATGCATGAAATATATAATACAAAAATAAAAGGAAACAAAAAGTTAATGCATAATAAAATATATTTTTTAAATGTCAAAAATGTAGCAATAGTGTTTTTTTATTAGATTGACTAACTTTATTCATGTACTTATAAGACAAATATCGCAATATTATGAGTTATAGAATGTGAGTGCGAATGGTTGTTTGTTTGTATGTGCCCTGCGATTGGCTGGCAACCTGCCCGATGACAGCTGGGATAGGGTCCAGCACGCCCGCGACCCTAGTGAGGAGAAGCGGCTCAGAAAATGGATGGATGGATAGCCTATCCCAGCTGACTTTGGGCCAGAGGCAGGGTACACCCTGGACTGGTTGCCAGCAAATCACAATAACAATAAGCATACTGTTAAATCAATACATCTCTGACAGTGTTAATAAAACATAAGCTTTATTAATAGGTGAGGCGGGCATATTCAGTGTTGTAGTTCTGTAGTATAGTATTACCTGTGTGCTCCTAAGTTAACACAACTGATTCCCAGGTTGTAGCGACTGCGGATGAAACCTGGCTGCAATTCCAGGGCTCTCCTGTAGGCAGCCACGGCCTCTTCCGAGCGGCTACCGTTGGCCAGCGTGGCACCCAGCTTGTTCCAGAGTAAGTAGTCCTGAGACGCAGACCGGGGAAAGGACGGCATTAAAACTCCCCACACCCACCCACACTGTAGGTCTCAACTTAGTGTTGCCGTGGTAATTAACCTGTGGTGTGGCAGAGAGCGCCGCGGTGAAACAGTCCACTGCTTTATCGTACTCGCCACTGAGGTTGAAGAGGACTCCCAGACCGCACTGCAGCTGAGGGTCCACCTGTGCAGGGTCCGTGTTAGCCGCACGCAGGAACAAAGTCTGTACGTCTGAAAACAAGGACCTGGGAGAGTGGAAGGAAAAGAGGCATGTATCGGAAGAAAAAAATTACAGCAGTGCCTTGAGATACGAGTTTAATTTGTTCCATTCCTGACCACGATTGCAACTCAAAATACTCTTAACTCAAATCATCTTTTCCCATTGAATGAATGGAAATGGGCGGCACGGTGGGCGACTGGTTAGAGCGTCAGCCTCACAGTTCTGCGGTGCGGGGTTCAATCCCCGTCCCCGCCTGTGTGGGGTTTGCATGTTCTCCCCGTGCCTGCGTGGGTTTTCTCCGGGCACTCCGGTTTCCTCCCACATCCCAAAAAATGCATTAATTGGAGACTCTAAATTGCCCGTAGGCATGACTGTGAGTGCGAATGGTTGTTAGTTTCTATGTGCCCTGCGATTGGCTGGCAACCAGTTCAGGGTGTACCCCGCCTCCTGCCCGATGACAGCTGGGATAGGCTCCAGCACGCCCGCGACCCTAGTGAGGAGAAGCGGCTCAGAAAATGGATGGATGGCTGGATGAATGGAAATGCCATTAACCTGTTCCAGCCTCATAAAAAAAGTGTGTAATGTGTTTTTAAATTAGAAAAATAGGATTCTCTAATATAGTACTTTTAAAAAACATACATTATAGACAGTTCAATAGAATGTAAAGAATTTAAACATTGTTTTCTAATTTTTTTGCTTCAATTCAATGGATATGCTGTTCCTTCTAGTGTGTGTGCCTTGGCCACCTGGGGGCAGTATAAGACAGACAAACTGATATAAATGAGGGAGACGGTCACAATTGCTCATTAAGGCACAGTAATACTGGTCGTCCTTCACTGAGGATAATGAATATATGCCTGTGGGTATTGTTATATTATCTACATTTGTCACTCCATTGTTTCAAATATTTGTTGTTATAATATTGAAACAATGATGCGATTCATTAGGCCATCTTTGGCATTGCCCATTACATACTGTGGACTTTAAAGCAAGGTTATGTGGTTGTTTTAAATATATGTGTAATTCTTTTTTTTTTATGCTTAGTTTGACAGTACGCTTCAACTAGGAGTTGCAATAAACAGCCTCTTTTTTGACGAATTGTTTACTATCTGCCAAACTGCTGCTTGCTGTGAAGGAAGTTGAGTTGAGTTCACTGCCACTATACAGCGCTCGTACCAGAAGCTGAAGAGGGAAGGAAAAAAATAAAATGAATAACGGCTTGAAAAACTCCTAAATCGAGTCACTCGTATCTCAAGGCACCACTGTACTGGCAACAATCTCCAGTCTTTTCTGCACTGGATAGTTTTCTTCTCAGTTTCTCTCACCAACAACGGTCTTTCCGATAAAGTGTCACAAAAAGCCACAACACCAACTTAAATCCTTTGATGCTGGCTGAAATGATGTCTAATGAGATCCAATAATGGCTCGCATATAACAATCCTTGACTTTTTTAAGGCATATTGTTCCCTAAAAATGTTGGCGAAACTTTTGAATGGGTTCCACTGTAACTAATTTTAATCACTGAATGTCCACTAAACAAATAGCTACTCACTCAGGCAGCAGAGAGCCAAAACGTTGCCTTTCTTTTTCCCTTTCTCCAGAAGCGACCTGTTGGTGTTCCCGCTCGTGCTGCTCCCACACAGCGCTGTATTTGGGGTTATGCTTGAGCCAGTCACGTAGAGTCTCGCAGGCCTGCCGGTGCAGCGACTCGTTGGTGAAGCTGACGGCCAGCGCCATCAGAGCGGTAAGGTTGTCGTTCTTTAGCTCCACACATCTGATGGAGACACAGAGAACATGTTATGCACTCCAAATTTTTACTTTGCATTTATGGACGCTGTCTTTGAAAGCACAAAGGACCTCGAGCCATAGCTCAGATCTGCTTACTCAATGTTAAATCATAATACTGGAGCTACTCTTGAAAAGCACCTTGAAGATCTTGCTGCATAGACTTTTTTTTTTTTTACAATCAATCATTTTCAACATGACTCCTCAGAAATAGAGGACTATAAAAAGCAACTCAATCATCAACAAGAACCGCTATAAAACAAGAGGATGTGCAGACCTCCACGAAAGCTTAACCATTTGTCAATTGTCATCACCAAAAGCAGGCAAAGTTCCATCCATATCTGGGAAGCCCTTCTGGAGCCAAAGATAAAAGCTGATCCAATAAAATTTGACTGAAATATAACTGTGTGATTGTGCCTGATGTGGGATTTTCCATGTAAAAAAAATCAATTACTGGCAGGAGTCTAGGTGGTTTGATGTTCCAGGTTTTGACTGATGAAATGTATTCATCTCGGTACTGTAGCTATCTGTGCTGGAAATAAATGTTTGCCTATTGTAAAAGCAGGGATTTCTTAAAAAGTGGTATTCATAGTGTGGATTTTCAAAGAAGAATGTCTCAGTATGATGCAGTGCAGTTGTCTACGATCAAAATAAACATACAGTGGGTCCTCGGATTATGACGATTAGAGATACCCCGATACAATTTTTACTTCTGATCCAATACCGATATTGCAGCCTTGAGTTTTGGCAAATACCCTTTACTGCTCAGTGACTGTTTTTTTTGTCAATGTCTTTCTGTCTCCAAAGTGTTCTGTAAATTGACTGTCTGTTGTCGTACTAGAGCGGCTCCAACTACCGGAGACAAATTCCTTGTGGGTTTTTGGACATACTTGGCAAATAAAGATGATTCTGATACCGATATCAGTCCGATCCGATATCAGCAATAATCATACATACTTATTTTTATAATGGAATGTTAGAAAAGGCTTGATCAGGTGATATTACTCAAACAGAGAACAATAATCAGCAACAGTAGGTATAAGAAAAACTGACCCATTTATTATTAACCAACGGGTTACATAAAGTAACTTTAAACATGTACTATAATTGAATAAAATAGATGAAAATTATATGAGAAAATCTTGAAAAATAAATAAAACCAAGAATAACAAAAATATATATTTAAATTACAAAATAACCACTGGCTAACTTAAGCATAAACAAATAAAAAATACATTAGAAAACCATAACAAACAACCTCAATATATAATAAATACAAATTATACTTTTATACCGCAAAATAACAATACAAGTTAGATGTAGTTATTTTTTACTGTCAGTATATGGTGGGAACAGCATTTGCTTTCTCTACGTGCGGCAATGCAGAGGAGTAGCAGCTCTACTCTGAGCTCCTCCCGGATGACCGAGCTTCTCACCCTATCTGTAAGGGAGAATTGTTGAAATCTTTGCAGATTTATTAAAAAAGAAAAACTGAAATATCACACAGCCATAAGTATTCAGACCCTGTGCTGTGACACTCATATTTAACTCGGGTATTGTCCATTTCTTCTGATCATCCTTGAGATGGTTCTACACCTTCATTGGAGTCCAGCTGTGTTTGATTATATTGATTGGACTTGATTAGGAAAGACACACACCTGTCTATATAAGACCTTACATTATCACAGTGCATGTCAGAGCAAATGAGAATCGTGACGTCAAAGGAACTGCCTGAAGAGCTCAGAGACAGAATTCTGGCAAGGTACAGAGATGCAGTCAGGAGGTGGGAGAAAGTTCTAGAACGTCAGCCATCACTGCAACCCTCTACCAGTCAGCGCTTCATGGCAGAGTGGCCCGACGGAACCCTTTCCTCAGTGCAAGACACATGAAAGCCTGGATGGAGTTTGCTAAAAAACACCTGAAAGACTCCAAGATGGTGAGAAATAAGATTATCTGGTCTGATGAGACCAAGATGGAACTTTTTGGCCTTAAGTCCAAGTAGTATGTGTGGAGAAAACCAGGCACTGCTCATCACCTGTCCAATACAGTCCCAACAATGAAGCATGGTGGTGGCAGTATCATGCCGTGGGGGTGTTTTTCAGCTGCAGAGACAGGACGACTGGTTGCACTCGAAGGAAAGATGAATGCGGTCAAGTACACGGATATCCTGGACGAAAATCTTCTCCAGAGTGCTCAGGACCTCAGACTGGGCCGAAGGTTCACCTTCCAACAAGACAATGACCCTAAGCACACAGCTTAAATACTGAAGGAGTGGCTTCAGAACAACTCTGTGAATGTTCTTGAATGGCCCAGCCAGAGTCCTGACTTAAACCCAATTGAGCATCTCTGGAGAGACCTGAAAATGGGTGTCCACCAACGTTCACCATCCAACCTGACAGAACTGGAGAAGATCTGCAAGGAGGAATGGCAGAGGATCCCCAAATCCAGGGGTGAAGAATTTGTTGCATCATTCCCAAAAAGACTCATGGCTGTATTAGCTCAAAAGGGTGCTTCTCCTAAATACTGAGTAAAGGGTCTGAATACTGTGTGATATTTCAGTTTTTCTTTTTTGATAAATCTGCAAAAATTTCAAAAATTCAATATGTGTGTACTAATGAGGGGGGGAAATGAATTTAAATGATTTTAGCAAATGGCTGCAATATAACAAAGAGTGAAAACTTTAAGGGGGTCTGAATACTTTCCGTACCCACTGTAAGTCCATGTTAGAGAGTCAGTCTTTGGAGGTCTAAAGAGCCAAAATATGGGACCTTTAACATTTTTATTTCATAATTATAACAACATACACCAAATATAAACAACTACCAGCTAAAAAATAATAATATAATGCTTTATATACAAACATCTAATTAATATTGAACACAACTGATAAGCATGTTTGCCTGGCCCTCAACCCCTCCAGTTTCTCACATGGCCCCTTTGGAAAATTAATTATGATCTATGCTTATAACCGACCTGCGGAGAGCGCTGATGGCAGCAAATTCTTGTTCATTTTCTGCTTGACACGTGCCCAGATACTGCCAAGCCTGCAACATAAAAATTACAAAAGAGTATAAATGCTTTCTGTGAGTGGTTTAAAAAAAAATAAAATCAAGTTAATCACCAGAGACAGAACAACTGAGCAAAGCATAAGCTGATGATTGGGCCAAATTTTAGCACCTCCTGTCAGATCAAAGTTAGCTAAGACCCGATGGTCGGATGTCTCAGACAGATTATCCTGAGCAATTATGCTGAGCTGTTTGTGTTAAGAGTGATTTTTTTTTTTCCTCCCCATTCTGGTCGGAAAACTGTCGAGGCCGACAATCAGAATAGTTACACCACTTAAATATTTATCATGGTACATTAATGTGTGTGGTCAACAAGTTGGGCCGAGTCACGGACTCCGTGATTGTGACGTGAAATGGAATGATAGCCAATTTGGAAGCGATCTGAAGCTCATAATTTTTGTCCTCGTCATGTGTGGTCTTATGTTTTTAAAAAATCGGTATGTGTGTAGCATGTGCCCTTCTTAAGATTTCACACCCTCACCAGCTGGTTGTCTGGTTCTTTCTGTACTGCACTTTCAAAGAAGCGCACAGCCCCAGGGATATCTCCAGCCTCCATTCTCTTCACGCCCTCCGTTAGAGGGTCCTGGTGGGACAAGTAGGGATTGTCCTCTTCAAACTGATACCCCTAAGAGGAAGACGAGCAAAGGGACAGGAGAGGTTCAAACTCTGTGATTTTGAATCATGTGCAGATGAAGCGGCGTTCAAAAGTGTCAGCGACCTTGTCGTAGGACGAGCTGAGCAGCTGATCAAAGTCCGACAACCAGGGATGACTCTCTGCGTCCCGTTTGGCCATCTCCTCCCACTCCTGTTGCAGCTTCTCCCAGAAATCCACATCACTCTGGGAGGGGGGAGGGGGAAGCCGGTCAAATTTAACTGGGGAAGGCCGAGGAGACGCACATGGCGCTCGCCTTTACAAACTGATTTATGAGCTGGAGGACGAGGTGGAGGAATTTGCCCGCCTCTTAATGACACATAATTCATTTCCAGATCTTCTACTTCCCAAACTGCCTCCTTCCCAGTCTTATCCCTGCATCCAATTAGCAATGTGGTTCACCGCCAGCTCTGACTCACCTCCACCGCAGTTTTGGCTTGGTGGAAATCCGGTCCTGCAGCAGTGAACTCATCCACCCAGGCTTCGGCAGACTCCTGCGACACCTGAATAAGAGATGAGCGGTGATGCGGGTTGCTCTAAGTTTTATGTGCAAACTTTGAGTTGGGGATGGAAGGGTGGGGACAATAAATCAGGAAAAATGTCACGGAAAGTGAATGGAAAGGCGGAAAAGATGAAGACAGAAAAAGCTAATATTCTTCCACACGCTTGCTGCTTAACTTTGGAAATGCACTCAACATTCGAGACTAATGTTGCTGAGTGCATCTCCCTCTAGCACACTAAAATGGTGCAGCCTACAAGTGGCACGACCAAGGCGGTCCTACCTGCCTGACGACCTTGGCCCACTGCTGTGCCTGCTTAGCTTTAGCTTTGTCAATCTTCTGATTCCTTTCTGTGGATTCCAAGGGAAGACTCCCTCCCCCTGTTTCTGTCAGGAACTATGCCGAGGAGGAGGAGAAGGAATGGGACAGAGTGTTCGATGTTTTTAAGGGGCCAGTGTGAGAGGTTAAAGGGTAAAGGAAGTAGATGATTTGTGGTTGTTAATTTAGGGTAAAAAATGTGAAGAGTACATCTGTACATGACAAAGTTAGAGGCCCGTGGTTATGAGCAGGTAGTCATCACAAACAGTGTATAGGTCAGTAATTTCTGGCAGGAAAACAATGTTTTATCAAACGGTAACACCAAATGAAAAAAATATAGACGAGCAGCCAAACCAGAAGGAGAAAATGTGATTCAAATCTGTTTTATGTCATTTCTTGGCAGAAGTGGGCTTTCTACAGCTATTTGAAGGGGAAATCCAGGGACATTTGGCTTCAGCCTTTTTCATTAACAGAAAGTGAACACCACAGTGAAAAGAAATCATAGTTTACATTATTGAAAAAAAAGACTCGTTAATGTGCATAAAATACTAAACTCCAGCCGCAAGATTCATATCAGGAATAGGAGTCGTGGTTGATTTGGTGGAAAATGTTACTTAGACACAGTTAGCAGCCTGCCAGTTGAGGGAGGGTGGGTGGAGGTGGGACAACTGTCACATAATGGCAAGTGGCTCATCCTCAAGGAGGTAGAGACTCGTACCTGGTTGAGGTTGGAAGCCCAGTTGTGAGCCTCCTCGGCCTGAGCTTTATCTGTGAGCCGTTTGTCTGTCCTGCTTTCCACTGTCACACTGCCCTCGCCAATTTGCCTAATGAATCGCAGGAACTACACAACAGTGAAAAACAAAAGGAAAACGACAAAAAAAAAGAAGAAAAAAAATCAGCACTTACCATTACTATCTTATCATGCTAATGCTAATATGCTATTAACATAAGAAAATAATTCACCGGAGCACCCAAATATGGCTATAAAGGAAAGGAAAGAGAGTAGAGTGACAGATGTGTAATGAAAGGGGGATGTTGGCCACTGGCTGGAAAGGAAGTTGATGCTCACCTCTGTGTTTTGTAATTTTGGGTCATCAACGTTCGAGACAAGCTCACTGGCTGTCTGCCTCAACTCTTCTCCTGGTTGATATTCCTTTGTCCTGTTAAAATTAACCAGAAAAGATGATCATGATTTTCTGTAGTCATTATACAGGGCATTTGGAAGGTCACTGTGCACTTTATTTACAGTCCTGCTCACCATTATTGGCACCCATGAAGTACTAAATGTGGAATATTTCCTGAAGAAATTGTATCAAGTGCAACAATATTTTTCTATAGAGATCTTGTGTTTGATACAAAAGAGCAAATGATAAGCAATATTTCATGGACAGATGGAAAAAAAAAAGTTTTGGCAATGCACATAAACTGTATGTTTACAGGAAATCAGAATCAGAAAATTATCAAGAGATTTTAGAGCGAAATGTCTTACCGAGTAGGGCTGCACAATATTTTGTTTGAGCATCGTCATCGCGATGTATGTGTGGGCAATAGTCACATCGCAGGAGACGGTGCCCTGTAATATACAGTGAATCAACTGTAATATTAAAAGTGACTGGCAGAGGGAACTTTTTGGACATGCTCAAAAGATAAAACGATTGTACAATTCCTATTTCGCTAAGTAGAAAATGAACTTTCCCAACACTGATCCTGTATTATTTCACATCGCAATACATATCGCAGGTTTAAAAAAAATAAATAAAATCACGATGTCTTTTTTCTCCAATATCGTGCAGCCCTCTTACCCAATATCGTGCAGCCCTATAAGAAAACTTGGTTTGAGGCAAAAATCATGGGTCCTCTAGCAAAACAAAGACCCAAAGCACACATCCAACAGCGCAAAGGAACGTTTGAAAAGGAAAAAATTGACTGTTTTAAAATGGCCAGCAATGAGTCCTGATCTCAATCCAATTGAAAATCTTTGGGGGGTGCTGAAATCTGCCATTGGGGAAAAGAACCCTGCAAACATTCAAGATCTTGAACAAATTGCAAAGGAAGAGTGGGAGAAAATACCATACAAGAAACATTTGGAGGCTTTCATCGCTGCCAAAGCATGTGCAACCAGTTTTTAAGGAGGCGTGCCAATATTGCTGCACATGCTGTCTTTTTTTTTTCTTCTTTGAAATCACAATATCTAAGTTTAAAAAAAAAAGTTGGTTAAATTACTTTGGACCTCCAATTAAAAGATCCTGATGATATAAGTTTGGTACGTTTACATTTCTGAAGATATACAGATTATGCAAAATAATGCCAATAATAGTGAGGAGGACTGTATATTAACAGATTTGTTTCATGTACAGTGGATATAAAAAGTCTACACACCCTTGTTCAAATGCTAAGTTTTGTGATATAAAAAAAGAACAATAAAACATTTGGAAAGTTTTTCTACCAGTAATTTGGCCGATAATACGTAGAACTCAATTTATTTATTTTTTGTTCTTTTCTAGGGGCAAGTAGAAATAAATGACCAAAATAATGTGGTTGCACGCCTTCTAATAACTGGAACTGGGGCTGTGTTCAGATTCAGACTTGCCCAATCACATTGAAACTTTCCTTAAATGGGAGTTTGCACACACATGCCAACATTTAAAATGCCTGTGGATTAACCTCATATACATTTTAGATGTTCTAAGTAGGCTTTTCTTTGTTTTTTGCTTTCTAGCAGAGGCCTGGAGGTTTTGTGCTAACAGTGACATCTATTTCGAACTCTTCATAATTCCCTCCACCGTCCCTGAGGCCCCATTTCCAGTTGAAAAAAAACAGCACCAAACATGATGCTGCTGCCACCACGCTTCACTGTAGGTATGGCATTCCTCAGTGTTGTGTTTGCGCCAAACATACGTTTTTTTAATTAAGGCCAAAAGGTTCAACCTCAAAAAAAAAATAAAATGAAGGAAAATATTTCATTCTGAACACGGCCACATCCCACTTATAAGAGGGTGTGCACAATTGTGCAACTACATTATTTCAGTTGTTTATTTTTATTTCCCCACTAAAAAGAAAGAAAAATCAAGTTGTATAGGTTATAGGCCACATTAATGGTGGAAAAAGCTTTGAAATGATTTACCTTGTTCTCATTTTTGTATTTCACAAAAACCTGCCATTTGAACAGGGGTGTGTAGACTTACATCCTCATGGATTCTTTATTGAAACAGGTCTATAAATAAAAATATGAGCACACAGTGACTTTCCGATCACCCAGTATGTATGCTGGATCAAATGCATTTAGACTGTATGGTATTGATCAGTTTTACTTCCACTTTCCAGCTTAACATAACAATAACACTTTTATATTGTCCTCTTGTGCCTTCGCCTCACCACTCGTTCTCCTTGTCTCCAAAGTCTCCCAGCCACAGCTTCTCCTCTGACTGTTCCAGATATTCCTCTGCCCAGCGTCCAGGATCTGTAAGGAAAAAAAATATGCGCCAGGAGACCACACAGTAAGAAACACTTTATACCAAATGCTGTACTGTAGAAAAATTATGCAGGTTTATGGCTATGTTGAGGTTGTACAAATGCATTTTTTTCGATAAAATAAATAATATATATATATATATATAGATATATATATAGATATATACATAAATTTTTTTTGATTGAATAATTAGAGATAGTGTACAATTACAATTACAATAGAACAGTACACTGAAAGGTAATGACAGCCAACTAGTGACATCAGCTGTTTTTTTTGTTGGTTTTTTTTCTGGGGGGGCATGTATTTGAGAAGCAGTGTTTTAGTCAACTGTTCGACTTTTCTACTCCTTGGCAATGTTTAACGCTTGAAGTCGATTAATCGCTAATCACGTGTTTTTGTTCTCAGGGCATTGAATTGATCGCAACCAGACATGCCCAGAGAATGAAATAACCTGGATGAATGAGACGATTCACAGGCACGTGTTTTTGGTATCCTGTCGAAACAGGTGGCATGAAAAAAAAGGTGGGGGACCGTTGTATTGTGCTAAAAAAAAAAATAGCAATGTTGTCATCAATTCATTGACTTCAACTTGAATTTCATCACATCATCTTGGGGCAGCGTGGGGTTCGGTGGTCCGGTACCCGTGCCCTTCCATTTGAGACTGGTCGGGGCGCTTCGGTTGAGCTAGGGGACTGTCCTGGGGAGTGGGTGGTGTCCCCCTGGTTGGGTCCCCAGCGGGATGGGCGCACTGGCTTGGCCCCCACTTGCGGGTGGAGGGGGCCAGGCCCACCCTTCCTTAATGTGCCGGCTCAACAACTTGTACACCAGACTAACATGCATATGATATGGTGTTCATTCACTCATAAGTTCGATAGACACGCTATAGGCTTTAATTGCTTGTGCTGGAACCACTAATTAATAACAAATGTTATATTAAGATATCAACTCACAGAGCCTTACTGCTGTTTAGACACTATAAAAAGCATGCCACCACACCACTCATCAGTAGCATTGCCTTGCTCATTTCCCACATCCTGTCCTGTCCTGCCCTTATCTGTCCTCTCTCGTCTTGTACTATTGGTTAGTTGTCCTCCGTGCATGTCCTCACTTTGCAAGTAAGGGTTATGCCACCATATATGAAATGTTATTCACTTCAGGTTAATTTAATCATGTCCGTTCCAATACTTTTGCTCACTTGAAAAGTGGTTGGCTTCAAACAAAAGGTGCTCAGTCAGTTGTTTAACACCTCGAGATGTAAATACCATGAAATAAAGGCTGGAATTCTGAACTTTTGTCTCATATTCATCTTTTGATCTGAAACCCAAATGTCTTCAATATACACTAAAAACAAATGAATTGACCTTGCCGTTCCAATACTTTTTGAGGGTGAATGTAAATAAAGGAGTAATATGATGGTAATATAATACATTGAAAAGCATTCATACACTGTGTGAAATAAGACCTTACTGTGCCAAATAAAATAATACAAGAATGCCAATGAAAAACTTATGGCATGAAGTATTAAGTTCAACTCAAACACACCAAGCAGAACTGCTCTAGGAATTTATGAATATGTAAAATATCAATTATGTTGTGTGCCAAAGTGGTACAACATTCTGAAGCTACCTGCGGCCTGAGCGATGAATTCTTTGGTCCAGTCGGCGTCCACTGCGTCACTGAGTGCGACGAGGCCTGCCGTTGACGCCGAATCCGAACCAGAGATGAACTCTGCCGCCCAGTCACCCGAGAGAGCCAATGCTGCCACATCTGGAGCTGTGACGCCACAGTAAACATTACATTAAAGGAAGGCTGGAGACATTCGTAAGGCGAGTTAAACGACGAAAAGAAGAGAGACCTCTCTGTGGAGCCTGTCTGTAGCTCTGCTGGTCAATCTGCTGCATCTCTTCCAGCAGCTGACCCATGTCGAATGTGTGCTGTGGACGTGGGGGTGCCTGGAGGAACTCATTCACCAGCTGGAAATCCCCCAAAAATATGTTAGTATAGCTTTTAACTTCATCATCATAAATCTAAATAATAGTTGGGAAGTGAAAACACGAAAACTGACCTCTTCTTCAGTTGCTATTTCAATGGGAGTTGGGGCAATCTAATATGAAATAAATATTAAAATAATGAGATGTGTAGACTTTCCAAGCATTTCTAAAGTGGCCAATTTCAATAAATGGCTCAAAAATGCACTCACTGTAGGTGTGGAGCGGTGCCGCCATGCCCCACCTTCCTTGGTCATGTGACCAGTCAACTTCATGAGTGGATTGGCTCCGCCACATTCTGCCTCCACCAGCTCCCGCATCGCCATTGCAACACAAGGATGAAGCAATCCCAAATGGGCCACCTGAGAACTGAGAGGAGGATAAAGATGTATTTAGAGGATTTGACGTTTACTTTGTGTTCCCAGTCACAGAAATAAATGGTCAAATAAATACAAACTACAACACAAAGCTTAGTATTACCAGTTAAGACAATGTCAGTGAACATGTTTTAGAGACTACTGCTTTTAACAGCTGAAAGGCCAAGTGAGGCCAAATCTGTGCCCCAGTTATCTTTTGCCACATAACCAAGTTAAAGCTCCATCTGCTGTTTTCCATGTCATTTCCTTGTTAGGCTCAACCATGAATAATGAGGCTGTGATGGGGCATCACGCACGCACGCACACACGCACGCACACACACACACACACACACACACAAACAGCGACACGCTCCACCAGTTCTGCTTCTTTTTTTGTTTTGTCTTTCAAAGCTTCAGTATAACCATGTTATAATGAACAGACTCCCAGACCATACGCATCAGCAGCAATGGAAAAAAAGCTAAAAAAAATTTTTTTTTTAAAAGATTGGTGTCTAAACTCATGCCCCACTAATTTAAAATAAAGAGCAGCAGGTTCATATAATAAAAACGGTAGTGAGAAAAAATGTTTTGCCTGCACTTCAATGTTCACCTTATCCCAATTAATCGCCAGAATAAATAAATCCCATACCTTTAATAGTTCCCTTCTTTTTTTCCCAAGGGGGGAAAAAATCAGGTAGTACTACGAGTTAATTCTTGTGTGACAGTTACCACTATGTGTCATGGTAGACGTTGCCCCCCACAGGTCAAATCTGACATCTGTAAAGGTGTGTTTACAATGTGCAGTAATATGAAGTGTTGTAGCCTATTCAGTGGTCCTAGTTTGAATAGAACCTTGTGGGAATCATCTCCTTTACGTCGTCATTCTTTTCATGACTCAACCTTGAGGTTTACATTCACTCTGTAAAATGTTCACTGACTGAGGGACAGTGTCCTCAGTGCCCTGCATCTCTTCTACAGAAGGCAACTCCACAAGACGGTGCAAATCCCCCACACGAACGTCAATGATTGACATGTCATGCCAGTAAACAACTTCATTTCACATAGCATTTTTTTAAGGGCATGCTGCCAAAAAGCCATAGCCCTCCACAGAGATCTTCGCGAAAGGAGGCGTCCGATAGCAGAGCCCGAGGAGCTGAAGGGATATTTATAGGAAAACCGAAGTTGGAAAGGAGCCATCGCTGGATGTAGTGACTGTGGCAGAATGAATGGTATAAGGTTGATCCAACACAGCGTGGCAGATAATGAGAGCTAGCTGGCTAGCCTGCCAGGAGGCAACTGGTCCCAGGCAGCGAGGATTTACGGCACCGACACAGGTCTAAACCAACCCAGGTTCTACATTTGGCAATTGTACAGCGAGGGAGCCTGGTTAAAGTAAGCCATTTTAAACTAAAAAGAAAAACCTTTCCGGGGGGCGAAGTGGCAGCGAAAACGTGCCTGCGTACTGTCTTTCTGGATTAATAGATAGTTCTCAAATAATTAAATTGGACTGTCAGACTATGACATGATTTTATATCGGAATAGTACAAGGAGTAATGGTTTGATTCTGATTCGGAAGTCCTTCGTTACTGTCAACACGAAAAATCAATCGGGATTTTGAGGGCGAGTCTGAGCCATAATGCTAATGTTATATTGTAACATATATTATTTTAAACAAAACACCTTATTTTGTGCAAAATTACGAAAAATATACATTATTATTAAAGCTCTTTTTTTTTTTTTTAAATGTTCGAATGGACACCAGATGTGGCACCTGTCAAGCTGAGGTTTCAAAATTGTTTAAGCCCTTCAGTCAGTGACAGAGGCATTATCAAACACTGTATATAGAATACGATTGTATATTATATCAATTGTGATAATATTATATTGTAATACATGCGTACATGGAACAGAAGTATCATAATTTGTGGACAATAATGACAAATATCTAATATTATTTAGGATTGTTAAAAAAACTCAGCTCTGCAGTTAAGTAAATTAATGCCACTGGCTACTAAGAGGAAATAAAGTAAGTCCAGTTAAGTAACTCCATGGATTTTTATGCCCAGAAAATAATAAATAAATCACAACGATCAGCCATTCTGCAGTAAAGTACAGAAATATTGAAACGTAGTGCAACAGTTGAGTCTGGCCTACTCAAATCCACCACCGTGGATATGAGTTACAATTTCCAAAAATGAACTGTCAGGAATATAAATCACATCTGCCAGTATTCTTCTCTCAAACACACACATAAAGTGTCATACAAGACAAGATTCCGTCCTCTGTTATCAATTACAGACGAGGCCATGACTAAATGCCAGGCACTAATTCACATTGTGGTGATACAATCAGGATGGAAGTAAGAGGATTATAATACGATATTAATACGCACTCACTGGACACAACATATCAGACAGGTGTAATCAGACACAATATAATATTTGCATCAAACATTATACCTTTGTTATCCAATCTTCCCTTTTCTACAGTCCTTGTCAGGGTCACAGTGTGAAATGGAGCCTATCCCAGCTGACTTTAGGTGAGAGGTGGGCTACACTTTCGAATTGTCGCTAACCAATCGCAGGGCACATAAACAAGGATTCACATCAGTGGACAATTTAATATAATAAATTCTGAATTTTGATCGATACTTGACAGGTTCAACATTTTAGAAACAGCCCGCCGTATGATGCAGTGCCGTTGTAAACAATTTCAAACTACAATAATAAACATATTGTTATACTTGTATCACAAAACTGAGCATTTTTATATTGGAAAAGGTAGAATTAGAGATACAACTGTTGTATTGATCTTATTAGCGGCTCCTAACTAAATGTCAGGCAGTGAGTGTACAGTACTACAAATTATACCAGAATGACACCTGTTTACACACCACTGATCAGGCAACTGCTGAAGCCTCGGTTTTATTATATTAATAATTTCCATTTGTATATGTATATTGAATCAATTAATCCGAAACAAGTACAAAAGCCAAGCAGAAGTAGAATGGATATGCTAAGTGACAGGGTTCATTGTCATGTGTCAAATGATTAAACAGTGACCACGGTGCTTAAGACTGAATATGCCTTTACCCAAAAATATCAAAATTATCGTTTGACTTATGTATTACGCTTCTAACTAAAGTAGTAGGAGCAGCAGCGCTCCAAACCCAGCATGTTTTCGAAACGAGTCAAAACGCACCCAACAATAGCAAGCTAAATGTTAGCTCGCAAAGCTAATTAGCCATGGGGCTAACATGCCAAGGGCAGCGGTGAGGAAGAAGTCAGCTCGCCGCGGAAGAGACACAGAGAGACGGATAGCGTGACGTGCAACTCACGACCGACAGAAGCTGCTGCCTGGAGCTTCACCCCCGCAGTCCCTCCTTCTCCGATACGTCCGCTCACTCTGTTGTGCTTTTACAACCGCGTCTGGGCCAAAGCTGACGTCGTTAGACTGCCATCTCTCACAGGAACAGCCACTAAATCGTCCGTCGTGTGTTGTTGTAAGCGCAGCTCTTTTATTTACCTTCCTCCTCCATGACACACTGACTGCACAGTGAGTGCACGCTTAGCCCAAAGAACAAGCTCTTGTTAACGAACGTCTGAACCCTATTCTTGAACGGGTTTACGTACGTGCGCCGGCGCACCAACTTCTTTGAAGGAGTTACGTCAAAATATTCGGCGTAAAATAGCAAAGTTCAACAGTTGTTTGTCAGGGGCTAAAAAAAAACATTAAAATATAATACTCCGTGTACAATGATGACAGTTTAACTAATCATGTTAAATTTTATCCCACCCGATAATGGTGTATTTTTTTACTATGTACGTATGGTGACGACCTTTAAATAAATTATGCGAGCATGTGATTCGTCAAATCATGTCAATTTTTTTTTTTTTTTTTTTTTTTTTTACTTTTTAGCTGCTGGAAATTGTTTAAGTAAAAATATAGAAGTGAAACAATGAAATTATTAATCGACAATTAATTGACTACTCTTGATAAGTGAATAATCGATTAGAGCAATTGTTTAACTTGGAATTATCCAAATCCTCTGATTTCAGCCTCTCAACAGTAAATATTCTCTTATTTTTGCTGTCTTCCACGTAAAAAGACGGATCATCTTTGTGTTTAATCCAAATAAAAGATTTGCAAACATCTGGTTTTACTTCGGAAAACAATGATCAACATGAGCTTTGGTGTTTTACACATAAAATGTATATTTGATTGAACTATGGTGGCACCGCAAGGTGTTCAGTGCATGCACACCCAAGCCTTTATGGGTCCTTAAGCAGAATTTGACCCTACCACCCCCTACACCTCCTTCCCCCATCGGGGAATGTCTATATGTGCCTTGCTACTGGCTGCCGACCAGTCCAGGGTGTTCTACCTCTTGCCCAAACTCAGCTGGGTTTGTTATATGCCTATTCCTGAAGTTGTGACTGTCAGTTAGGCCTTGTAATTCAATTAACAGTAACTGCCCACCATACAACGTGTTTATCTGCCCATTACATGATCAGATAGACTGGGTGAAGATCCAGAGCCACTTTCATGTGACAGCATTGCCTGAAGCACTATCAAGAAGAAAAAGCCACATTCCCCACATGTGAGACTCCCCCTGCAATCAAGTCAAAGCCAAAAGGTAAGTAGAGCTGCATTGTTTTGTTGGCTGCACAAATTAGCATTAGCTAACAGCATTAGCTTCTTGCTTGGTGAAGTTGTTGATGGGTTGGCGGTGGTGACGGGGTACAGGGGTTCCTTGACTTACAAGTTTAAGTCGTTCCGTGAGTGTGACTGAGCTCGCAGCTCAGTTTCCTCGTACCTCAAACTGTAAGTGAGACATGGGATACTGGGCAGATGTTGTGGCGTTCTTGCTAGCAGCGGCCTGTCTGAAGCTCACTCGTACCTCAAATTTGGCTCACAACACAAAGCAAAAAAATCAACCGAGCAACAACTCAGAAGTGGAAGAAACCGTAAATTGAGGCACTTGTAAGTCAAGGTACTGTTGCATTTGTGTTTGGTACTGTGTCTATATGCCACATACACACGGTTTAGTGTATGAACTGCTTACCTCCATGCATAAAAAAAGCTTTTATTGTCTTTATAGGTGCTGGGCTTTTGCAAGTAGAGGCTACTCTCGTCACATTGCTGAGGCTCCGCCCCTGGTCAGCATAGTAATGAAAGGTGGACTCGCCATTGGCCGAGCAGTGTATGGCGCGGGATGCGGTCTGTCTCATTTGCATGCAGGAATTAAGGCGGAACCTTTAAGTGAAACCTTGGTCCACGTGTAATTTAAGTGGACAAATATTGCTTTGTATCAAAAACTGTGCTGCCTGACATCCACGCAAAACGCTCACTGGTGTTTTCATTCACACAGTGTAAACGTCATTCGCGCTGTATGTCGCGTATTTTAGGTATATTTGTGTTCTTGCCGTATTTGTATGGCTCCCAAGGGGAAACGTGTGTGTGTGTTTATGTGCGTGTGTGTGTGTGTGAGAGAGAGAGAGAGAGAGAGAGAGAGAGAGAGAGAGAGAGAGAGAGAGAGAGCGAGCAAGCTGCAAGGCACTCTCTGGGTAGGCCACGCCATTTAAAGGCACATTACACAAATGTACTACGGTGTGTTTGTCTTTCGGCTCAATTATATTTAAAACCAGTTTATTTCTTAAATTCGCTTTAATTTTATATTTTATGATGCAGTGCTATTTTCTTATTAAAAACGTAACAAAATATTGTGGTGCTTTTTGGAGGGCCTGGAACTAATTCATGGCGTTTCCATTCATTTCAGTGGGAAGAGTTGATTTGAGATATGTGTGATTTGAGTTACGAGCATGGTCATGAAGCAAATTAAATTTATAAGCCAAGGCACCACTGCACAGTATTATTAAAATGCGTGAACAAACACAAAAAATTACCTTTTCTTTGTAATTTTTAAATATAAGATGCATTCAAGTGTCTGCTAGACTGAAACATTCAAGGTGTGAAAAAGGGGGGGAAAGACTTATCGCAGAGACGTCATATATTGTTTTTATTATGAATTTTGTCACAATGTCCAACAGTTTTCTCTCAGTAACAATCCATCTCATCATCGCTGTATCAGTAATTACAGGTAATGTTCCAGTAATGAGCGTAATACAATATAAGTTATTCAATGCAATGTTTACACTCCTTTGTGACATTACACTCCCCCCCAAAGAACAAAAAACAAACAGGCTTTATTATTATTTATTTACGGACAGGGTTTTCTTGTTTTTTTCCTTATAGCACTGCACATTGAAAGGCTACACAGACTGACAACAACAGACACAGAGGTGGGGGAGCGGTGTTGGAGATGAGGCTGTTTGGAGGGGTGGGTGAAAAGCACAAGTTGTACATTCGTTGAAGGGAAGTATCAGATGGAAGATATAAAACTGAATAGTAATGCAAAAGAGTGTGAAAGATTGCGATGCCACGTTTATATACAGTTGCAGGTATTACAACAAATGTGCCTTCCTTTTTTATCTGTGATTCCTATATTGACAAATTCTTAAATTACAACAGTATTAGACACAAAAGTAAGAGACATTCATCAAGCCAGTTATCATCTTCACCACGACTACTAGTATTCTTTTCCTACTGTTTTCTCGATGCTGGAATAGGCGATTAACAAAAACAGGGAAATGACTGTCTGCTCCCTCTTCAAGTGTGCTGAAAAAGTGGCTGCAGTAGTAATTCATAACAGCAATAATCATAATATTTCTCATTGTATGTACATACAGTTCATTACAATCAATACAGTCAAAACTGCCCAAGCTGAGCTGACATTCCGGGATAGCGTGGGGGGGATAGCGTTGTAGTGTGTAAGCGTATGTGGTGACAAGAGTGTGTGCTTTATGTGGTTTAAAGACATTCCAGACATCAATTTGAAATGCATTAGAGCAGTGATTTACTGTCTATTTTTTATGTAGATTGAATTGAGAATTAAGTCAGATTTTATTTTATTTTTTTAGAGAAGCCATACTGTTATGAGAATAGTCAAATACTATTACCCAAAAAGTTGTAATGTTATGAGAACGAAGTCTCTTTTTTTATGAGTCATAATATTACAAGAAACAAGTTCTAATGTTATGAAAATAAAGTTGTAATCTTTTTCAGAAAAAATGGTCATATGCAAATTAAGAAGTCTTAATGTTATGCCAATTCATTAATTTGTATTTTTTCAAGAAAAAAAATACAATTATTTTGAGAATCGTAGTAAAATGTTTTAAGTTTGCAAGACAAATTGTGATATGAATTGTGTGATACAAAAAACTAATTATGATAATAAAGACTATTATGAAAAAAAAAGTTAAGACTAAATTTAGTGAGTAAAGGGCAAGAATGTCCAAATTTCCACACAGACAAAAATGCAAAAAAACCTCAAAATATTGCAACTTTATTCTTCTTAAGTTGCATATTATTTCTTATATTATCTCTTTTTTCCTGTAATCAAATTGCAATGCCTTTTCTATTTTCTTGTTGTATTACGACTATTCTTGTAAAAATTACAACTATTTTCCAACTATTTTGTCATAAATTCCAACTTAATTCTCCAAACACTACGGCATTATTGTGGGAGTAGCCTTTTTTTTCTTTTCAGTGTGTCCCTATTGCTCCATCACAGATGAAAGTCTTACGAAACACAATTATTTATCGCGGAATGTGTAGAGAGGTCGCAAAGGGGAAGGAGACAGCTTGTGCCCAGACTTTGTGGTTCACTCTATTGAGTTGTATCTGTATGTATCTCTCTGTGTGTGTGTCAGCATGTGGAAATCAGGGCTTTTGCCTACTTATTCAAGCAAAGATTTAATTGTGTGTTCAATAACAAAATACAATACAATCACTTATTGTTTTGTTGTTTAAACAAAGCAGCCTCATTCATCCAGCATCACACTATACAGACACATTATTATTATTATTATTATTATCATCATCTTGTGATGTCGAACTGGTGCACCACAAATCATTTGTGTGGCTCAGGCAGTTCAATTACATTGAGTGTATACATTGTGCCGCTGAACATCGAAGTGGAGAACGACTGCCCGTCGTCCGCTATAGGTCACGTATGGTGTCGTGTGGCTGAGTATTACATCAAATGTGTTGTGTGTTTTTGCAGGTGTACATTCCATACATGATCAGAAAATCCATGAGAACTGGTGCAGGGGGTTACATGCAGCTTAGTAGCGACAGGCGTTGCCATCCCTCCCCTCCTTCTTGAAGATGATCCGCTGGTCGTCGCTGGCATTGTTGGGCGACTCGCCCACCTCCTCTTCCTCCTCCTCCTCCTCCTCCTCCTCGCCTTCTCCTTCCGTGTCAGCGGACATGCCCATGTGAGACTTGTAGGACTGCAACAACAGCATAGGAGAAAAATGTACTCACATTCTGCAATTTACGAGACTTAGTAATACATTTCAAGAAAAAATGTATTATGAGAATAAAGATATTATCTCATGGGGAAAATTTGGATAGATCGATACATTAAGGTGTTAAGTCATAGTTTAGTAAGGAGTAACAATTACATTGAAAAAGATAAGATCACACCCACATGTGGTGATTTTACCTCCATGGGGTTGACGATAATGGTGAGTGCAGAGTCGTCCCACTGGCCGCCGCCCTCCTTGGCGGCCTCGCGGGCCTCCTCACTGCGGCGGTGGATGGAACGGATCCGGAAAATACCCAGGATCACCATGATGACCAGAAAACCCACACACACCATGATGATGATGGTGGCTGCCCCGGGGACCACTGACAAACAACACCGACATGTCTTTCAGCAAAATGGATAATCACATTCATGATCTGAAGATGAATTAGATGTAGAGGCAGTCTCGTGTAATACAACCAATCACAGCATTATGACCACTTGCACGATCTAATGAGATCCAGTATAAGAGCTGTGAACAAAATTAAGTTTAAGAAAGAGCTATTATTTTAACAATACAGTTGGCACTCAGGTTTGCCATTGTAAACTGAACATCAGCTACTGTGTATCCACTCCTGAAAATAGTCTCTTATCACAACACTTACCATAAGCTACAACACCAAATTATTAAGCCTAACATACTATTGACATAAACTGTTTAAAATGCGAACAGCGAACATGTCACCTGAGTTGCGATGTAGGCTGGGCAAGGCGTGTCCACTGAGCTCGCCCGCATGTTGATGGAGAAACTGTTGCTGGGAGGCCATCAGGTGGGATGGGCGGTACATACTATCCAAGGAGTGGAGAAAATTCACCTAAGAGAGGAAGGAACAAATCAATATCGTGAAATTGAATAATGTTCAGTGCATTTCCAAAAGGATTTGCTCTTTCACAAAGGTTTTTGGGAGCATCACACAAAGAATCACGCGTCTCCTCACCTCCAGAGTCAACTCATTGCTGGTGTATCTGCCGTTCATCTCGGAGCAGGACAGACGAAAGCGTCTCTCGAAGCGGGACGAGCTCCTGGACAGTCGGTAGCGGACTGAGCGAAGGACGTCCTCGTACACAGAGATGGATTCAGCACCTGGAGAGCCAGGGAAAAGATGTAATTGAAACCGTGTATAGTGAACACAAAAAACACTCCAGACAGTATCAAATGAACTTTGAAATGTGAAAGCAAAGAGGATTGGGTCCCCATTCTATTGGTTTACTTTAATGGTATTTTCCACCTGATTTCTTTCAAACATCCAAATCATTATTTTATTTGTACATAAATGAAGGCTGTAACTGAAGTAAGACCAGTTTTGAAATGAATCATACTGAGAGATGGTCTCAGTGTCAGTCATTTCAAGTCTTGGAAGTAGTTTGCTTAACCTGTGCAATGTCACATTACCTTTTTTGTATTGACTGAGGCTCCTTCAGGCCTGAATAAGAAGTTGACCAGAAACAGAATTGGATCCTCTTTTGAATGAACTTGCAATGTTAATGCAAAAATAATTAAGCCCACTTTCTGTTGGTTTACTTCTATAGTGTGTTCACCCCGAACACACCATATGAGCTCTCCATTGCATTGGTTTCCAAAGTTGTAGGCTCCATTGTCTTAATTACCTGTAATAGCAATGTAGGCGGTCGTATTGATGATCTCCAAACCCCGTTCTCGCACAACATCCATATCAACCAGAAGCTCCTCCCTCTCTGGGTCTAGCTCCTCGCCCAGAGGTTGAACCTCACAGCCGTCCAAAGTATGGGCCACTGCGTCAGACATCAGCGCTGCAATACCACGTAAAAAGCAATTGACAAATCGCTATCATCTATGGAGAAATTGTTGAAGATTACATATGCCCTGTTTCAATAAGAAGTAGGGTTCAGTTTGGTTCAAGGTTTTCCTTGTGTTTCCATTGTCAGATGTTAAGGGTACACAAACATCCTACGGGATATCATCCCACTTTCTAGCCCCCTTTCGTTGGGGTACCAGCCACATGGACACAATATGGCATCTAAGTGCAGGGTGGAGTTAAACATAATGCTGTCTGTTAATTGGTCAACAGACAATTTTTGCTTTCGTGTTATCAACTTTGTCTAGTGTCAAGTTCCTTCCCACCAGAGCATACTGGAGGATACTGAGGCATGCCACAGTATACCGAGGAATACCAAACCGTACCAAAACATAAGAAAGCATACAGAGGAATGCCAAAGCACAACGAAGCATACCGAAAAATACTAAAGAATAACGAAGCATACTGAAGTTTACCAAAAGATACCGAAACATACTAAAGAATACCAATGTTTACCAAAACATACAGAAGCAAACCGAGAAATACCAAAGCTCAAAGAAGCATGCAGAAGAATACCAAACATACTGGAGCATACGAAGGAATACCGACCCACACCAGGGAATAAAGAAGCATACCAAATCATAACAAAGCATTCCGATGAATATCAATGCATACCAATGAATACCAAAGCATACAGTATCAAGGGCTACCTGAGGCATACTGAAGCATACCAAAGAATATCACAGCATACCAAGTAATACCAAAGCATACAGAATGATACTGAGGAAAATGGAAGCATATCGGAACATACCCAAGAATAGCGAAGTATATCAAACCATACAGAGGAATACTGGTCTACGGAAGCGTACCAAAACATACGTAATCATAGCGAGGAACACCCAATCATACCAAATAATCAAGCATACATGGCATAAAGATGCATACCCAAAAATAACGAAGCATACAGAGGAATAATGAAGCATACCAAAGAATACTGAAGGATACCAATGTATACCATGGCACACCAAGGAATACTGAAGCATACATATCATGGCATAACAAAGCATACCGACAAATAGTGAAGCATGCAGAGGAAAACCGAGGCATACCAAGGAATAATGAAGCATACAGAGGCGCACCAAAGCTTACTGAACCCTGACAAAGGGCTCTTGAAAAGTGAGACAGTTCAGATTGGATAATTTGGGACCCGTTACAATGGAAAAAGTTAAAGGTGTATGATACCGAACTGAACCATACTGATTGATCTAGTCAACAGATATGTATTTCTTTGACTTACCACCGCCTTCCATCCCCTGTGCAGCCGTGTTGACAGCATGCGTTAGCGAACAGACAATCCGCAGCTCGGGGAAAAGAAGGACGCCCCGGGGGCCTTCGAACTCAGGAGCAGGGCGAGCCAGATGGGGGCCGACCCCGGACAGTGAGATCTGAGGAGCATCGGGCTGGAGGACCACCAGGTAACCTTCCAGCGGCTTCAGGGACAGACAACTCTCCTCGTTGAAACATCTAGCAGGGTTGAGAAGCAGACCGTTAGCCAGAAAACTCTGAAACTGAAATTAACAAAGTTTATGTGATCCCTCCTACTTCTTTAGCCAGCAAATAGTTTGAGCCTGAATCCACAGTTCCCTCTGCTCTGCTGGTTGCTGCCAAGTAGCACTATTTACCTTAATTGGCTTGCAATGCTTCACTTCTTTAGCCTGCAAATATGTTTAGCCTGAATAAACAAAATAAAATAAAAGAACCACAGTTGTTTTTGCCACTAGCCTTAACTGATACAATGCTTAAGCAACAATTAGCGAATTGATTTTCATGTACACCTCCCTTCTTGAGCCAGCAAATAGGTTTAGCCTGAATCAACAGTTCTCTCTGCTGGTTGCTGCCAAGTCAAACACTCCTTTTTGTCACAATTTCTTCATGACTTAACTGACAAAATGCTGAAGAAACAATTCACTGACTAACCGGTGTTTATGGCCCTCCACTTCTTTAGCCAGCAAATAAGTTAAGTCAGAATGAAAGGCTCCCCCTTCTGGTTGCTGCCAAGGTGTGCACTCCATTTGGCCTGAATTGTCCATGACTTAATTGGCCAAATGCTTCAGAAACAATGAGCACACTAATTGATTTTTATTGCCATCCCTGATTCTATAGCCAGCAAATACGTTGGGCTTGAATCAACAGCTCCCTCTGCTGGATGCTGCCTCGCACCACACTATTTTCTTTTTTTTTGCCACTAGATTTGATCAAAACGCTTAAGAAACAATTAGTTGACTATTGATTTTGTATGGACATACCTACTTCTTTAGCCAGGAAATAAGCTAAACCTGCATCAAGAGTACTAAACTTTTCCTGCATCTCTGCAAGATGTATAAACAAAACGCTTATGAAACAATTCGTTGACTGATTGATTTTAATGGCCATTCCTAGTCAAAACGGTTGCAATCCACTTGTTTAGCCAGCAAATAAGTTTAGCCTGAAAAATCCACGCTTGCCTCTGCTGATTACTGCCAACTGGCGTGCTCCATTTTGCCACCATTTCTTCGCAATTTAACTGGCAAAATGGTTAAAAAACAAAAAATAAATTACTTGACAAGTTAATTTTCATGGGCATCCCTACTTCCTTCGCCAGCAAATAAGATGAGCCTGAATCAAAAGCACTCTATTATACCTCCATCTCAAGATGTTACTAACAAAATGTGTTAGAAACAGTTCATGGATGAACTGAATTAAATGCGCGTCTGTGGTCAAAATAGTTCAATGAATCAATAGCTTCCTCCGCTGATTGTTCCCAAGTAGCACATACTGTTGGGATAATTCTGCCTCAAATTCCAGAAGACAGTCGTTTTGTTAAATACTGTACCATTAATATAGACAAATATTATTATTATTATTAATCAGTTTATTTGAAAGGGGACAATGCAATTTCATAAAACACATGAGGTACGCATGGTTAAAAAAGCCAGAATTAGCCAGAAGGCTAGTTTTCATCTGTAGTCCCCTGGCCATGATGTAAAAAAGCAGTAAAATACATCTACAAGACAATATAATACAGGATACATAATCAAAGACTTACTATACTATTAAGAGAGAATAAAAAATATATGCCATATGATTGCAAAATATTTATACATTTGCTTGATAAATCAGTATGATGATATTTGCGGGTGGATTAAGCACAGCACGTGTGAATGCGTGTGTTACATTTCCACTATCACAGTGAGCAGCTGCTTCTATCGGCTTCTCCAGAAGGGCCTGCTGTTCAGCCATCTGGGTTACTTCCTGGCCCAAAATCAATCTAATCTTCACACACACGCAATGAAATAAGGAGGAGGGGGCGGGGGTGATATAAAGAAAAAAGAAAAGTCATGGCACACTTGAGCTGAAACTAAAACAATCTCTTTATGACCTTGAATTGTTGAGAGAGAAACCCTACCGCACCAACATGTGGCCTAGAAATCCTCCATCCATTTTCTATCGGGCTTGTCCTCATTAGGGTCCCGAGTGAGCTGGAACCTATCCCAGCTGACTTTAGCCATCCTGGACTGGTCACCAGCCAATCACAGGGGAAATAATTTTAATTTTAAAGACAGATGCATTATGTGCTCGGGCTTTGAGTTTGATGCGATCTGCCTTGTCAGCAGCTTACTTTTTCGCTCTCTCTCACTCTTGCTGTGGTATAAATATAAATACGCAGCTCACCACATACATGCACTGGACTGCACTAATCTGAGGGGGAATTAATATTTCACCAGCGAAAAGCGACAACTAAAGCCAGAGACGCAGTTGTGTAGATGTAGAGCATGCTGGAGCATTAACTTTAGACAAAAGACTGTTCTGTGCATTTTACTGTACCTTTGATTGACTTCTTCACCTTTACTAAAGACAGTGATAAAGGAATAAATGATCAATGCAACATCCAAATCAACTGAGTTAGAAGGCACATTTTATTTCTTGAAAAAAGTGCCAGTAGATTGTTAAAATATGGGACACACAAAAAAAAAAAAAATATATATATATATATATCAGCGCCGATTTCAACCAGATACATTGAACAAAAATAGCCTCTTTGTAATGACCCAATTCTGTTAAAAACATTGACAGTAATAAGACCATTTAGCAGATATTTGATGTGAAGTGTGGACTCTTGGATATTAAGTATTCAGTTTAGTTAAAAGTGATAAATATAGAGAGCTTGTAGCATATCCACCAGGGAATGTAGTTACAAACAACACTTTTTAAAGATTACTAAAAAACAAATATCACCTTATTCACAAATCTTTTGTCAATAATATTGTTAAATGTAATCCCTCCACACTTTAAGGGCCCAGTAAAGTGAATAGAGTGATTTGATTCTAAATATTTAAAATTAAAATAATTTAAAATATTTCAAGATAGGCGGCACGGTGGCCGACTGGTTAGAGCGTCAGCCTCACAGGTCTGAGGAGCGGGGTTCAATCCCCGGTCCCGCCTGTGTGGAGTTTGCATGTTCTCCCCGTGCCTGCGTGGGTTTTCTCCGGGCACTCCGGTTTCCTCCCACATCCCAAAAACATGCATTAATTGGGGACTCTAAATTGCCCGTAGGTGTGAATGTGAGTGCGAATGTTGTTTGTTTGTATGTGCCCTGCGATTGGCTGGCAACCAGTTCGGGGTGTACCCCGCCTCCTGCCCGATGATAGTTGGGATACGCTCCAGCACGCCCGCGACCCTAGTGAGGAGAAGCGCCTCAGAAAATGGATGGATGGATATTTCAAGATAATTGCTGGCAACATTCGCAAAAACTGACAACTACGGTATTTCATACTCAGTTGTGGAGATATAGCGTTAAAACGGTGTTTCACCATTTCAGTTTAACTGATTTTTTGGGGGTGTGGCCAGAATGGCACCATGAGATGCACTTTAGAGTTCGGCACAAATCTCTCCTCCCCACTATATTAGAACTCGAGGGCCTTTGTTCACATCAGCGGTCATTTGGCTGGGTTCCTTTGTGACCTCCTGGATGAGTCGTTGCTGTGCTCTCGGGGTAATTTTTGTCGGCCGGGCACTCCTGGGAAGGTTCACCACTGTTCCATTTTTCTCTCACCGTAGTTCGCTGGAGTCCTAAAGCTTTGGAAATGGCTTTGTAACCCTTTCAAGACTGATAGATGTCAATTATTTTATTTCTCATCTGTTCTTGAATTACTTTTTCACACAGGACCAGGGAGCTTTGAATTGTTTCCACCATCACCCCCGTGAATAAATAAAATCACCATTTAAAAACTAAATTTTATGTTTACTTGCGTTATCTTTATCCAATATTTACATTTGTTTGATGATCTTAAACATTAAAGTGGAGAAGATATGCAAAAATATAATAATTTGAGAAGGGGCAAATATTTTTTCACGGCACTGTAGCTAGACCTACACGCCACGCGAGTTGGTGGCGTAACTCGCTTGGCGTTGCCTCCCAGTCTTAGTTGCACTTGGTTTTTCACAGTGGCTGTGAGATGGGCGCGCATGGAGTCACAAATCAACAAGGACGGTGACGCGTGGAAAAAAACATCCGGTCTCTTTACGTACACCTCACTCAGCCACTCTCTCATTTTCTCCTCGTCCATCCAGCCCTTTTGATTGGCCTTAACGATGACTTCGGCTGGAACCTTTTCTTTAGGCAGTGTCTTCCTCTTAAAAATCACCATAGGTGGCAGTTTCTGTCCATTACCACGGCAACCAAGCACAACAGTAAAAGCCGACTTCTCGTGCCCCATTGTGCGTATCGCTACCGTGGTGGTCCCCTTCTTCTCTACAGTGTGGTTCACCGGGATGTCGAAAGTGAGCGGCACCTCGTCCATGTTGGTGATGTGGTTGGGCTGGATGTGTTTGTCGGCAATCTTTTTACTGCAGTAGGAGCGGAAGATGGCCAGCTTTTCCTTGTAATCCGCCGGAGGTTGCTGCACCACGGTAGTCCTTGCCCGGATGGATAGATGGCGCCGTTTCATAAAACGAAAGCACCAAGACGGACCTCCTTGAAAATGTTCGATTTTAATTTCTTCTGCAAGCGTTATTGCACTCAGTCGAATGGTGACTGTAGAGACGCTTCTCCCGGCTGTTCTTTGCTCATTAATCCATTGCTCGAGTTGGTCTTCCAACTCGGGCCACCTCGCCTTGTTTCCGCGGAAACTCAGCTTCATCTTCTTGACTTGGCGAAGCTTGTTTTCCTGCTTCCTCCACTTGCGAACCATGGATTCGTTGATCTTGAATTCTCTCGTGGCTGTTCGATTCCCATGTTCCTCCACGTAACTGACAGCTTGCAGTTTAAACTGTGCTTCGTAAGCGCGTCTCTTCGTAGGTGCCATTTTCGGGGGTCCTTAGCCAAACTGATGTTTTTTTGTACAATGCACATACCGGCGCTATATACCTACTGGGGGCGTGCCTTTAGCGTCCTCCTTCACGCTCACCCTTCCCCCTTTACGTCCGCATGCTGTACTCAGTCACGTCCGCCTTTCCTCTATATAAGCAGCGTGTCGGCAGGAAATGCTCCCAGTCAGTCAAGCGGAGCGCTAATCACACAGCAACATTTATAGATTTTGGAACTCGGTGCACACATAAGACTTTTAAGTGCGCCTTATGGTCGTGAAAATACAGTAATCTTTTGCCCAACACAAAATTGCATTTTCATGTGAAAATGTAAAATTTTCAAGGTCGGGCATATTTGTGGAAGGTATGGCATCGACACTCACTTGCTACAGAAGTGTTTTGCTAGTTGAACTTTGCTGTGACAACTTTTGCGCTGACCAACCAACCAGAGAACAGAAAATTGTTGACATCATCGTCTGTGAGGACGAATTTGAAGTCTGATTGGTTAAATAACAGTCCCATTTCTAATTAGTTAAAGTTACCTCGGTATTCCGAAGGCTGTCTGCAGATTAGATTGACATGGCAACACATAGAGGCTGAAATATGGTTGGACAAGAAAATATAAAAAAAAAAAAAATCTACATCCACATACACTGGAAGTAGTGCAGCAAAGAGAAATGCCACAAAACGAAGAAGATAGACTGTAGGGAATAAGTTAATATGATTTCATGGAACAAATATAAAATTGTTCTTTTCAGCCAATTTTGTTCAATTTACAAAAGACAAAGTACCGTATTTACTGGCTATTTCTAGCTACACAGACAGTTTCATACTGCAATAATAAAATAAAAAGAGCCCACGGCAAGTAGCAATTTGATGTAAGCATGCAGAAACTGCTGGGTCTTTACAAGAGTTGGAATTTGAATCATCTCTTCTTTGCGTTATTTGAAAAGCTAATTGAGTGGCCATGAGCTGCTGCCAATTGAATTAAGTCCAACTTGACTTTACCGGAGCTCAATAGGTAATTTGAGTGTGCAACCTGCGGTTTGCCAAGAAGATGGCAGGTGACTTTGGGGCTGAAGTGAGCAAACAGGAGATCAGATACTTGTAGTTATCTCTTGATGATTATTTTCCCTTATCAGCGCTGAGGCAAGAGTCATGTTTGATGAGTTCATGAGGAGGAGGAAAAGGAGGAGGGGGAGGAGGAGGAAAAGGAGGAGGGGGAGGAGGAGGAAGAGGAGGCGGTCACAGGCCCCGGAGTGACACTTTATGTGACAAGTGCCTGGGGCTGCAATGTCTGGCAATGTAATATTTCCACCACAAAACATTCCACTTTCACAGTTTACATCATGAAGGCGCAACCCCTCAGCCTGACTTCATTTTGTATTGATTGTGCAGCCAAGAGGGGAATAAAAAGTCTATTATAGAAGCTTGGCAACCGCGCTCCATTTCTGGCTCGAGTGTGCTTTTGCAAATGAAATAAGTCTATCCACTTGCTGTGTGCTTGCACTCAAATGTGTTTCATGGTGATTAGATGCCATGAGGAGTTGCGGTACCTGAACGAGGTGGTAAGTTTGAGGGGTCGCACTCCGGGCGTGGCAAAGCGGAGGGAGTTCCTGTAGGTCACCTGCTGCACGGCACGGTTAAAGCTCTCAATGTCGTCCCCCTCCAGGACTAACACTGACTGGCTTGGGTTCACGTGCACCTGAAAACATCAAACAGAAAGTTAGAAAACTGCATTTAACCAAGCTAAATACATTTTATATATTCCATTCTATCAAGAGTCCTGTAATATGTCTTGCATTAATTTAGCCATTTATTCCTAAAATTGCTTCATAATATATCATTCATTTTTTAAAACATTCATTTATCAAATTAAATAATTGGTTAATTGATGTACTGTAAATAAAAAAAACCCTACATAAACAATTTTAATTTGTTCAACATTCAACATTTAATAAAAAAAAGTGACAAAACTAAACATTAGTAAAATAAACATTCAACATTAGTAAAATAGACATTCAACATTTTGTTATCTATCCATCCATTTTCTGAGCCGCTTCTCCTCACTAGGGTCGCGGGCGTGCTGGAGCCTATCCCAGCTGTCATCGGGCAGGAGGCGGGGTACACCCTGAACTGGTTGCCAGCCAATCGCAGGGCACATAGAGACAAACAACCATTTGCTCTCACATTCACAACTGTAATATAAACTATAAACTGTACAGCAGAGAACACTGTACATTAAATGGAATATTATTAAATGTCATCCTCCATGTCACTGCTCCTTTAGTGACATGGAGGAATCTCCTGCTAGGAGATTGTTATAATCATCTCCTCAATGTTATGAGGCCCAACACAATTCCCTGAAGGGTTGTTACCTTCATTCCAGATCCCAAAGTCTCCAAGTCTCCAAAGTCCAGGCCCTCCCTGCAGGCGTACAGACACTCCACCACACTGTGAGGCTCCACGCTGCCCGGACGCACCGTCAACCCCGACAACAGGCCGTGGTAACCTCCCACATATTTCACTGATGCCCAATATCAGACATGAACACTTATTCGGATCAACAAAAAGCATCAACACAAGCGAAAAGAGTAACCCTACGAGGGGCCGCCAGGAACATAATTCAGGATTACCTCTCTCACACACACAGCTACTGAAACGCTCTCATGCTCAATAATGAAATACTCTCATACTCAGTACTAAAACGCTTTGACACACACTTATGATTTTTTTTCCCCACTGACACACGCAACTAAAACGTTCGCACACACATTACTGAAAGGCTCCCAAACAGACTTACTGAATGTTTGGCTCATAAACACTACTGAAACACTCTCGCACTCTAAAATATTCATTCAAAACTACAGTGCTGAAACGCTCACAATGAAATGCTTACACTACTGAAACGATCCCACACACAAAAGTGAAACGCTCTCGCATTCACTACAATAACGCTCTCACACCCTACTGAAATTCTCACATGTATATATACTACTGAATGTTTTTTTCGCTCACACGATGAAATGCCGTCACATACACTACTGAAATGCTTTCACACGGACTACTGGATTTACAACACAACCACATTTTTTTTTTTACTCATTTACACTACTACGCTACTTATTTTTGTTCGTTCACACACACTCCTTAAAGACTCTCACACACAATACTGAATTTTTTGCTTATATACAGTACACTACTAAAGCACGCTCACAAACCCCACTAAAACACGTATTTCAGCATATTATACAGTCCCCTCCAAAAGTATTGGAACTGCAAGGTCAGTTCCTTTGTTTTTGTTGTATACTGAAGACATTTGGGTTTCAGATCAAAATATGAATATGAGACAAGAATTCCATCTTTTATTTCATGGTATATACATCTAGGCGTGTTAAACAACCCAGGACATATCGTCTTTTGTTTGAAGCCACCCACTTTTCAAGTGAGCAAAAGTATTGGAACATGTGACTGATGGGTGTTTCTAGTTGCTCATTAAATAGTGCTTAGTTAGGCAAACATGAAGAGGTGTCTATGGGGGGAAGGCAAACCATTTTGAAGCTGAGAGAAGAGGGAAAATCAATCAGAGCTATTGCACAAACATTGGGCATGGCCAATACAACAATTTGGAATGTCTTGAAAAAGAAAGAAACTACTGGTGTACCGAGCAACAGACATCAAATAGGTCGGCCAAGGTTATCAACAGCAGTCAATGACAGAAACATTGTGAGAGCAGTGAAGAAACACCTAAAGACAACAGTCAGTGACATCACTGCCAACCTGCACTGGGCAGGGGTGAAGGTGTCACAATCCACTGTTCGAAGAAGACTTCGAGAGAAGAAATATACAGGCTATACCAAAGATGCAAACCACTCATCAGCAAAAAGAATTGGAAGGCCAGATTGGATTTTACAAAGAAGTACAGAGATGAGCAACAAAAGTTTTGGAACAAAGTTTTATGGACTGATGAAATCAAGATTAACCTCTACCAAAGTGATGGAAAGGCCAAAGGATGGAGAACGAAAGGATCTGCTTACGATCCAAAACACACAAGGTCATGTGTGATGTATGGTGGAGGTAATGTCATGGCTTGGGCTTGCATGGCTGCTTCTGGAACAGGCTGACGATTCTTTATTGATGATGTAACTCATGATGGTAGCAGCAGAATTAATTCTGAAGTCTACAAAACCATTTTGTCTGGCAATTGACAGAAAAATTCATCCAAACTAATCGGGAGAGGCTTCATCATGCAACAAGACGATTACCCAAAACACACTGCCAACATAACAAAGGACTTCATCAGGGGGGGGGGGGGGGGGAGGTGGAAGGTCTTACACTGGCCAAGTCAATCACCGGACCTTATCTCAATAGAGTAATCATTTTACCTCCTGAAGAAGAGACTGAAGGGAGAAATCTCCAGAAACAAACAAGAACTCAAAGAGGCTGCAGTAAAGACCTGTAAGAGCATCTGAAATGAAGAATACAGTCTGGTGAAGTCAAAGGGTCGCAGGTTTGATGCAGTTATTGCATGGCATTTTTATGCCGCCAAATATGAAATGTTATTCAACATTATTATTCAGTCATTCAAGTTAATTTAATAATGTCTGTTCCAATACTTTTGCTCACTTGAAAAGTGGGTGGCTTCAAACAAAAGGTACTTTGTCCTGAGTTGTTTAACACATCTAGATGTCACACATCATCTTCTTCTTCTTCTTCTTCTATCCAACAAAAACAAAGATATTTACCTTGCCGTTCCAATACTATTGGAGGGGACTGTATGAGCCCATTATATTCATTTCATTTTATGATGTAGGGAATGGATTTCCAGTTGTGAGCGTGAGAGGGTTTGAGTTGTGTGTGTGAGAGGTAATCCTGAATTATATCCCTGACACCCCCTCATAAGATCCCTCGTTCTTTCTTTACCTTCTGGGACGCTGTTGTTCACGATCTCTCTCTGCTTGTCCTCCGGCTCTGCAGGGAATAGCAATGTGGGGGGAGAGAAGGAGAAATGAGACAAACACTCATCAAAATGTATGAAGAGGACGCGAGGTGATGCCTGAGCGGACCACAGAGTGACAGGAAGGAATGATAAATGGAAAAATGCAGTAAAAGCGCATGCTAAAAAATGCAGGCAATCTAAGAGAGAAAAGACTTTTGCATGCTCAGTTTAGTTGCTCGACTTAAACAGTAAATCTGTGTTAGCATACGTGCAGGGTATTGTAATTAAATCATTAGCTAAAGTATATCATTGTTATTTTTGGAATGGTTAGCTTTTATTATTTGGGGCACTCATATAAGTCAAGGTACATTTCTATGTGCTATTTTTAAAGTCCCTGGTCAAGAAGGATTCATACTCTTTCTCAATAAAGGCATATCCAATGTGCTAAATATATTGTTGATAGAAATATTGTAGATAAGGCTACAAGTCACCAGGATCCCCCAAATCTATGAAAATAGAAAAATGAGACTTTCTTGATTCGAACAGAGAACCTCTCAAATGTGAGGCCGATGTGCGTACCACAACAGTAAAACAGTGTTGTGTAAAGTCAATTCTCCCTTGGTAAGTTCCCTGTCTGTGTGTCTTTATAGTGGTGTTTTAACTCGACTTTGGCATGATTTCAGTCTATCTTTGAAGTCTATTTTCTCTAACACCATCTCCGCGTTATCGAGCAGCTACTACCAGCCGCTTCTACAGTGTTTGTCTTTCTATCTTGCTAATTGGCAGCCAGAGATCTAGACATTTTAGTGTGGTGTTTCTGAAAGACATAGCTGCCTGGCCATCATGCTGCTCAGCCATGCTGAATAATTGATGACTGCGTTATATTATTAGCCCTCAAAGATGCAAAAACGTATCAACTAAATCTTAAGTGAGCAAAGTGTATAAAATGTCCCGCGAGAGCCCTCCGACACGCTTTATAAAAAGTTGTGACGCCATGATTTACATCAGCGGTCCCCAACCGCCGAGCCGTGACATTTGGCCGCACAGAGAAACTGAAAAATATTCATTGATCGTCACAGTCTGTATTTTGGAAATCAGGAACATGCACCTATACCTCAATACAAATTCATTTTTTTATTCAGTTTTGTGATATCATATATAAAAAAGTAAGCTGACAAGCAAGAGTTTGTACAGCTTCTTCGGGGTTAAATTTACCAGAATTTAAATTGTCTTGACTTTTAATGTTACCAAACCCTTTTTGAAAAAAATAGATTGAACAATAGTTGAATAAACTACACTGAACAAAAATATAAATGCAACACTTGGTTTTGCTCCCATTTTTCATGTCCTGAACGTAAATATCTTTTTTTTTTTTTTTTTTGTACCTAAGTACATAAAGGCCTATTTCTCTCAAATATTGTTCATAAATCTGTGTTGGTGAGCACTTCTGCTTTACCAAGCTAATCCATCCACCTCACAGATTTTAGAGTGGCCTTTTTTTTTCTTTTTTTTTTTGTGGGCAGCCTAAACCATACCTGTGCAATAAATAAATGTGCTACACTGCTTAAATGGTGGTCACACGAGATACTGACTGGTTTTCTGACCTCCCAGACTGGAATACAGAAAGTCCTTGAGTTACGACGTACTCGACCTATGACGTTTCGCCTTTACGACGCCCGTGCCTCGTCCGCCATTTTGTCCCAGCACCATAGTGTTTCTGCTTAGCTAGTGCATAGTGCTTGTCTGTGTTTGTGCGCCGGGAGTATCTTTGCCTTTTTTCACACTCTCAGCAGTAATGGTAAGTACAGAATCTTATTTTTATATTTTAATATATTTTACTTTCTTTATACGAAGTGTTAACCTTTCCTGCTACGGTCACCTGACCGTGGTCGGGAGACACAGGGGTTAACTCCCTTCTCTCGTTGCACAGCTGAGCTGGCACGAAGCACCGATTTGCTGCTTTAATGGCTTTATTAGCTCCTCTGCACATTCATCGCTACTCTTCCCCGGTCGCCGTCACTACACTTGCTACTGTACACACTCGCCCCGGCACGCACTTCTTCCTCCTTCATAGTCCCGCCGGACAACGCCTGCGCAGTCCCGTCTCACTCACACATCGACGGACACGCCCACACACACTGTGCTTGCCGTCACACTCACGTGGGACAATACCCATAACACAAGTATTTCGCTGTAAATTTCGACTTTAACGGTGAAATCCAACTTACACGGAAATTCGTGTTACGTCGCCAGCGTAGGAACGGAACTCGTTCGTAAATCGAGGACTTCCTGTAGTTGAACAAACTACAATGAAGAAAAAAAATGAAACACTTTTGTTGTTGCTCCCATTCTGCATGAGCTGAACTCAAAGATCTAAGACTTTTTATTGGTACACTAAAGGCCTGTTACTCTCTTGCCTAAATATTGTTCACAAATCTCTCTAAACCTGTGTTAGTGAGATAATCCATCCACCTCATGCGTGTGGCATATCAATATGCTGATTAGACAGCATGATTATTCCACAGATGTGCCTTGGGCTGGCCACAATAAAAAGCCACTGAAATGTGCAGATTTGCTGTATTATGACAAAAAGGAGTTTGACACCCCTGCTTTATGTTAATACAATCCGTGGCGTAAAAAAGGTTAGACACCGCTGATTTAGATGATAGCCGCTCGTCGCTTTCATGCCCGAAAATTTATTTCACCCTCGCTGGCTGTCAGAATCAGTTTTCATTCATCAACGTTGCGGCTCTCACCCCAGCAGGCACCGATGGACATCCTCTGGCGGGGGGCCGGGTTGGGCAGGGCGCCATTGTCGTGGATGAGAGCGGGGTCAAAGGTGACACCGTCCACGTACAGGGTCACAGAGGGGAACTGGACGCTAAGTGACAGGTGGTGCCACTCGCTGTCACACACCTGGCGAGCACATGGGACAATCGGACAGTCGTTTAGGATGGCATGGAGTCAATATTGCATTGGTAGCAAACAAACTGACCTACTGTTTACAGATGTTATTACTTTTTTTATTTTTGTAATTCTTTTCTTTTAAATGTTAATATTATTATGTATTATTAATCACTGAATATCATTGTTAATGTATTTGTTTACTTATATGTTGTAATTTATATTTTACAACTATGTTATTGGTTGCCCCCGACTTCAGAACAGCCTCCATCCATCCATTTTCTACCGCTTATCCGAGGTCGGGTCACGGGGGCAGTAGCTTTAGCAGTGACGCCCAGACTTCCCTCTCCCCAGCCACTTCATCCAGCTCTTGCGGGGGGATCCCGAGACGTTCCCAGGCCAGCCGAGAGACGTAGTCTCTCCAGCATGTCCTGGGTCGTCCCCGGGGTCTCCTCCCAGTGGGACGTGCCCGCAACACCTCACCAGGGAGGTGTCCGGAAGAACAGCCTATATTATTATTTAAAAAATATCCATCCATCCATCCATCCATCCATCCATTTTCTACTGCTTACCCGGAGTCGGGTCGCGGGGACAGTAGCTTTAGCAGGGACACCCAGACTTCCCTCTCCCTAGCCACTTCATCCAGATCTTCCGGGGGGATCCCTAGGCGTTCCCAGGCTAGCCGAAAGACATAGTCCCTCCAGCATGTCCTTGGTCGTCCCCGGGGTCTCCTCCCGGTGCGACATGCCCGGAACACCTCACCAGGGAGGAGTCAGGGAGGCATCCGAATCAGATGTCCCAGCCACCTCATCTGGCTCCTCTCGATGTGGAAGAGCAGCGACTCTACTCTGAGATCCTGATGACCGAGCTACTCACCCTATCTCTACGGGAGAGCCCGGACACCCTGCGGAGGAAACTAATTTCGGCCGCTTGTATCCGGGATCTTGTTCTTTCGGTCACGACCCACAGCTCGTGACCATAGGTGAGGGTAGGAACGTAGATCGACCAGTAAATTGAGAGCTTCGCCTTTCGGCTTAGCTCCTTCTTTACCACAACGGACCGATACAAAGTCTGCATCACTACAGACGCTGCACCGAGCCGCCTGTCGATCTCTCATTCCATTCTTCCCTCACTCGTGAACAATATATTGTACTTTTACAATTAATATATATTTTTTAAATTTCATATACTGTATATTTGTATACTGTATACTGTGTTTATACTGTATACTGTACTTTATTTTTATATTCTGTATATTTATTTCATATTTTTAGGTAAACAATTTTTACATTTTAGGTCAAAAATTTCATTAGAGTTGTGAGTGACTTGATGAAAGCATTATTATTATTATTATTATTATTATTATTTTATACACATATATTAATTTTTTCATATGTTAAAAACATTTTGGGTAAAATATTTTTTAGAGTGGACTACAGTATGGCTCGATATTATTAGAATTATCATCAAATCATTAATGTTTTTCAAATATATAGTACTTTTTACACTTTTTAAAACATTCCTTTATATTACATCCATCCATCCATTGTCAACACCGCTTATCCTGGGTAGGGTCGCGGGGTGCTGGAGCCTATCCCAGCTGACTTCGGGCGAAAGGCGGACTACACCCTGAACTGGGCGCCAGTCACTCGCAGCCTTTATATTACAGTATATAGTAATTTTATCTCTGGTCATTTATATTTCTAAATTATATTTTTGAAAAAAATATTTTCATTTGCTTGTGACCAGCCTGACTTTTAAAATATAATACATTATTTCAATATACAAAATTTCCATTTTAATCATCCCAAAAAAAATGCAGTATATTTTTGGTAAAATACTTTTTTTTAGGTTTGCCCCTGTCTTGAATTACCATGCAAAATATTTCTTTATAGTTCTTAAATAATTTTGTAAAAAATACTTTTCTAAGATGATTCATTTTCTTTGCTTTCATGAATAGTTAAAATATGGATTTAAAAAAAAAATACACCCCAGTAAAATGGTGGACAAATACTGTAGGTCCACGTTGGTATATTGAGCGGAGAAGAGGGGTGTAAGGTAACAAGGTATCAGACAAAGACAGAGGGATTTGAACAAATCTGATCTTAAACTCAGTATCAGTTTTACTGTAATCCTTCACAATCTGTCTGGGGCGAATGGTTTCAGTCAAAATAGAATCCCCGACTACCACCAGTAAACCCTGCACTCTCACACTCGAGCCTGACAGACACATTGGTCTTTTTCATATGTTTGCTGCATGTGTGAGACTATTACCCTAACAGTTTGATGTGAAAGCAAAGAACATCCCCCCAGTACCTGCTCCAATTTCCACAGGAACTTGACGGGCCGTGCAGCAGAGACATCGGGCCAGTAAAAGAGCGAGAGACGGCAGCCGTGCACGGACAGCGAGTAGTGGGAGAACGCGTCATCTGTGAAGAAGAAACGACAACGCTCAGGACTTTAACTTGACTTTTCTATTGATTTTTAAAATTTCATTTCAATCTCCCTTTCTTGGGGCAAATATTCAAATAGTATTCACACAGCGGCCGAGGTGCACATTGCCTCTTTTTACTGGACTTATTGTGGCTGCTGTAGCGGAGGACGTGAGGTTAAGGGCCTCCCTCAAGAGCACCTCGCCCATTGAGGCCATATATATTCAGCTCTGAACACCTCCTGTGATAACTCACAGGAGGGTAGCATTCTAAAAGAATATTCAAGAAAGGCTGATTTGCCGACAACGACGTCAAATATCCATTTGGACAGGCTTCAAATGGAAGAGTGGACCTTTTGGGTTTTCAGCTTTAGCCAAATCTAGGGAACACATTGTTTTGAGAGCATAAAAATCAAGCGAACGTTAGCTACTTCTGCTTGTTTCTCTTCAACAAGCTGGTGCAATCTTGGGGTAATGGGAGACAATGACACCCAAAGTGTGTTACTTATGTCCAGTCTACTCCTTAATTTCGTTTTGGTCATTGTCATTGCAGAAAAACCTGCTTCACTAACATAGGATGATGGAAAAACACAGGATTATTTATTTACCATTCTAGTTCATATAAAGTTATTTAGTGTAACTTACCATTCTTGACAGTGCTGCACACGATGGTCTCCTCTTCCTTGCGGCTCGCTTTAGCCTGAGCGGCCGCTGGCTGGACATTGGTACCCCACCTGCGCATCCACAGCTGCAGGGTGAAATGGTCGCCGGAGAGACCCGAGACCACCGCGTCCGGTACTACCGCCACGTGGTTGGACCCGTTGAAGGAGAAGACCAGAGAGGAATCCGAGGAGGGAAGAGTGGGAAGGGCCGATGTCCAGTTGGCTGCAGGCGACGGAGGCGGGATGAGGTCCACCTCGCCCCGAACGGCGCCTGGAACAGTTGGAGCCAACATATCAATAAAAAGAACAGAGGTGGGGGACTCGAGTTACATGGCTTGACTCGAGTCAGTCTTAAGTCACCAATTTTAGGACTCGAGACAAAAACATATGAAAGACTCAACTTCGATTGGTATTCATGAGGCTCGACTTTACTTGGACTTGAACTACATGACTTGACAAGTCCTGCCTGTTTAGATTCGAAAATAGGCATTTTCATGATAGTGTGCCATTTCTTTTGTTTTTGAAAGAAAAATATCTTTTGTAAAGTTCACACAAAACTGACAACCCACCGGAATCTGCAAAGGCCAACCCAAGAAGCAGCTACCAAGGAAGGAGCTCTGAAGATTAGTACATTTGGATTCAATTATTATGTTTTTGATCAAATCAAAAAAAAAAAGAGAATGCAAGGTTTGTAACTCAAAGATAAGTGACACAACAACTACGGAATCTAACTCACTCCGTCACTATAAAACCCACAAAATGAAGTAAGCTACGTTAACGTCACAATTTTGCTTACCGATAGCTGGTCAAATATGAATTGAGCTTCATGGTGGTTTTGCATTTAATTGAGAAGATAAAGTTATTGACAATTAAGACCTTTGGAAGCATTGAGAAAAAATACCCCCACCATGTCATATTTGCCAATGTCACTGCCAGCGAACTAACCCCAGTACAGTTGCGGTGACGCTACATGCTAATACCGACTGAAAAGTGGCAAATATGCAAATATACTGTATGTTGTGACAAAGTGTATGATGTATAGTATGATGATAAGGGAAACAACAGCTAAGTCATCTAACTTCACTCTGTCGCTATAAAACCCACAAAGACAGGACATTGATGCTACATGCTAATACTAAGTGAAACCTATGACATTTAAATTCATCTTGTCACTCTAAAACTCCCAAAGCTAGGTAGAGCTTTGTTAACTATGCAGTATAGTTAACTGATAGCTAGTCAAAGATTAAATAAGCTTCATGTCGGTTATGGTTTCATTGAGAAGACAATGAAGTAACAGAAAAAAGATACAAGGTTTTGAACAATTTAAAAACTATATATAGTTGGGAATGTGTTAGTCCAGCTAACTCATGCAAGTACAGATAGTGGTGACGCTTCATGCTAATACTGAGTGAACAATGGCTAATGTGCAAATATACTCGACTTGCTTGAAATTTAGAGGGGAATCGACATGATTTGATTTTTGCCACAGTCACTTGCTTGAAACTAGAAGGTTAAGACTTGAGACTTATGACTTGGACGTATGTGACTTACTCCCATCTCAGGTAAAACCTCAAGAGAAAGAGTCAGGTCATGTTTTTAGATTCACTTACCGCAGAGCCGGCGCACAGATCTGTCAGAGTAGCTGTCACGGTCGCAGCCTTTCCCGATGTGGCCGGTCTGAAGCTCTACGGTGGCCTGGATGTTCCATACGGTCTCCTCGCAAGTCTCCAAATGCAAGGTGGGGAAGAGCGGGATGCTACCTGAGCCAGGTGTGTACTCCACCCGCTTGGTCCAACCTGAAACACATTAAAACCAGTTAATCCAAGCTGACTCATGGCGAGAGGCGGGCTCCGCCCTTGACTGATCACTTCATTTAAGATGCCAATGTGGTGGGGGTTCATTTGTGTTTGCCAACGTGTGCAGACGCACTGCACTAATTGACAGGAATAATTCAGTAGTTTGGAGAAGAAAGTGCTGCCTCCATGAGTGAAAATACAATGCATGTTTTTACTGTCTTTAAAGGCGTTTGCTTTTTTTCTTCATCCTCTGGGCTGCAGTTAGTAGTAGCCTCTTGAATCATCGCCACCCCTTAGTTCCTTCCTAAATTTTGCCAAACTGTGAGATCACAAATAGTACATAGTACTGTCCCCAAATTGAGTTTCTCACCTCATGACTTGGTCACTAGCCGTTGGCTGTCATTAGCTAACAGAGTCACCACTGTTAGTTTATGATAACCGGCACATACTTGAATGTTGGGCTAAATTGTGGACAGGGGACAGGATGGTATTAGCCTGTCTCAGTACTACTGAGACAGGCAGAGAATAGATTCGGGAATAAATAAATACAATTTCATGGAAAGAAATTATAGAATTTAGGTTGTAAATGCAGGTCAATGCTACTGAGCGCTTTTATGCCAGCAAAGGAGTTGCCCGCCCACCACCGTATAACAATAATTGGAATAAGGATTAAAACAATTCCAATTATAAACCCTTGATATTAGTAAGCCTCGGCACCACTTCGTTCTACTCAAGCTGACTCACGTCGCCAGCCAACCCACATAGCTCCCAACCCACGTTGATGCTATCTACGACTAGGAATGACGCAACGGGGCGAGGGAGTGAGTTACCGATCCAACCAGGCTTGCAGGACGGCTTGACTGTGACCGCCACCTGAGCGTCGGCCTGAGCGCGGTTCTTGCCGCAGTCGAAGGCGGTCACCCAGAAGGTGTGAACGCGCTGACGCTTGGAGTCCAGCGGCTCTGTGTTCTTAATGTTACCTAGAAGACAAAGAAAGAGAGAAAGAAAGATGATAATGAGACAAAGAATATCGTGCGGAAGAGGAGTTAGTCACTGGGATGCGAGTCCTGCGTCAAACCACCCTCCTTGGTACACGGCACTTGTACAATCTTTAGAAAGAAGCTTTTTGTTATGCGCAAAGGTGAGAAAAGTGATGGTCACGTAAGATGTTGTAACATGAAGGAACATCGCATAAAGAAAGAACGACGGGGTCAGAACGTGAGGTCTTGGACCACAGCGCAAATTGTGCAGAGTCACAATGAGGCAGCTGTTCTTCCTTCTCCCTGTTTTGTGTTACAAAAACACCCCGGGCTGTCAGTCAGCCAGCCAGCAGTTGCAGCAACGAGAAATAAGACCTCAGAGAATAAATGGAGAGATCACCTGAACAGCTGCTGCAGTGTTTATGCAGAAATTCACAACGATAGTCCGCCCACGCTGAGTCTATTTTCACATTTGTGGCTTAATATCTGGCAGGGGAAGGAAGACGATGCAATTGTTGGACTTTATGCCTGTGCACCATTATCTATTTGTGCATGAAGATATATAGAATTTAGAGGTTTAGTCCAAATTGAATCTACAGCAGTACGTTGACTTACGAGTTTGATTTGTTCCGTGTCCAAGCTCATAAGTCACTTTACTCATATGTCAAATCAATTTTCCCCATTGAAATTAATTGAAAGCCCATTAATCCTTTCTACCCATAACTAGGACCGCCCCCGAAAAACACACAAAACAATTGTTACGTTTTTAATAAAGAAAATAGCACTGTAATGTATAAAAACATTATAAAAGAGAAACTAAAGCAATAGGCTGATGTCTACTTGTGGCTCTCCTTGCTCACATGCGAGTGCATTACAGTGCTTTCATTGCGCCATTATACTGTATTTGCACTTTCCTCGAGTGGTGCTGTAGCTGAAGTTTGCTCCTACTTAAAATTTTGATTCGCAACACAAAGGGACAACTTGAAGCTGGGAAAACTCGTAAGTTGCGCCACTCATAAGTCAAGGTACCACTGTATGACCTATTTTTTATTTTTAGTGATAATGCGCTATTCGGGACAGAAGGACCACTGCCCTATTTCGAGCAATAGATGTTTTTCTTCCATTCCATGACATATTTCATATTTAATATAGAGAAATTATTCATTTGTGTGTTACTAACACCCCTAGGAGCCCCTATTTTGCCATTTAAACAATGTAGTGGGTGTGGCTAACAAAATGTTTTTTCATTGGCCTGTGGAGCAGTTATAATGATGCCCCATTAATTCTCCCTGGCAACCAGTCTCCAGGCAGACACTTATGGCATTGGTGCTGTCAGGCCTTTTTTGTCTTAGCTACAACCTATTGAGTGTGGCTAGCCTATGTCATTTTCTTTTAATTGGCCGACAGGGCAGTTACAATTAAGCACCATGAATTCCGCCTTGCAGCAAGTGGCAAGGCAGACACTTGTTGTGCAGTGCCCTCAGGCCATATTTTTACATGAAAAAAAAGCTATTGGGCATGGCTAGCACGTGCAAATGTTTTCGTTGGTCAGTGGGGCAGTTACAGTTGAGCCTTATGAATTTTGCCTAGCAACAAGCAAATGTTGCCATCAGTCTCATTTTTGTTGTTCAAACAGCCTAGTGGGTGTAGCTAGCATATTCCATTTATTTTCATTGGCTGATGTGGCAGTTACAATTGAGCCCCAAGAGTACTGCCGAGCAACGAGTGGAATGCTGGGAAAATTTGTAATGTGACCCAAAAAAATTAACATGACTGCATTAGGGGCCGAGGGAGGACTGACCAACTTGATCCAGCAATGTGCAACTTTTATTCCCCCTTTCCAATGTACTTTATATTCAATACAGAGCAGTGTTCAGTTGTGTAATTACATTGTTTTATCGTTCTAATTTCCTTAGAGGCCTTCAACTTCTTGTTTCTGCGCTTCACCTGAGTTTGCCATTAAAACAGCCTGGAAGCCATAGCTAATAGCATATGCCAATTTTTTCATTGGTTTGTGGGGCAGTTGTAATTGAGCCCCATTTATTCCGCCTAGCAACAAGGACTGGGCAAACACTTTCTTCTGCGAGGCCCTATTTTGTCATTCAAACAGCCTAGTGGGCGTGGCTAGCATATGCCATTTAAGTTTCAAGTGAGGATTATGGAACCAAACAGTTTGAAAAACGCTGCTCTAGGGCTCTTTTGTCTCACCATCGTTGTCAATAGCAAAGGGCACGTTGGGAGTGATGATGTCATAGAAGCAAATCTGGCTGTACTGCGGGGAGCAGTCGGCATCCAGAGCCTCCACGCGGACGATGTGATCAAACAGACGCCCCTCTGGGACCGACGCCTCGTAGCGACGCTCTACGAACACGGGGGAGAACTCGTTGACGTCGTTGACACGCACATGTACAGTGGCCCTGAGGAGACAAGGAGCGTTGTAAGAAGGATGAGGAGCGGATGTGCACGCGTTCCCGGGAGGATCGCACCCACTTGTGGGATTTCTTGCTGTTGACGCCATCGGGCCCCTCGCCGCAGTCGTAGGCCTGGATGGTGAAGCTGTGCTCCCGCTGGCTCTCGCAGTCCAGCGGCTCCTTGGAGCGCACCAGACCCTCCCCGGTAGAGCGGTCCAGGACCACCGCTTCAAACTGGACCGAGCCCGAGCCCGAGGGCCCGTTGTGCACCCGGAAACCACAAATTTCACCTGGATGTTGGAGGGAGGACAATAAATGGAGGCATGAAGGAGAACATGTCGTCTGCATATATGTTCATAGCTCAGATATATATCTTGTAGCTAGCACGTTAAAAGGGATGCCACAAATCGCACTATAAGGCGGTAGACCAATGAGATTTCAAACAGACAATCTGCAAATAATAATAACCAATTTTGAAGAAGAAAAGAAAGAAATATAAGAAAGACAATTATATTACTGTATACATTTTCTATACAGCTTATCCTGTGCAGGGTCACGGGGACTCATATAATTACTGTAATAATTATTTTTGCGGGTGAATACTGAAGAACTGACGCTGAAGTGAAATGCTGTGGAATTAATTGAATTGTTGAAATGCAGAATGTGAAACTTGAAGTTGGAATGGCTTGAATCGCTCATGAGGTAAATATGTACAATATCTCTTCACTTGAGAATTTTACTGTGAAAATTTGACGCCCTGAAATGGTTTAAACGGGTCAGAATATATGGAAGGAGGAGATAAATATGGTAAATATCTCTTAATTTGCGAATTTTATTGTAAAAACTGTGGGAATCATTGAAATGCCAAGATATCCCGAATGAGCTGGACAGTTTGAAGTTGAAATGAATGAAATGATGAGAAATGTTTTTGTTGAATGTTTCATTCACTTCAGTGTTCTTATTTTTGGCATGTAAAATGTGGAATAGTGGGAAAAGTTGGAATTTTTTTGGCATGTGGAATGTCCTGAATTTAGTGAATATTTTGACGTTTTAATGCTTTGAATCAGTTGAGAAATGTAGACGGTATAGACTGTACAATAATTGTAATAATAATAATAATAATAATTTAAAACTTTGGTGCAGAATAACATGTGAATGCTCTTTAGCATACGCACAACAATAATAAAATACATAATTCGTACATAATTACATAAAGGCTTGATTTTGTGCCACCAACCCTTAATAAATAAAAAGTTAAAAATTAAAACAAAAGAAAAAACAATATTAAGAGAAATTAAAAATTAAGGTTACTCTATACAGTATGTATAAATATAGTTAGTAGTTTTTACTACTTTTTCAAATAAGACCTTTGAATAAAACCTAAAAAGCCGGTCTTTACGCGATGTGCAGTATGTATATGTATCAGAATCAGAATCATCTTTATTGGCCATGCATGTTAAAACACACAACGAATTTGTCTCCGGTAATAGAGTGACAACAAACAGCCACTATAAAACTATCAAAATGTACACATTTAGGATGTAAAAACACAAGTGCGGTGTAAGATACAGTACATGAAATATAGGATGTTTCACTTTCATTTTTCACTTGTGATTTTTTTCTCCCTTAATAATAAAAACCTTGATTTAAAAACTGCATTTTGTGTTTACTTGTGTTGTCTTTGACTAGTATCTAAATGATTTTAATGCTGGGAAACATGTACCATTGTTACACCACTGTGTGTGTACATATATATGTATATGTGTGAATGTATATTGTATACTACATTTAAAATGGGGAAACTGTGACAACTGTCGCACAATTTTAATGTCATTTTTGGCATAAAAGAGTGAGAATGCCTTGTCCTACAGAATAGAATAAAAATGAAGGAGGTTGCCACTCAATACAAACTGTACTGTAGCATCTGATCCAAGGGTTTTGCAGCTTTTAACAACAAAACATTCCCTCTTTGTGAGTGACACAAACCTATTTCTCCATTATCATTTGAGCCCACATGGTTATTTCAGGTCCCAGGGCGCACGCATGATAGAGCGGCTGACTGCTCCTGCCATGATGGCTTCAATTACACTATGCTGCTCTAAAAATAGACGCCTCGACCAGCAAATTCATCTATTCATTTAAAACGGGGTGGGTGAAAATACAGCCATGCGATGACTGCGGTCTTAAGAGATCTAACACAAAATAACGTGCAATGAAGGATCTGTGAGGTCATTGTGCGTGTACTGTTGGGCGTTACCGGCGTAGTGGAGCGGAGCGTCTTTGTCCAGGGCGAAGAGCGGCGGGTTGAGGAGGACCGTATTGTCATTCTCCATCACGATGCCCTGGTACTCTGTCTCGATCCATGGTTTGTGCTTATTGGCTGAGGAGACCAAGCAATCAAAATATAAATGTATAAAAGTATAATACCTTAAAATATACTACCTTAACTGAAGAGTTGAATGATAAATCATGTCAAATAAATGTTGCCCATTGAAATGCCCTAATATGTTCCAGCTCCACCAAAAAAAACACCACCATAAAAGAGAATGTAAATGTAAAGAAATGTAAATAAAGTATTTTATAAAGTGAAATTACTACTGCATGTGCTGTTGCATTTGTGTGTTTGATGTGTACCTTTAAGTGGCGTGGGCTAGTGAGTGACATCAGGAGCTGGAGTCAGTCGGGTTGGCTGTTTTTTTCCGTGTGAGCTTCTGGATGCGAGTTGTGGCCTACAGCAGCTCCTTGTGAGTGTTCTCATTTTGTATTTGTGTGTCTGATTGTTTGTCCCACTCAATAAATGGCTGGAAGTGCATCGTCAAATGCGGCACTCCTTGCCCACATGCAAAGGCATTACAAAAATCCACAAAGTGAAGGCTCGGAACTCAAAAAAATTCACATTAAAGATTTATTGAAATTGTTGCCAAAACATTTGACTGGTAATCAATCAATCTCAAGCTATAACCATCATTGCAAAGTTGTAAAGTTGACTAGTCAACGAGTCGGTTCAACCCCTAGTGACCACATCAGATTCTTCTGGAATGCTTATCAGCGGCTCAATCATGTTCAATAATGCATAACTTGCAATAAGACTCCACACTTCAATTAATCTGATCAGTAGGTCCTGCTGTTTTGGTTAACAACAGAGGCCGAATGGGCTCAAGTTAACCACCATCAACACTGTGTATAGCGGAGATGGGACACTGCTAACCTTGACTCGGTGGGGAGAATACTTCGAAGACCTCCTCAATTCCACTGACATGCCTTCCCATGAGGAAGCAGAGTCTGAGGTCTCTGAGGCGGGCTCTCCTATCTCTGGAGTTGAGGTCACCGAGGTGGTTAAAAAGCTCCTCAGTGGCAAGGCCCCGGGGGTGGATGAGATTCGCCCGAAGTTACTGAAGGCTCTGGATGTTGTGGGGCTGTCCTGGTTGACATGCCTCTGCAACATCGCGTGGACATCGGTGACAGTGCCTCTGGATTGGCAGACTGGGGTGGTGGCCCCCCTTTTTAAAAAGGGGACTGGAAGGTATGTTCCAAATACAGGGGGATCACACTCCTCAGCCTTCCTGGTAAGGTCTATTCAGGGGTGCTCAGATTCAGATTCAGGAGGAGCAGTGTGGTTTTCGTCCTGTCCGTGGAACAGTGGACCAGCTCTACACTCACATACACACATACACAGGGTCCATGAGGGTGCATGGGAGTTCCCCCAACCAGTCTACTGAACCCCCTGATACGGGCTGTTCGGTCCCTGTACGACCAGAGTCAGAGTTTGGTCCGCATATCCGGCAGTAAGTCGGACTCTTTCCCAGTGAGGGTTGGACTCCGCCAAGGCTGCCCTTTGTCACCGATTCTGTTCATAACTTTTATGGACAGAACTTCTAGGCGCAGCCAAGGTGTAGAGGGGGTTCGGTTTAGTGGCCTCAGTATTGCATCTCTGCTTTTTGCAAATGATGTGGTTCTGTTGGCTTCATTAAGCCGTGATGTCCAACTCTCACTGGAGCGGTTCGCAGCTGAGTGTGAAGCGGCTGGGATGAGAATAAGCACCTCCAAATCTGAGACCATCGTCCTCAGTCGGAAAAGGGTGTAGTGCCCTCTCCGGGTCGGGGATGAGATCCTGCCCCAAGTGGAGGAGTTCAAATATATTGTTCACGAGTGAGGGAAGAATGGAACGGGAGATCGACAGGCGGATCGGTGCAGCGTCTGCAGTGATGCAGACTTTGTATCGGTCCGTTGTGGTGAAGAAGGAGCTAAGTCGAAAAGCGAAGCTCTCGATTTACCGGTCGATCTACGTTCCTACCCTCACCTATGGTCACGAGCTGTGGGTCATGACCGAAAGAACAAGATCCTGGATACAAGTGGCCAAATGAGTTTCCTTTCGCAGGGTGTCCGGGCTCTCCCTTAGAGATAGGGTGAGTAGCTCGGTCATCAGGGAGGGGCTCAGAGTCGAGCCGCTGCTCCTCCGCATTGAGAGGAGCCAGATAAGGTGGCTCCGGCATCTGATTAGGATGCCTCCCGGACGCCTCCCTGGTGAGGTGTTCCGGGCACGTCCCACCGGGAGGAGACCCAGGACTCTCGGCTGGCCTGGGAACGCCTTGGGATCCCCTCAGAAGAGCTGGAGGCAGTGGCTGGGAAGAGGGAAGTCTGGGCTTCCCTGCTGAGGCTGCTGCCCCCGCGACCCGACCTCGGATAATCGCAGGAAAATGGATGGATGGATAGTTTTCATACATTTAAATGTCTGAAATTATTTTTAAAAATCTATTGTGGGTGGATTTTAAACCTATAGCAGGGGATAGACCCAGCACTGCTGCTAGTAGCGAACATCTTTAAATAATTGACGCCTACCCAAAAGGGTTTGCAATGCCTATATATACACCACAAGATGGCAGCAAAGCACTTTTTCTATTAGACACTGCTATGGCCTGACTAAATGAAGCTCCCTCCTGACTTCAACATAGGTCTTTGGCATCAAGATTCCACAAGACGGCACCAAAGCAATATTCTTATATTAGACATGGCTTTGGTCTGAGTACAAAACTAGCAAATAACTGATAAAAGGTTCAGAAGAAAAAGAAAAAAAAAAATCAGTGACTTGGCAAATTTGCAAATGACCTTTTATCCGCATGGAAATGATTATAATTAAAAAGACTTTTTTTGTAAAATAAATACAAATATTTTTTTGTGGATGTGGATGACTAATGGGGCTACTATTTGAGGAAATACAGTACATGTCACGTTGTCACTGACTCCGCCCGCCTTGTTCTCCTTGTCCACTTTCTGTCTCATAGAACAATTAAACCCTGACAAATTGTCTACTTTTTAATCACACACTCATCTCTAGCACCGCCATCAATCAGCCCGCCTCAGCTCGCCAGCTACACAATATCCCGTTGAAAGGATACAAATACCCCAGGTTTTCTGTGGATTTAACCTTTAATTGGCAATTAATTATTCATCCTTGTGCTGGATGTTCAGCGCTAAAGGATCAAAGGCCAAGTTAATGAGCAAGAAGCAAGGATTGTTCTACGCTGCAGCAAAGGCAAGCCAAGCCGTCTGTCTCCTTTCTGTCTTTCCCTCTGTTGGCCCGCAGCTCTTTGGAAATCACACGCAGAGAAATGTTCCTTTGTGTGAGGAGGAGACTGGAAAAGTGCTTGTTTGTCATTTTAAAGTCATGAAGGGCTAAGCTTTCACAGGTTGACACTTTAGTCTGTCGACCAATCTAGCTACCTTACATACCCTACCTACCTACCTCTTTGCCAAAATAAGACCTACTTCTCTACCTAACAAACTACCTTACCTACCTACCTATTTTTAGTAGAAAATGGAACCAAAAAAATGAGCATTATATTCCAGTTGCATCCTGCCCAGCATCTCCCAATCGTAAGGTCAGGGATTGACAATCAGTATTTTGACTCTCTAATGTCGCTAAATGAGATAACCAGAATATTAGGAACAAACGCAAACCACAAGTCCAATAATAAACATACTGTTAAATGTTCCATAAAAAACAAGCATTATTATCTAAGTAAAGTAGGTTCTCCTGCTGGCTGTCATTATATTGCATATGGTAGTAATAATAGTATCTTATGTATGTATGCATCGCTTCTTGCTACAGGCTAAATTAAGGAACAAATATCCAGACTGTCCACATCTCCTCCTCTATATCCACAGTCTCTTTTTTGGTCATTTATCTTCCACCCAGACGCCTCCTCCCTCCATGTAGCATTAATCTGAGCATCAGGCGCGTGGATTACATTCCGGATTACAGATTGAGAGGCATTCCATCGCTCGGTCTCCCTTGGCACCGGTCGCCTCTCTGTCACTCTATCTCGCCACAACACGCCTGGTGCTTGGCACATGCACGCACGCGCGCACACAAACACACACGCACGCACACACACACACACACATACACACTTCTTCATCTTTTCCCCCAACCTGATCTCCCATCCTCCTCCTCCCTCCTTGTCTGCGTCTTTTTTGGCCATGTCTGATTCTCCTCCTGTCACTGGTCCTTCTCTGCCTTCACTCCTTCCCTCCGCTCCCTTCATCATTATATTCCTCGTCTTTTCCCCAACGTACACTCCACCCGCTCCTCGGATGATATTTGGAGAACCAATTTAGAATAGGAAAATTATAAATCTGATGTCAGAGGAAGAAATAGAGTCACGCACATGACAGACATTTGCCAAATTGTGCCTGCCTGTTTATTCGCCACGATTGCAGTGGCTGTTAGTCAGGGGTGGGCAACCTAAGGTCCCTGTGTCATATACAGCCCCTCGAGAGCATTTAATTGGCCCGCCACTCAATTCTAGAAAACAAATAGAACCTAAGAGGACCTGTCCCCAAAAAAAAAAAAAATATGGAACCCATAAATCCTCATACTATATAATAATGAATGTCCCCTCCACCCTTAGTGTAGGGATTCCTAATGTTTTGACATTGCGTGGAAGAAAAAAAAAACAGCAGCCATTTTTACTTTAAAAAGGGCAAGAGTTGCGGTACACCCTGGACTGAACGCCAACCAATCACAGTAATAAATATACAGTGGGTATGGAAAGTATTCAGACCCCCTTAATTTTTTCACTCCTTGTTATATTGCAGCCATTTGCTAAAATCATTTAAGTTCATTGTTTTCCCTCATTAATGTACACACAGCACCCCATATTGACAGAAAAAACTGAATTGTTGAAATTTCTGCAGATTTATTAAAAAACAAGAACTGAAATATCACACAGCCATAAGTATTCAGTATTCTGGAGCTCAGCCACAGTGATCTTTGGATTCTTCTTTAGCTCTCTCACCAAGGCTCTTCTCCACCGATTGCTCAGTTTGGACGGACGGCCAAAGGGTTCTGGTCGTCCCAAACGTCTTCCATTTAAGGATTATGGAGGCCACTGTGCTCTTAGGAACCTTAAGTGCAGCAGAATTTCTTTTGTAACCTTGCCCAGATGTGTGCCTTGCCACAATTCTGTCTCTGAGCTCTTCAGGCAGTTCCTTTGACCTCATGATTCTCATTTGCTCTGACATGCACTGTGAGCTGTAAGGTCTAATCTGTACAGGTGTGTGGCTTTCCTAATCAAGTCCAATCAGTATAATCAAACACAGCTGGACTCCAATGAAAGTGTGGAACCATCTCAAGAATGATCAGAAGAAACGGACAGCACCCGAGTTAAATATATGAGTGTCACACCAAAGGGTCTGAATACTTGTGGCTGTGTGAGATTCCATTTTCTATTTTTTAATAAAATCTGCAAAAATGTCCATTCAGTTTTTTTCTGTCAATATGGGGTGCTGTGTGTACATTAATGAGGAAAAAAAATAACTTAAATGATTTTAGCAAATGGTTGCAATATAACAAAGAGTGAACAATTTAAGGGGGTCTGAATACTTTCCGTACCCACTGTACTCTCCAGTCAATACATCTTTGACAGAGTCAATCAAAACATCTTTGTAAAGCCTTCACTTTAGCTATTGGGTCTCCTTAGGACTATGCATGTGCACCTAATGATGTGACAGAGCATCTAAAACAAGCTAAAAACAACAACAACCAAATAACACACACACGCAACACATCAACATAAGCAGTCAATATCGATCTCGACGAGTAACTGACCTTTGTTGCCACTGGCAACCGAAGTCAAGCAAAGGAAGAGGAAGGAGAGACATTTCATTGTGTCCATCTGGTGGAGTAGAGGTGTAGAGAAGGTGGGGTGGGGGGGGGCAACAGGGTTGGATTAGGATGGGGGGGGGGGGGGACAACAACACTAACTCATTAGCACGACAGAAAAAGAGGTTAAATAAAAAAGATAAAACATGCAGGGAGAAGATTATTGATTGACAATGCGCAAATCCAATAAAAGATTCCTTTGGGAAGGTGTGCTTTGATCACTGTCCCTGCCATATACAGTACAGCTCTGGAAGAAGAAAAAAAAATGGACAGGACCTTTTTTGGGTATTTTGACAATTATTCATTTTCTGCAAACAAATGCTTTAAATCACACTATTTTGAAAACTGGAATTGTGTTTGCAGTAATGTATTACCCAAACGTATACTGCATCTATAAATAGCAAAATTAGAGAAACTGATTATTTTGCAGTGGCCTCTTTCTATAGTTTTAGAGCTGTATGCGTTTCGCTGCAATAAATGGCCAAAACTGAGTGAGAGTGTGTTAAATAGGTGTTTTCCTGCCTTTTAATTGTAGTTTGTCAGCTTGTGGCTGTAGCTGGAAAATAACTCCTCAGAGGAGGATGTATGGAATGAGTGGTGGGGGTCCAATATGCTGCACCTCCCTGATAAGCAATATTATATACATTACCACACTGTGTGTGTGTGTATATATATATATGTGCGTGTGTGTGTGTATATATATATATATATATATATATATCAACATACAGAAGGCCTCGGATGTGAGAATGCATGTGTTCGCACTTGCAATGCGACATTACTGCGCGATAGTGACACACATCTAAACAGCAAGATGAGGCACCAATAATGCCCGACCAGATAAAGTAAGGTGAAATGTCGCAGCAGTCATGATCAAAATGATTATATGAACAGTGACATTACCGTGTCGGCTGCAGCAGTGATACTCGATACCCACGACCGCCTCTTTTTTAATTTTTTATTTTTTTTTAGCCTCGCAGCATCCGCCTCACGCCGCTGCCTCGTCCCCGCGTACACGTCCTGGTCCTCGGCAAAAGCAGTCCTAAAGCTCCCGGTGGTGGTGGAAGGAGCTGGATTGTTGGTGAGGGGGGTGGGGGGGGAAAGAAGAGGACGATTCTGTGTGTAACTGGAGCGGTGTCCTTGTTTTCTCGGCTGTGGAGAAGGAAGCAGAGTGGGAATGTTACACAGGCGCCCCCACCCCCCTCCACTCCCATCCCCTCCCCTCCCTCGACGTGCGTTAACCCGCCCACACTGCGTCCTTCTCCGGCTGCGTCCTCCCCCAGCGGCTCGGTGACACGCTGGTGCTTCGGATCTGTTTTTTTTTTTTTTTTTAATGATCGAGGGAAAAAAACACATCGTCATGATGTGTTATCATCACAAAAATGTGAATTTAATAATACTTTTCCTCGACTCTCTCGCTCACACACACACACACACACAAACACACGCAGTAAACTGCAAAATGACGTAATTGCACGGAAGGAAACAGGACCATCTCAGTTCTGAAATGCAGCACTTTTTTTTTTTTATTTCTCAACATTAGAAAATTGTATCCTTAAAAAAAAAAAAAAAATCACATTCCTCCATGGGTTTGCGCCGCTCATTTTTGTAGATTTGTACATTTGGGTGGAATAAGGCATAAAATAAAAAGAAACCCCTTGAAATAGCCATTAATAATAGTCATGGTGTTGTGTAAAAAATCGACAGGCAGTTGCTACAGGTAGTCCCTGCAGGGTGGGATGATGAGGTGCATCATGTGCCAGGCCAGCACCAGTGGAGGCGGCACAGGTGAAGCACACAATGTTCTTCGGCCGGTTGCTGCACAACGAGAAAACTATTCCCCAAAAAAGTACGAGACTTTGTTTACAACAAAAAAAACACACACACACACAACTAAAAGGGAGTGGCAACAATAAAATAAAAGAAAGAACATCCATGGATAGGAGCAGGAGTGATTTTTCTTATTACCAACTACAAAACATTTCCATTGAGCATCTACAAAATCAAGTCCCCACCCCCCCCCAAACACTAATCACAAGCAAATTACCGCTAAAACATTCATGAACACAAGGCAATGTGAGCCTGTTGTGTATGTATGGTATATCACAAAAAGTGAGGCCAACCGTCACATTTTTCATATTCACATATCTTTTCATTCACTGGACAACACCGAAGAAATGAGACATTGCTACAAACCCCAATTCCAGTGAAGTTGGGACATTGTGTAAAACGTAAATAAAAACAGAATACATTGATTTGCACATTCTTTTCAACCTATATTCAACTGAAAACACTACAAAGACAAGATATTTAATGTTCAAACTGATGAACGTTAGTTTTTTTTTGTTGCAAATATTCTCTCATTTTGAATTTGATGCCTGTAACACATTCCCAAAAGGCTGGGACGGGGCCACAAAAGACTGGGAAAGTTGAGGAATGCTAAAAAAAACACACAACACCTGTTTGGAACATTCCACAGGTTATTTGGAAACGGGTACAGTAAGTATCATTATTGGGTATAGAAGGAGCATCCCCAAAAGGCTTAGTTGGTCACAAGCAAGGACGGGGCAACTGCATGAGCAAATAGTCCAACAGTTTAAGAACGTTTCTCAATGTACAATTTCAAGGAATTTAGGGATTTCATCATCTACGGTCCATACAGTAATAATCAAAAGATTCAAAGAATCTCTGCAAGTGGCAAGGCTGAAAACCAACATTGAATGCTCGTGATCTTCGATCCCTCAGGCGGCGCCACATTAAAAACTGGCACAATTGTATAAAATATATTTCCACGTGGTCTCAGCAACAACTCAGAAAACCATTGGCAGTTAACACAGTTTGTTGCTACATCTACAAATGAAAGTTAAAACTCTACCATGCAAAGCGAAAGCCACGTATCAACAAACAGTAACGCCGCCGGACACTAGGTCCAAGCTCATCTGAGATGTTTGCTGTGGTCTGCAGAGTCCATATTTCAAATTGTTTTTGGAAATCATGGCTGTTGTGTCCTCTGTGATAAAGACCAAAAGGACCATCTGTATTTTTATGAGCATCCGTTATGGGGTTGTGTTAGTGTCCATGGCATGGATCACTTGCACATCTGTGAAGGGACCATTAATGCCGAAGGGTACATACATATACTGCCATTCAAGCAACGTCTTTTTCAGGGACGTCCCTGCTTATTTCAGCAAGACAGTGCCTAGCCACATTCTGCACCCATTACAAGAGTGACTTCGTGATAAAAGACTCCCGATTATTGGACTGACCTGCCAGCAGTCCAAACCTGTCTCCTACTGAAAATGTTTGGCGCATTATAAAGTGCAAAAAAAGACAACAGAGATCCCAGACTGTTGACCAACTGAAGTTGGACATCAAGCAAGAATGGGGAAAAAAAATCAATCGACAAAGCTTCAACAATTTGTGTCCTCAGTTGCCAAACACTTATTGAATGTTGTTTAAAGGAAAGGTGACGTAACAGACGAAAACATGCCCCTATGTTTTTGGAACATGTTGCAAACCTAAAACCCAAAATTAGTGAATACGTTTTTCAGTTTTAAAATGAAATATCGTGTGTGTGTGTATGTGTGTATGTATATATATATATATATATATACACACACACACACACACACACACACACACACACACACCCCTATGGGGGGCACAAGCCAGTGCAAACTGTAGAGGGTGCAGAGGGTTGCGTCAGGAAGGGCATCCGGCTTAAAACTTTGCCAAACAAATATGAGCGTTCATCCAAAGAATTCCATACCGGATCGGTCGTGACCCGGGTTAACAACGTCCGCCACCGGCGGCGTCAACCTGCAGGGCGCCGTTGGAAATTCAGCTACTGTGGGTCGAAGTCGAAGACGAAGAAGAGATGGAAAGCGGGTTCTTCGGCAGAAAGAGAAGAGGAAAGCACAGAGCCTAGAACTGAATGTGGGGACTTTGAATGTTGGGACTATGACAGGAAAATCTCAGGAGTTGGTTGACATGATGATTAGGAGAAAGGTTGATATATTGTGTGTCCAGGAGACCAGGTGGAAAGGCAGCAAAGCTAGAAGTTTAGGGGCAGGGTTTAAATTATTTTAACATGGTGCAGATGGGAAGAGAAATTGAGTCGGGGTTATTTTAAAAGAAGAGTTGTCTAAGAATGTCTTGGAGGTGAAAAGAGTATCAGATCGAGTGATGAGGCTGAAACTTGAAATTGAGGGTGTTATGTGTAATGTGATTAGTGGCTATGCCCCAGAGGTAGGATGTGACCTAGAGGTGAAAGAGAAATTCTGGAAGGAGCTAGACGAAGTAGTTCTGAGCATCCCAGACAGAGAGAGAGTCGTAATTGGTGCAGATTGTAATGGACATGTTGGTGAAGGAAATAGGGGTGATGAAGAAGTGATGGGTAAGTCCAGGAAAGGAACTTGGAGGGACAGATGGTGGTAGACTTTGCAACAAGGATGCAAATGGCTGTAGTGAACACTTTTTTCCAGAAGAGGCACGAACATAGGGTGACCTACCAGAAGCACGCAGGTGGATTACATCTTGGTGCAGACGATGTAATCTGAAGGAGGTTACCGACTGTAAGATAGTGAGTGGTAGGGGAGAGTGTGGCTAGACAGCATAGGATGGTGGTGTGTAAGATGACTCTGGTGGTGGGGAGGAAAATTAGGAAGACAAAGGCAGAGCAGAGAACCTTGTGGTGGAAGCTGAGACAGGACGAGTGTTGTGCAGCTTTGCGGGAAGAGGTGAGACAGGCTCTCGGTGGACAGGAGGAGCTTCCAGAAGACTGGACCACTGCAGCCAAGGTGATCAGAGAGGCAGGCAGGAGAGTACTTGGTGTATCTTCTGGCAGGAAAGGAAAGAAGGAGACTTGGTGGTGGAACCTCACAGTACAGGAAATCATACAAGGAAAAAGGTTAGCTAAGAAGAAGTGGGACACTGAGAGGACCGAAGAGAGGCGAAAGGAATACATTGAGATGCGACACAGGGCAAAGGTAGAGGTGGCAAAGGCCAAACAAGAGGCATATGATGACATGTATGGGAGGTTGGACACTAAAGAAGGAGAAAAGGATCTATACAGGTTGGCCAGACAGAGGGATAGAGATGGGAAGGATGTCCAGCATGTTAGGGTGATTAAGGATAGAGATGGAAATATGTTGACTGGTGCCAGCAGTGTGCTAGCTAGATGGAAAGAATACTTCGAGGAGTTGATGAATGAGGAAAATGAGAGAGAAGAGGCAAGTGTGGTGGACCAGGAAGTGGCAATGATTAGTAAGGGGGAAGTTAGAAAGGCATTAAAGAGGATGAAAAATGGAAAGGCAGTTGGTCCTGATGACATTCCTGTGGAGGTATGGAAGCATCTAGGAGAGGTGGCTGTGGAGTTTTTGACCAGCTTGTTCAATAGAATTCTAGCGCGTGAGAAGATGGCTGAGGAATGGAGGAAAACTGTGCTGGTGCCGATTTTTAAGAACAAGGGTGATGTGCAGAGCTGTGGCATCAGTATGGTTTCATGCCAAGAAAGAGTACCACAGATGCATTATTTGCCTTGAGGATGTTGATGGAAAAGTACAGAGAAGGTCTGAAGGAGCTACATTGTGTCTTTGTAGATCTAGAGAAAGTCTATGACAGAGTACCCAGACAGGAACTGTGGGACTGCATGCAGAAGTGTGGAGTGGCAGAGAAGTATGTTAGAATAATACAGGACATGTACGAGGGCAGCAGAACAGCGGTGAGGTGTGCTGTAGGTGTGACAGATGAATTAAAGGTGGAGGTGGGACTGCATCAGGGATCAGCCCTGAGCCCCTTCCTGTTTGCAGTGGTGATGGATAGGCTGACAGATGAGGTTAGACTGGGATCCCCATGGACCATGATGTTTGCAGATGACATTGTGATCTGCAGTGAAAGCAGGGAGCAGGTGGAGGAACAGTTAGAAATATGGAGGCATGCACTGGAAAGCAGAGGAATGAAGATTAGCCAAAGTAAAACAGAATATATGTGCATGAATGAGAGGGGTGGAGTGGGAAGAGTGAAGCTACAGGGAGAAGAGATTGCAAGGGTGGAGGACTTTAAATATTTTGGGTCAACCGTCCAGAGCAATGGTAAGTGTGGTCAGGAAGTGAAGAAACGGGTCCAAGTAGGTTGGAACGGGTGGAGAAAGGTGTCAGGTGTGTTATGTGACAGAAGAGTCTCTGCTAGGATGAAGGGCAAAGTTTATAAAACAGTGGTGAGGCCAGCCATGATGTACAGATTAAAGACAGTGGTACTGAAGAGACAACAGGAAGCAGACCTGGAGGTGGCGGAAATGAAGATGTTGAGGTTCGCTCTCGGAGTGACCAGGTTGGATAAAATTAGAAATGAGCTCATAAGCCAAGGACAGCCAAGGTTAGATGTTTTGGAGACAAAGTTAGAGAGAGCAGACTTCGATGGTTTAGACACGTCCAGAGGAGAGACAGTGAGTATATTGGTAGAAGGGTGATGAGGATGGAGCTGCCAGGCAAGAGAGCTTGAGGAAGACCAAAGTGGTTGATGGATGTCGTGAGGGAAGACATGAGGGCAGTTGGTGTTCGAGAGGAGGATGCAGGAGATAGGCTTACATGGAAAAGGATGACGCGCTGTGGCGACCCCTAAAGGGACAAGCCGAAAGGAAAAGAAGAAGAAGAAACTGAATATATGTTGAGAAGGATTTGCAAATCGTTGTCTTCTGGTTTTATTTACGTTTTGCAGAACACCGCAACTTAATTGGAATTGGGGTTGGTATAATGTAGTTACACTTTGGAGATTATCACTGAAAGGTGTAGTCACTTTTGTTGCCAGCGGTTTAGAAAATAATGGCTTTGTTGAGGGATTTTGAGGGCACAGTAAATATATACAGTATTTTTTAGTTATTCTGAGGGGACAGTAAATTTCTACTGTCTCCTCAAAATAACAACACACAGGCATTAATGTCTAAACCTCTGGCAACAAAAGTGAGACCACCATCAAGTGTGATGAGTATTTTTGTGTGAACAGCAAATGTTTATAAGTTTTTACAAGCTGTACACCGACTACTTTACATTGTAGCAACGTGTGATTTCTTCAGTGTTGTCCCGTGAAGCGATATAATAAAATATTTACAAAAATGTGAGTGGTGTACTCACTTTTGTGAGATACTGTGTGTGTTACATTGCTTTTGTGTTGATCTCACAAACCAACACCCATCAATTCAACTGTTGTTCTTCCAAGCGTGCAGCAGTTGTGGTTGTATCGTTCCATTTCAAAAGTGTATTGACACCAAGCTTCCACCTCACGTGAAGCTTTAGTGCTGCTGTTGTTATTTGGAGATGGAGAGAAATTAAGAATCATGAAAAAAAAAAAAAATGTAATAATATTAGGGGCCAACAACAGGCTCCGGACCCGTGACTGCTGAGTGCAAATGGTGTGTCTCTTAGAGGATTAAAAAACAAACAAACAAAACATACAGGAAGTCGCTGCTGACGGGCACCCCAAGTTAGCCCGTGTGGCACAATGGTTGTTTCCTGTAAACATTTCTTCAAAAATGTTTATAAAAGCCTCCTTACTTTTTACACAAAAATATATATAGATTTATTTTCACATGGACAAATGTAGATATTATATATATACTAAAGGCCTTAAAATATTTTCCTTTCCGCTCCTTTTGAAAGTTACTGGTCCCTTCAGTGGATATTTTGACCTGCAAAGGAAGCAGATAGACACTTTAAAAAAGATTTTTAGAAAAGGTAGTGAATGTGTTCATAAAAATAGTGTGTGAGTTAAGCTAAAATTCTTATAATAGCTGTCATTTCCATACACACGAATGCAATGGGAACACCACATATTACATCCATCCATTAATTTATTTTCTATAGTAGTTGGCATCATTAGAATAACGTATTGAAAGCCGTTTGAGCATTTATTTGATATCTTTGATATCCAGTTTAAGGTCCATGTACTAGTATGCCCTTCGTCTTCACTCGTAAGACAATTCAATGCATTAGTAGAAAAACTAGGGCATACTAGTAGAACAACAACTTTCTCTTACTCGTAACACCTTTTCCACTACTGACATGATACAGTATTTCTGGATTCTAATAGAACAATTTTGCCATACTTGTAGTATAACATTAGTAGTGAGGCAAAACTGTGCACTAGTGAACATCTCCACACTACTAGTACTATTAGTAAAGTGCTAGATGTTAACTACTAGAATTGTATAATGTCGGCAGTAGTACTAGTAGCATGCAGTGCACAGTTTTGCCTCACTGGTACCATTTAGTTGTCCTACTAGTATGCCAAAGTGGTCCTACTAGTGAGGACAAAGATCATACTTGCGCATTACCATTAAGCTGGCTACCAAAGATATTGAATAAATGCTCAAACAGCTCCAAGACAATTAAGCACACTAGTAGAACGATTATGTCTTACGAGTAACGTTTTTTCCACTAGTGTACACTAGTAGGAAAACTACGTTATTTTTTTAGGCCGAATGTGCACTAGTTGGAATCTGCATGTTACTAGTACTAATCATGAAGCACTAGATGTTAACTAGTAGAATTTTATTATGTCACTAGTAGTACTACTAGCAGCACACAGTTGTCAACTAGTGCACCGTTTCACCTAATTAATAACATGTAGTTGTTCTACTAGTTTGCACAACTTAATAACAAATACTCAAACAAAATGAAGATCACTTATGGGGTCCTCCAAGGAACTTTACTGGACCCCAAGTTATTTCCCCTGTACATCAATGATATCTGCAATGTTTCCAAAACCTTCAAATGTGTCTTATTTGCCGATGACAGAACTGTCTACAGTTCAGGAAAAAAAACCTAGAACAACTTCTGACTACTGTGGAAAAGCAATTAAACATATTGAAAAACTCGTTCAACATCAATAAATTGTCACAAAATTTAACAAAAACCAAGTTTTATCCTTTTTTTGGCATTAGACAGATAAATAAACAGGCAACAATCATGATTAACTCCACTAAGATAGAAAGAGTGTATGAAAATAAATTTCTTGAACTATTGATGATAAACTGTGTTTTTTCTGTATCCTGTATGTTCAATAAACACATTAAAAAAATACTGTCCTACTAGTGAGGACAAAGAGCATACTAGTACCTGGACCTTAAGCTGCCATGAAAGATATTGAATAAATGCTTAAGATGTATGAACATTTATTTGATCCCTTTGATATCCAGCTTGAGGTCTGTGTACTTCTAAGACAATTAATTCAGCACACTAATAGAACAACTAGTGTGCACTAATAGAACAACTGTTTTTCTAGTAATGTTTTTTCCACTAGTAGGTGAGGCAAATCTACTAGTGGCCATTTTGGTGTTACTATTAGGGTCGAGGAGGATACTATTGCGTGACTTATGTCTACTAGTTGAGCATACTAGTGCTACCAGTGCAACACAGTAATATACTAGTACGGTTTAATTGCATACTGTTAGGCCAAAAGCGGCACTAATATAGTTGATATAGTTAATCTTTACTGTAAGATTCTACTAGTGCACTGAATTGTCTCACTAGTGAGGACAAAAAGCTCACTAGTACATCGACCTTAAGCTGCATGTCAAGGCATCGCGAATAAATATTCAAACGGCTTTCCATACTCCACGCAATACAGATGTTTAGCATTATACTACACTAAATATTGGTAGAGTGATGTGCAGTGTTCCCTATGAATGTAGAAATAAACACCATCATAAGGATTTTTGCGCTCAAACTGCATATCTAGTTGTGCATGTGCGTACCTAGCCGTCTTTGGGTAGAGAGTTTTTAATCCTGCTTGTGTGGGCTGCGTTCCTTCTTTGGCACCAGCGCCTTCCGCAGGTACGGCACCATTAAAAAGGCTACGAGGAAGAAGACGTGACCACAAAAGTACACCGAAAAGTACACCTGTAACACAAAAGGAGAAACAGAGGAAAATCACCAGGATGTACAAATTCTGAATCATCAGGGGAAAATACACCTCTAAAATAGAGTTGGAAATGCCTTTATAAATTGAGCGAACATCAAAGAAGTAACGCCGACTGTGGGTTATGCTTTTTCTTTGGCTTTTGGGGGATGCTAAATTCCAAAAGGAGGAACAGCCTTAATAAGGACTTAAGAATAATGTGAAAAAAGGAGAACAAACAAGGGTACCATTTGTCATCACTTGCTATCAAAACAGGTCCCTCTTAATAAATTAGAATGTAGTAAAAAAGTTATTTTACATCAGTAGTTCAATTTAAAAAAAAGTGAAAATCCAATAAATGTACAGATTCATTAAACACCACCGCCATTGGATTCTTGTAAACTGGTATTTCACTCTGACTGTGTTCAGATTCACTTCAAAGTATAGTATGAGTACCACTAGCTCTCTCTATAATGGTATGCGAAAAGAATACATGTATTGAATACAAATACAGTTTATAAAATTAAATACAATCAATTACGGCGTCAACTAACGATTCTTTTAATAATCGATTCATCCGTTATTTATTTTTGGGATTAATCAATGAATTGGATAAAAATTATTATTAAATTATTTCAAATTGACAATGCAGAAAATGCACAAATCAGTCTGCTTTCATGGAGGACTACAGATATCCAAGAATAATTTATTTGATAATCGATTAGTTGTCGATTAGTCAATTAATTGTACCACCTATACAGTCAAATATATAGGAATTAAGCTTGTAGCTGCACATGCAGCCTCTTTAAACTTTTTAATCTAGTACCGTGGATTTTTATGCAAAGTACATTTAAGTACAGTTCAGTTTTATTTAACTTAAGTACAGTACAATACATTATTATTATTTTTTTTTAAACAAGTAAAAATGTTATTTAACTTGTATGCAATACATTTTAGGCAGCACGTTGGATGACTGGTTAGCACATCTGCCTCACAGTTCTGAGGACCGGGTTCATATCCGGCCTCGCCTGTGTAGAGTTTGCATGTTCCGGGCCTGCGTGGGTTTTCTCCGGTTTCCTACTACATCACAAAAACATGCATGGTACTTTAACTGAAAACTCAATGTGCGCCCTGTGACTGGCTGGCGACCAGTTCATGGTGTACCCCGCTTCTCGCCCAGTGTCAGCTGGGATAGGCTCCAGCACGCCCGTGACCCCAGTGAGGAAAAGCGGTACGGAAAATGGATGGATGGCAATACATTTTAATTGAATCATTGTTTAAGTAAACTTTTTTATTTTCCTAAATTTAAGTGCAGTGTTAAAATTCAAACCCTGCATAATGTTAGTAGTGCCTTGCAATAATCAATATACTTTTTCAGGAATAAAACCTCTGCATCTAATGTTGGTCATTATGGTAGTAAACTCTGTTCGGAATCTTTCACTCATTCCCTACTCACTTGTTACTATATAGGGATATCTTGTGGATTTGTTTGTGAACTGTATAGTCCACTATGTAAAAATCCTTTATATAGTCATTAGGTAGTAGGAAATGAATGAAAAAATCCAAACAGCCTTTGTGTGTAATGAGCGAGTTTCACTTTTTGAATTGAACTACACGTGGGTTATAGGGATCGAGCCCTGCTGCGATTAGTGAAAATCCACGGGTGACTGATGCCCCATACTGTACTGTAATTGCCTGAAGATGCCAGAGGATGGTGGCAAAGGACTGCTTTTGTCCAAATGAAGCTACTCAACTCAGTTGAACAATTACTCTGCACCCAAAAATAGACCGATTCCTGATTGCTGAACTGCGAGTATACGCGGGTTCACTGTACTTAATTTCAGTAACAGGCCGTTAAAGGGGTTGAAATTATGGTAAGGTGTTTCATTGTTCTTTTACATCACTTTCTTCCACCCAAGTCACAAGGTTCCATTTTCATCACTTGCCTCTGATTCCCATAGCAACCCCTCATTATCCTCTACAAAAACTCAGTGCTGGAATAGAAAAGGCCGTTTGCAAGTCTTACGATGTTATTTCTGTCCTGTCTTCACAAACAACTCCCAGAAGGACCCAATGTCAATTTACCATCGCGTGTTCAGCACTAATGTCTTCAAACTGCCGTTCCTAATTTGATAATGTATTATGACAGGCGGAGCTCTCACTGCATTACTTGCACCTTTTAAAGCAGGGGCGAGGAACCTTTCCCCTATCAAGGACCATAGCCATTAAAGCCATAATACATTTCTAAAAACATATAAGACAACAGTTGAAGAAATTTTTATTATTACACTGAATATTATGGGGACTTGTTGGTGAGATGTATTTTTAACAACTGTTCCTCTGAGGTTTCATTTGCTTTTCAAATTGCATGGTGGGCTGCATCAACATTGCCACACAGATAAGTAGGTTCCCACTCCTGATTTAATGCATCAATCCATCAACGTACTACCATTAAAAACAGCCTCACAGTCAGCTAGATGGTGCATTGACTTGTAATAGGGAGAACAGCATATCTGTCATTGCTGTGGAGAACCAAGTAAACATTCTGATTTATGGCCGATAATGTTGCTGGACCAGCCAGGACGCTTCTCACGTACAGTTAGAGCTGAAGCTAACTCAATACTGGTTAATAAATAAACCAGTTAATAATAAACTGGAATAATAAAGTTAATAATAAAACTCTTTTGTTTCTGACAAAGGATTTTTGTTTTTTTGTACAAAGTAGTATTTTGGCTATGTTGAAAAGTAAAAAAAAACAAAAAAAACAAAACACTATGAATCTTAACGCAATATTGAAACTTTAATCAAAACAAATATACGACTTGTATCTCATAGTATTAAGATTTTAAATTAAGAAATATACAACTTTATTTCTCAAAAATCGGAGCCGTAAGGTGGAGGGAGTCGTGGCGGCAACCCCCGAACCCGTTGGTGGACACCAACGGTGAGGGATGCCGTCAAGCTGAAGAAGGAGTCCTATCGGGTCTTTTTGGCCTGTTGGACTCCTGAGGCAGCTGATGGGGCAGCTGATGGGTAGCGGCTGGGCAAGCGGAATGCAGCTTTGGTGGTCGCTGAAGTAAAAACTCTGGTTTGGTGGTTAAAAAGCTCCTCGGTGGCAAGGCCCCGGGGGTGGATGAGATTCGCCCGGAGTTCCTGAAGGTTCTGCATATTGTGGGGCAGTCCTGGTTGACACGCCTCTGCAACATCGCATGCACATCAGGGACAGTGCCTCTGGATTGGCAGACTGGGATGGTGGTACCCCCTTTTTAAGAAGGGGGTGTGTTCCAACTACAGGGGGATCACACTCATCAGCCTCCCTCGTAAGGTCTATTCAGGGGTGCCGGAGAGGAGGGTCCATCGGGAAGTTGAATCTCGGATCCTGGAGGACGAGTGTGGTTTTCGTCCTGGCCGTGGAACAGTGGACCAGCTCTACACCCTCGGCATGGTCCTCCGGGGTGCATGGGAGTTCGCACAACCAGTCTACATGTGTTTTGTGGACTTGGAGAAGACCTTCGACCGTGTCCCTCGGGGAGTCCTGTGGGGGGTGCTTCGGAAGTATGGGGTACCGAACCTCCTGATACGGGCTGTTCGGTCCCTGTATGACCGGAGTTAGAGTTTGGTCCACATATCCGGCAGTAAGTCGGACTCTTTCCCGGTGAGGGTTGGACTTCGCCAAGGCTGGCCTTTGTCCCCGATTCTGTTCAAAACTTTTATGGACAAAATTTCAAGGCGCAGCCAAGGCGTAGAGGGGGTCCGGTTTGGTGGCCTCAGTATTGCATCTCTGCTTTTTGCAGATGATGTGGTTCTGTTGGCTTCATCAAGCCGTGATCTCCAACTCTCACTGGAGCAGTTCGCAGCACAATGTGAAGCGGCTGGGATGAGAATCAGCACCTCCAAATCTGAGACCATGGTCCTCAGTCGGAAAAGGGTGGCGTGCCCTCTCCGGGTCGGGGATGAGATTCTGCCCCAAGTTGAGGAGTTCAAGTATCTTGGGGTCTTGTTCACGATTCAGGAAAGAATGGAACGGGAGATCGACAGGCGGATCGGTGCAGCGTCTGGAGTCATGCGGACTTTGTATCGGTCCGTTGTGATCACGGATACAAGCGGCGGAAATGAGTTTCCGCTGCAGGGTGTCCGGGCTCTCCCTTAGCGATAGGGTGAGAGGCTCGGTCATCCGGGAGGATCTCAGAGTAGAGCTGCTGCTCCTCCACATCGAGAGGAGCCAGATGAGGTGGCTGGGGCATCTGATTCGGATGCCTCCCGGACGCCTCCCTGGTGAGGTGTTCCGGGCACGTCCCACCGTGAGGAGACCCTGGGGACGACCCAGGACACGGTGGAGAGACTACGTCTTTCGGCTGGCCTGGGAACGCCTCTGGATGCCCCCGGAAGAGCTGGATGAAGAGGCTGGGGAGAGGGAAGTCTGGGCGTCCCTGCTAAAGCTACTGCCCCCGCGACCCGACCTCGGATAAGCGGTAGAAAATGGAAGGATGGATGGATTTCTCAAAAATATGACCCTATTCTTGTAATATTATGGCTTTAATCTAAAAAAAATACACAACTTTGTTCTAAAAAATATACAGCTTTTTCTTTCAAAAATATACATCTTTATTCTCGTTATATTACGACAACCTAAAAAAATTTACCACTGTTTTCCTTGAAAATATACGACAGTCTCAAATATTATGACTTCAACTGGCTGTTATAAAATGCTCTATGAATAAATTTTATTTGAGTTTAATGTAGAAAATATTTTTAAAAATTCTCATAAATGTACAACTATTTTCGTAATATTAAAATTTTAATATTGAAAATATGCCATTATTTCTAGAAAATGTCTATTATTGTAATATTACATTGAACTAAAAGAAACATATGGTACATCTCGTAAGATGACTTTAATCACTACAATACATCACTATTTCTGTAATATTATGACTTTTTATCTCCCCCCAAAAATTTTTCCTTGAAAATACACAATTCCTTTCCCAAATATTATGACTCTGAACTGGAAAATAGAGAACTCGTTTCTCAAAAATATACAACTTCATTTTCATAATATTAAAACAATCTCAAAATAATATGACTTTTTATCTCAAGCATATATGACATTTCTTGAAAATATACGACATTATGGTTTTAACCGTAAAAACTTTTTTCGAAAAAATATACGTTATTTTTGTAATATTAGAACTTCAATCTCAAAAATATGAAACGTAATATTATGACTTTAAAAAATTCATAAAATCTTCTCAAAAATATACAACTTTTTACAACTAAAAAAAGTTCTACAAAGCATACGACTTTTCTTATACAACTTTAATCTAAAAAAATGTACTTTTTAGTATGTGACTATTTTCCTAACATTACGACTTTAATCTTGAAAAAATATGATTTCTTATCTCCAAAATATGTAACTTTATTCTCGTACAATTATGACAGTCTCTTGAAAATGAGTTTTTATCTCAAAAACAAGCTTTTTTTTCTTGAAAATATACCACTTTATTCTCTTAAAATTGCAAATTTAACACCAGTGTAGGTTTTTTTTAAATTTTCATTCTGGCCAAAATACAAAAAATAAAATACTACAAAAACAAGCATGAAGAAACAGTGTGTTAAAACATTTTTTCCAACAGCAAAAATAAAGGCAACGTTTAATCTTATTATCTGTATTTTTCTTGCATGTACACGTTTGTCTGAGACGCACCTTCAGCCATTTGTCATAGGTGAAGATGCAGAAGGGCACCAGCGCGTAGCCCATGAAGAGCCAGTGTATGACCTGCTGGATGACGTAGATGAGCGGGTAAAGGGGACCGTCGGCCAAATTAGTCAGCACTGGACTGTCACGCACCAGCAACTGATACTGTCACACAAAAAAACACACAATTACACACACTCTTTTAAGAGTGGGCTGCTGCCAAATTAAGACCAGAGTCAATATTTAATAATAGGTGCTTTTAACAGTGAGGTGCATTAGATCAATATGGTTAAGTTATTTAAGAACAAGACGCAGACGTCGCTTCATTAAAAGGTTGAGTGGGTTTAAAATGAGGCAAAAGTGGATAATGATTATTTGAAACGTCCGGGAAATACATTAGTCATCCACTGACGGTTTGATGAGAATGATAATTGTGGAACGTACCTGTCGCTCCACAGTGATGATGAAGAATTCCATGGAGAAGCACATGATGTATCCGGAGTGAAGACCGTGCCACATGGTCAAGAAGAGCAGAGTGGACACATGGGAGAGTGTCTTGTTGCCTAAAAACTTCAGCCGCTTAAACACTTGCCTGGTAAACCCAAAAAAAGGTTTTTATTAAATTAAAGCCAATGTGTTTGGCTCACATGTACCTGGAAGCTTCTGTTGGCTTGATGATAAAGTTCATACAAAACATCACATCACATTTGATCAGGATGGTCAAACTTTTTCCACTGACAAGACATACATATAAATGGTATCATCCTTATGTTTATGGAATGTTAAAACCAATTCAATATGCTGTCGGTCAGCAAATTCAAAACTGTTAAACATGTTTAAAGCAAACGAAAATGCCTAAAACGCAGCTGGATGTTATTGGTGACAAAGCAAAATTATTAGTATTAGTGTGATATCTATTTTTGTTTTATTAAAATATTGTGATATTTTGTATTTTCTTTTTTTTTAATCAATTAAAAAAGTGTGTTGTAAGATTCCGATTTGCAAACTTAAACACAGTGTCACATTTTCATTACTTTTTTTTTTCATAAAAACATCCATCCATTTTCTGTACCGGTTATCCTCACTAGGGTCGCGGGCATGCTGGAGCCTAGTGAGGATAACCCAAGTAATCCATACATACAAAGAAAGTAGAACAAAAACTCAGAAATTAAGTTGTGTGTAAAAATGTGAAATGACACAGGTAAAGGAATTGAACACATGACGAAAGGGAGGTGCAAAAAGGCATGGAAAGCCAAGACAATACCTAAAATCTATCAATAATCAAACAGCAATCCAGCCCCTTGTCAGTGCAAATGAATATTCGCTGGTTCAGTCCGAATTGATGGCCTACAAAAATGTCTCATTCCCACAGTGTGAGTCAAGACACAGCTCATGATTGGTAAGAGCAGACAGCTGTCTCAAGACCGTCGTACACTAATTGTTACAAAACATAATAATGGCATTGGTTAAAGGCGTATATCTAAGCTTCTGAACGTTCCAGTGAGTACAGTTGGGGCCATAATACGTAAGTGGAAAGCCAATCATAGCACCATAAATTTGCCTCCATCAGGTGCTCCTCGCAAGATTTCTGACAGAGGAGTGCAAAGAATAATCAGAAGAGTGGTCCAAGAGCCAAGGACCACCTGTGCGGAGCTTCAAAAAGACCTGGACTTAGCACGTACTGTTGTCACAAGGAAAACAGAGTAATTTACTTCGTCGCCATTGGCCTGCATGAACGCTCACCATGAAAGACTCCATTGCTGAAAGCTCATTTAGGGTTTGCTGAACAACATCTGGACAAGCCAGTTAAATACTGAGAGAATATAGTCTGATAGGATGAAAGCAAAATTTAACTGTTTGGATGGCATAATGCAGACCACGTTTGGAGGAGAAATGGCAGTGCACATCACCCTATGAACACCATACCAACAGTGAAGTTCGGAGGTCGGAACATGATGGTGTGGGGTTGCTTTTCAGAAAATGGTACTGGGGGTTTAGATCAGGGGATGTTGTCAATTTTTGTCAACTGTGGGCCTGTAAAGCCCTTTGTGTCTTTTTGGTGATGAAGGGCAAGTTCAGAACATGCTGAGAGAGGGAGTCAATAATTCTATTTATTTAAATCAGTGATTTGCAACCAGTGTGCCGGGGGACATTAGTATGCCGTGAGCGCTCTTCAGCTGTACCGTGGAAAATTATAAGATTTTACGTAATGTGCCTGCGTGGGTTTTCTCCGGCCACTCCGGTTTCCTCCCACATCCCAAAAACATGCATGGTAGGTTAACAACTCTAAATTGCCCGTAGGTGTGAATGTGAGTGTGAATGGTTGTTTGTTTGTATGTGCCCTGCGATTGGCTGGCAAAAAAGTATTTATTTACAAGAAATAATGTATCGTTGTTCATCCATTTATGCCTTTGAGGCATAGTGACAGACAGAACAAATGCTCTTCTATTAGATGGCTGGAGGTACATACAGTAATTAATGTATCCACTTTTTGTAACATTTGGTGTGCCGTGAGATTTCTCAAATGAAAAATGTGTCTTGTCTCCATAAAGGTTGGAAATCACTGACTTAAATCACTCATTTAATTGGTCATTCACTTCCCATAATCTATCACCAGTAACAAGGGCCAGCCCCACATTTTCTTCCATTTTCACTTCCTGTATGTGTAACACTTGGGTGTCCCAATACTTTTGTATATATACAGTGGGTCATGTTCTGTATTGCTTTTTTTTAATCCATCTCACTCGTGCATTATTATTAATTACTGCTTCAGGAGTACGAGATCGATAATCATTATAGGAAAGATCTGGATGACATCATGGTCCTTGTCCAGTTATTGTGTTATGGAGTCCTGCAGGTTAATAATTGGACCCGCTGCTGCCTCTGGATTGATACCTGGGCAATTAAAATAAATCTGCAGGCTACCGTCTCCTCTCCTGTGTGCAACATTGTATTATGTGTGGTTTGTTTGTGGTACAGCTCCCAGCAATATGCTGGTTGAGTGGTTAGCACATCTGCCATCCCACACTGCAAAAACATGCAACTTCATTGAAGACTCTAAATTGTCCATAATGTGTGAATGATTGTCTATATGTTCCCTGCAATTGGATATACCACGCCTATCGCCCAAAGTCAGTTGGCATAGGCTCCAGCTCACCCACGACTCAACATTTTTTTGTTGCATTTCCTTTATGAAAAGTGCTTTATACATTTAAAAAAATAATTGGCTGATTGAGTAATGAGGCATAGAAAATGGATGGAGGGTACATTTCTCATGCCAATTTGTAGTTACCTGGTTGTGAAGCTATTCAAAGCTTAGCATGGCAGCCTTCTGTTCTCACACATTGTTTCTAACTGCAGGATGGGCAACCTGTCATTTGTTTATTTCATTAGGACTTTTAGGGAACAAAGAGAAATGGCTGTTTATTGTTTTGGTGCGCTGCTACACCTTGAGGGTTAAGCTCCTTGGTATCCAGTTTAAGGTTCATGTACTAGTACACTTTTTAAGACAATTCAGTGCACTAGTAGAACAAGTCCTGTAAATTCTACAGTTATTTACCACATACCAGACAGTAAAATAGTTGAAAGTGATTGTAGAGTAATTAACTACAGTTTCCACTGCATCATGAGATTTTGGTTGACGTCACACAGTGAGTTACTGTATATTGTAGCAGAAGCCGCGTGGCTCCCAACATGCATAGTGCCATGAAATGTTGGACTGTTGCCATAATAAAGACGTTAGTCCTTAATGTTCATGAACGATCAGGATTAACGTAATATGAATAATGTGTGGTAATGTTACCCATGGTCCATTGAATGTGTGTCTTATTTAATTCTCACGTTGCAATTATGTTGCAATTAGTTTTCATGAAATCCTAACTGTGGGTTGTGTGCAATAGAGTGACATCCTGATCAGGTTAGCTGAATGCTAAGCTAACTGTTACCTGGTGACTTTTCAACTGCTTTAGGTACAAGTGTGAACTTCCTTGTGATTACTCAATTTGGCCTACTTCTTCTGCAAGCCAAAAGAGCTCCCATTTTCCTTGTGTCACTCATCAGCACTACAATTAATAATAGCATTGATTTAAAAAATATATAGCAACTCTGTTTAGTGTGTGTGGTCAAACAAAATCCCATGATGCAGTGGAAACTATATTTAATTAAAGTATAATCATTTTACAGTATTTTACTGCACGGTACAAATATTGGCACCCTTACCAAAATTATTTCTATTTGCTAAATGTCAGAATAGTGAGAGAGTGACAACTATTTACATGGGGTGCCAATATTTTTAGCATGACTGTATGCGGTAAATAACAGTAGAATTTACAGCAATGTCTAAGTGTACTGTAATTTAGGTTCCCAGCATGCATTGTAATACATTGATGGCTCCACAGTGTTTAAGCATTTCAATGAAAATAACAAGACACGTATATAACAGGAGACACATGCAGGAAAATATGACGATACAACAACAAAAATCTATTGTGTAGAAATACTGAACACTAACAATGTGGCACCTGCTACAGAAAAGCATTGTGGTTTATGCTTCTATTATATACGTGTACAAATATCAGTATGTTTCCATTGGAGGAAGCTCATTGTAGAGGTCAAGAGACAGGAGCCAACTGCTGCTTTTGCAGAATATCACCTGATTCAGGTAAGGTACTACTATTGAGCAAATAATGATTCACAACTGGTGTAGGAGTATGATGCATCAAGTGGTGCATGACTCCAGAATCCAATTCAGACTACTCACCTCCCACTTTTTTATTAAAATTTTTTTTACAGGAACTTAATATCAGCAGTGTTGCCAGTATGTTACTGTACATTCAAGTTTACAGTAAATTACTGGCAACGGTGTTGCCAGTAAGTTACTGTAAAAACCCTATGAAATGTCTTAAGAGATTGTGTCTTACTACTAACGTTTTTTCCACTACTGCATGACATTTCTGCATACTAGTAGGACAAATTTGGCATATTAATGGCATATTGTTTTGGTGTTACTAGTCGGGCCCTGGAGGACACTTGTGTGTGACAGATACCTAATAGCTGGGCCTAGTAGTGTTATTATTGCAACACAGCAGTTTACTAGTGGCACCAACAGTGGAAAAAACACTAGTAAGAAACAGTCGTTCTACTAGTGCACTGAATTGTCTTACTACTGAGGACAAAGAGCACACATGTACCTGAACGTGGATATCATGGATATCGAATAAATTCTAAAAACGACTTTCCATACTTGTCCCATCTTGCATAATGTCTCTACGTGTTGAAACAATCAAATAAAAGCACGTATGGAATGTTAGTATAAATGAGTTCCTTCTTTAGCGTCGTCACATCAGCTTCATCTATATTTCAGCTACCAGCAACGGTAAATAATTAACTTTTTTTTCTGGCTGCTGCACTGACCTGGCAGCCCAAGCGTTGGTGTTGATGTTAAAGGAGGCGATGGTCCCCCCGAAGAGCGGCGTGGTCTCGAAGAGCCACACCTTCATGTTAGCGCAAGCATCCCACTGGGGCTCACCGTCCCTCACGCCGTTTAAGCCTAGCCCAGTCAAGATGCAAACGCCCTCCTGCAAACGCATCATCATCAAATGAAGTCTACCTATAAAAGTGCATTATTGGCCAGGTACACACAAAGATAATTGGGCTGTTCTTGTACGTATTTTGCCCCTTCCCCACCAAGGATGACAAACGCCATACTATCTTATGTCTCATAAAATTAACCTATAAGAATATCCTGTGGTCTGAGGTGTGTTAAGAGTGAATTTGTCCCAATAGTAGGGTCCTAAATGGGTTAGGGCTGACAATCTTAAATATTAAACGTGTTCAATATTTACGACCAAAAATCTTCACGTGTGTGAAAAGCCAACTTCTCAGAAGTCATGACTCCGTGAATTGTGATGTGAAACAAATGTAGTCAATGAAGACACTAGCTGACAGAGGAGGAAGGAAGCGGTCATGAATTAAAAAAAAAATAAATAAATTTAAAAAAAAAGGAGTCCTACCCGATGTCATATTTGGTATAAGTGGGCTCGCCACACGGCAAGAAGTATTTTCCAATAAGACTCTTTACTGACAACATCACCATTCTACAACACTCACGGTTTCGGTCCCTTCGGAAACACTCGGGAAACGTCTGTGCAACATATCCGGAAGCCTATCAAGTCAGGTCTTCCAAATAAAAGCATACCACTAAGATAACAGAGTTACACCTCACTCAAAACACAAAGTCCAGTGGACGTCAGAAATGGAGGACCAACCGGTGGAGCTGTGGGAAGCCAGAGATTGCATATTTAACATCTCCGCCAAGTTTTTCCACAGTCTTTAAAAGTATAAATATTTTAGGATTTTTTTCATGAAAAACTATCATTCCCTCCTTTTGAGTGTCCTCTTCAGTGTTGCAGCTAGTCTTACCGGGTTGCTGCTATGTTTCTTCTTCTTGATTTTTCTTAGATTACATTTGATCATGCAAGTTTTCTGTCTTGAAGATCGTTGGTGGAAGACAATCTCTATGTGAGGTGTGCTGTGTTGAGATTATCTGAGTTTTTAACCTTTGAAAAATCCTTTTGTGTATAGGAGGCCTTAGGTTCCTGCAATTTCACCCGAAAGTCAACTATCTTTCTGTGAGTAGTGCATTATCTTTGTAGACAGTTTTAATACAAGTCTTGCATTCGATCTCATAAAACAGCATCATCAACATTATGCAGATGGTTGTTAACACTTACGGCTATGAGCCAGCAGCAGACATATTTATACAGTATGATTTTAGCCCAAATCAGAATGAAGATGCAGCGAAACCAGAATGGACGAGCCTGTGGAGCAAACAAAAAAATTACAGACACGTGACAAGACTTGAAAAACAAAATGAACACATCCAACATTGAAATACGAATACTGACGTCATACTCATCTGTCAGGTAGTAGCTCTCTTGGTAATGAGGACTGAATATTGCAAATATAACCAGAAAGAGAAAACCCAGAGAGAATCTCTTCACAGCTGGTACTACGCTAGAAGACGGGGAAAACATGAAAAGATGAGGAGAAGAAGTTCTCCATCTGCTGAAAGTATTACTTTGTGTCTTTCAGCTAACTCTTGTACCTGTTTGGAGGCTTTCCCGGGCAGTCGCTGAGCTCCCCCGCCACCAGCTTCTGGTAGCTGTGCAGCGTGAACTGCGGGCCCACCAGGAAGCCTCCGTAGAAGTAGGAGAAGCCGAGCACCTCCAGCAGCGAGGGAACGCACGGCAGGGCAGAGGTCTTCTGCTCTCCGCTCAGCTCTCCCTAACCATTGAGAATTGGACATTAGCAGAGAAACATTTGACGCGAATCAGCTGGGGAGGAATCACACACTAGAGTGCCCGCATTCTCAATAATGGCCGTGTGACAATGTCATTGTTTTACAGCTCATCCGATAGCATTTGCTTTAGCCTTTTCAGCGAGCCGTCCGTGTCCAAAACACGTGACTGGCGATTATTCGACTACAAGCTATAACCACCATTGCACAGTGGCAAAGTAGACGCATCGATTAGCCGACTAATTGGTTCAACCCCTAGTCCAGTTTCTATAAAACTAACAAACCAACTAATGTGCAACTAATACCGAGCAAAGTTATAGTTTCTAAATTTCAGTCAGTTTACCACACTTACTGGTTACACAAGATACATACACAATCCAGTGAGATTCCATACAAGAGCTGTATTCAGAATTACGATGTTCTGACTGACACTGTATGAATTCAACATTAATTATTGAACCATTTCTAATATTTTGAACTATAAATTACAAAGTCAAAACATAGTCTGAAACTTTAAGTAAGCCAAATTAAAAACTTTTTAAGAGCTCATTCACTAAATACAGCATATTTAAAACTTCTACACACCCCTGTCCTACTGCCAGGTTTTTGTGGTATAAAAAATTGAGACCAAGATTAATAATTTTAAAATGTTTTCCACTATTAATGTGACCTATAACTTGTACAACTCAATTGACAAAAAAAAGGAAATCTTTCAGAGAGGTGACATAAAAAAATAAACAACTGAAATAATGTCCTTCCACAAGTGTGAACACTCTCTTTTTACTAGGATTTGGATGTGTTCAGAATGAACCACTCCCATTCAAACTCCCGTTAAATGGGAGTCAACACACACCTGCCACCATTTAAAGAGCCTCTGATAAATCCCAAATAAATTCTATAATTCCAAAAGTTATGTTTGGCAACGCAAAAACAACAGTGCTCATCACTAGGGCCCGGTACACATAAAGACAATCGGCCTGTTTTTGTGCTGATTTTGCAACATCCCAACCAAGCACGTCAAACGCCAGACAATCTAAGATTATCCTATAAGAATGTCCTTAGGTCTGATGTGTGTTAAGAGTGGATTCAGCCTGTATATGCTACCCTTGGGTCAAATTCTTCAGAACTTTAATTTTGAGTATCATAGCTATGCAGATGACACAGTTATATCTCGCAGTGTCTCCAGATGACTAAAGTTCAATTACGGTGTTGTGTCACCGTCTAAAACAGATAAATATCTGGATGAGCCAACATTTTCTTCAATTAAACCACAAAAAACTGAGATAATTGTTTTTGGCAATAAAGAAAAGAGAATTGTTTTTCAATTAGTAAATACCTGGAGTCACTCTCTTTAAAAAGCAAACACCAAGTCCGAAACCTTGGTATTCTGATAGATTCCGACCTGACTTTCAACAGTCATATCAAATCAATTACTAAAACTGCCTTAGACCTTCTGAAAAACATACCCAGAGTGAAGGCTTGCATGTGTCATGCAGACCAGCAGAAGCTCATCCATGCTTTTATCACAAGTAGACTTGACTATTGTAATGGTCTTCTGACTGGAGTCCCTAAAAAGAGCATTAAACAGCTGCAGCTCATTCAGAATGCTGCAGCTCAGGTTTTGACCAGAGCAAAGCGGTCAGAGCATATTATATATATAGTCTTTACACTGGCTTCCAGTCAGCTTTACCATAGATTTTAAAGTTCTGCTACTGGTCTATAAATCACTAAACGGTTTAAGTCCTGAATACATGAATGAAATGCTAATGGAATATAAACACAGTAGGGCTCTGAGATCGACAGACTCAAGTCAAATAATGGAGCACAGAGTCCAAAGCAAACATGGTGAAGCAGCATTACGCTATTATGCTGCACACAAATGGAGTAAGTTTCCAACAGACATCAGCCCCAAGTGTGCATGTTTTTAAGTCCAGGTTAAAAACATTTTTTGCACTGTATGCTGTTCTAATTGTATTTTATTTTTTTCCTCTTTGTTTTAAATGTTTATAAGCAGTTTTTTTCTTTGTTTCTAAATGCTTTTAATCATGTAAAGCACATTGAGTTACCCTGTGTATGAAATGCGCTATATAAATAAATTTACTTTGGTCCCAATTTTAGGGTCTGAAATAGGTCGGGGCCGACAATCTTGAATAATGAACATGTTCAATATCTACGACCAAAACGCTTCATGTGTGTGGGGAACGTATACTTCTCCCGAGTCATGACGCCGAGAATGGTGACGTGAAACAAAATGTATCCAATCAAAGACTGACCAAGACTGACGAACATGGAAATGACCGTAAATGAAAACAAAAATGTGCTTGCCCAATGTCGTTTAATGTATAAAAGTGGATTCCTGTAACGGCAAGAGGTAGTTTTTTGAGATCATCGCCATTTTAAGACTGCGGCAACCTTCTGGAACACTCGGGGAAACATTGGCGCATATCTGGAAGTGTTTCTTCTTCAATTTTGTGAGATTACGTATGATGATGCAAGACTTCGAGATCGGCGGTGCAACAGAATCTTTATGTGTGTGGTCTGCTGTGTTAAGATTCTCGCAGTACGCCACACACGATGACCAAAACTGTTGAATGCCCAATTTTTTTATCTTTATGTGTAGAGTCTGTAGCAAATAAAAATCTTTTAAGAGTGAAACAATCTTTGTGTGCGTACCAGGCCGAAAAGTACGCCATACCTTCAGTGAAGCATGGTCGTAGCAGCATCGTGATTTGGGCACGTTTTTCTTCAGCTCGAAATGGGGCCTTAGACAAGGTGGAGTGAATTATGAACAGTTCGAAATAGCAGTTAGTGTTAGCATAAAACCTTCAGGCTTCTGCTACAGAGCAAAACAAAAATGTCAGGAAAAGCCGAGGATTAACAGCTGAACATTATTTGGGGTTAATAAAGCATTTTAGGTGTGAGTTAACTCCCATTGAAAATTAATTTGAATGAGATGGGTTAATGCTGAACAGAGCCACATCCCAGTTCAAAGAGGATGTGCACACTTGTGCAACTACATTACTGAGTTGTTTATTTTTACTTCCCCTCTAGAAAAAAAAAACTAAATCTATTGAGTTGTACAGTTACATTCATGGTGAAAAAGTTTGAAATGATTAACCTTGGTCTCATTTTTTTATAATCACAAAAACCTGGAATTTGAACAGGGCTGTGTAGTGTAGATGTTTTACATTCACTATATAGCCTTTGATCCATTTTCTATAGCACTTGTCCATGTTAGGGTCACGGGTAAATTTGAGCCAGTCTCAGCTGACTTTGAGGGAGATTAGGAGTACACCCTGGAGCAATCACCAGCCAATCGGTGGGTACATGTAGACAGACATCCGTTCATTAAGATGTTTTGGCTAAATAAGACAATCAGAATATTACATAATGCTCTCAATGTGATGCAGTGCAGTTCTATAACACATACTGTACGTTACCCACACAGCTAAATGAATGGCTCTTGCAGGTGTACCTAATGTAGTGGCTGGTGAGTGTGTGGCGAAGACAAACAAAAATGAAGAAAGAAAAGCAACGACATCAACCGACTCACTGGTTCTTTCCCGCCGTCATAGTAATCAAATGCCAAACCTGAAATCAGAGAGCGTAAAAACAGGCGTAAGGAACCGTGTTAGGGTGACTAATGAATGGAATCATGACCTTTAGCATTACGGGCAGTGTGCACAAGCAGTTAATGGCCGTGATAAAGCGCTGATAGATGGCGGTTGTAAAACAGAAGCGAACGAGCTTTGGCGAAATGACGTTACCAATGAGTTTGAGCGTGAGGACGCAGTGAGGCATCGTCCACTTGATGTCGTACTCCCCTGTTTCTGTGTAGTAATAGCCTGCCAGCAGGTATAACTGTAGGGAAATGAAAAGACATTTAAAAAGCAGTTACATAAAATCTTACTGGTCCAAGAACGATTGGGAAACAAACAGCACATTAGCGAAACAAGTTAAGGGAAAAGGTGAAAACACTAACTGAACATTTATTTATAAAGGCGGCACGGTAGACGACTGGTTAGAGCGTCTGCCTCACAGTTCTGAGGACTGGGGTTCAATCCCCGGCCCCGCCTGTGTGGAGTTTGCATGTTCTCCCCGTGCCTGTGTGGGTTTTCTCCAGGCACTCCAGTTTCTTCCCACATCCCAAAAACATGTATGGTAGGTTAATTGATGACTCTAAATTGCCCGTAGGTGTGAATGTGAGTGCGAATGGTTGTTTGTTTGTATGTGCCCTGCGATTGGCTGGCAACCAGTTCAGGGTGTACCCCGCCTCCTGCCCGATGATAGCTGGGATAGGCTCCAGCATGCTCGTGACCCTAGTGAGGAGAAGCAGCTCAGAAAATGGATGGATGGATGGATGGATGTATTTATAAAATATGTAAATGTAGTCTCTCAATTAAAATGTAACAGCAGGAAGGAAAATGGGTTCTTTAAACAGGCAATAGTGATTATAATTGGTGGAAGGGAACATCCAGCGAGGACTGGGAATACAATGAGGAAGGAAATGAGGATTTACACCCTCTAAAATCTTCGGAAGTAGATGGACAAAAGTGTTGAGACACACCTCTTAATTGTATCAAGTAGGACAGAGGCTTTAAAAATGTGCATTGGCTTTTGAAAAATACAGAAAAACGATATTTACAAATATGCAGAGGAAACTCCAAACTGCATTATAAAAGACAGAAAAAAACAGATTTTTAGTTACTGCGGTTAAAGACCAGTAAATATATATTAGAAGTATTAATATACAACATCGAGATGATACTATGAAAAATAATACTCAGTATGGTGCACACTAATTAATTTCATTAGTGTTAGACCCATTGTGATATGATCAGAATGTCAATGACTTGTAATTCCACTAAGGCCTTCCGATTACTTTAAAAAGGCTGTTAAATGAGATTATTTCAGTGGTATTCTTGAAATGTTAAACATGGTTGTTATCGATTTGAGAGTGTGGAATGTGGCAAAATGCTAGTCTGAATGTAACATACAGCTTTTCTTTTTTAAATTGACAGTGCATTTCTTAAATGGTTAAACACTTATTTTCTTAATTATAAAAAAAGATATTTAATCCCTAAGTGGAACATTATAGCAATACAAAAGGTATTCATTCACTCACCCATTTTCCATACCGCTTATCCTCACTTACTCCACACAGGCGATGCCGGATGTGAACCCGGATCCTCAGAACTGTGAGGCAGATGTGCTAACAATTTCTCCACCGTGCCGCATACGAAAGGTATTATTTAACTATCCATCCATCCATCCATTTTCTGAGCCGCTTCTCCTCACTAGGGTCGCGGGAGTGCTGGAGCCTATCCCAGCTATCATCGGGCAGGAGGCGGGGTACACCCTGAACTGGTTGCCAGCCAATCGCAGGGCACATACAAAGAAACAACATTCGCACTCACATTCACACCTACGGGCAATTTAGAGTCCCCAATTAATGCATGTTTTTGGGATGTGGGAGGAAACCGGAGTGCCCCGAGAAAACCCACGCAGGCACGGGGAGAACATGCAAACTCCACACAGGCAGGACCGGGGATTGAACCCCGCTCCTCAGAACTGTGAGGCTGACGCTCTAACCAGTCGGCCACCGTGCCGCCATTATTTAACTAATACAAGAGGAAAAAAAAAAAAAAAAAAACTATGCTCATCTGTAGTGTTGTACAACTGCACTGCATCATACCGAGAGCTGTTTCTCATATTCAGCATATCTTATGTGCTGAAGGAGAATAGGGTAACCAAACTATTAGAAACACCTCACAGTACAACCGAAAATAAAACAAAACTCAAGTCCTTTAACTAAGTGTGCATACAAAAAGCAGGATATTAAACACCAAGCGGATATTTATACACTGGGGTATAACAATGGGTAAAGATAACCACAAAAGATGATGTTTTGTTTGTAATGTATTGTCTCGATCAATGATTCTTTAAAACTGTGGTACACCTACACCTAGGAATACAAAGGCTACCTCTCGTGGTACACAAAAAAAATCATTACAATTCGGTTGTATTTCACTTTTTAGCACAATACATTTGTATTTAATCTTTAAGAACAGTTTGTTTTTAAACATATGTAAAATTTTTATTTAACTTTTATTTGTAATACATTTTAATTGAATTATTATTTCAGAATTATTATTTGATCCTCCTATATTAACATAAGTGCAGTGTTAATGTTCAAACTGTGCATAATGGTAGTGGCTTACAATAATACTAAATACAGTAATCCCCCTTCCATTGCTGGGGTTACCTTCTATATATAATAAAAAATAAAGCAACTACTCTTCACGCAGCCACTTTAATTACCCTACAGAATGCTCACGTATTTATTTATGTGATGATTTTTTTTGGGCTGTGTACATTTAAGTACTGGTATCTATACATCATCAAATTAATTATGGAAAGTGTCAGTCAGACAGTCTGAGAAGACAGAATAGAAGCATTAAAAAGGGTGCATGTTTAAAAAAAAATAAAAAAAAATAAAAAAAAGACAAGGCCACATAAGCATGCCTCACCATTTGAAAGCTGAAGCTGCCCAGGATGGTCGTTACCGTCCTTCCCATGAGCCTCAGCATCAGGAACTGGACAAGGATGCATATTGCTGAGTGAAAGATCTGGGAACCTGTTGGAACAAAAAGAGCACCGCTAAATTGGACCTGCTCGATTCAATGCACTTTAGTTACTTCTATAAGACATGGATGCGGAGCTATCAGTGTAGCAGTGGACACACTTTATTGGTGCAACAAGCTTACAAGACATAAACAAGGATGAACTATTCAGTAACAGACCTGCTGTGAGATCCAAAGTGCAGCCACAAAAGAATAAGAGATAAAAGGAGAGAAAGGATCAATGTTAACACTAGTGACAAAGTCAATTCATCCTTTCAGGAGGTGAATTAGAACAAAGGAACAACTCCACAAATTTTTTTTTCTTTTACTTTTTTGTACATTTTTTTTCCCTGTGATGCCAACACATAAAGGCACCATGGGTGGCAAAGAGTAAAACACGTGATGAGAACCCTCAAACAGGAACATAAATTATTGTGAGGCAGCGATTATATAGCAATGCTAGCACTTGATAGGTCTCTGTCCAAGCTGATAAGTAAGGCGAAGGGGGGGGGGGGGGGGGAATGCAGGAAAAAAAAAGTGAGCTGAGATAAATCCCTAAAGCAACTCCTGTCTGACCTGTTGACTGTCTTATTGAAATTTGCCACACTATCGTCAATTCGGTACACGCATCTTTGTCCCTGCTGGTCAGCACAATATAACTCAGAGATCAGCAAACCATGGCCTGCTTCATTCTTTAATCTGGCCAACCAAGCATTTTCATTATCAAGAGTCCTGTAATAATTGTTGCAAAAGGTTGGCTATTTTTTCCTGAAATTGGTTAGTTGAAAGGGTATTTAAAAATGTTCAAATTGTGCATTATGTTACAATGGCCTAATTCTTTTTCAATCCAGTACAGTACATTTGTTAAGTAAAGTTCAGTTGTATTTAACTTTAATGGGCAATAAATACATTTGCATTCAATCTTTTAGAACTATTTGTTTTCAAACATTTATTTAGGTACCGGTACAATTTTTATTTAACTTCTGTGCAATACATTTTAATTGAATCATTATTTAAGTACAGTTGTTTATTTTCCTATATTTAAGGGTGGTGTTCATGTCAAACTGTGCAAAATGCTACAGTTGCCTACAATTATTTTCAATATACTTGTTAGGAATAAAACCTGTCCTGTTTTTTTTTTTTGTTTTTTTTTTATGAACCCTACATTCCTGTAGTTTGATGTTGGCACTTTGGGAGCCAAGTATTTTTTAATGTGGTACTGGGTGTAAAACGTTTGAGAACCACCAATTTAAACAAAGTACTTTACATATTTTACATACACATTTTAACTGTTTTTACTCTATGCATCTGGATCTGTTTTTTTCCAAAAAAATCTAACCTGGCCGTATAGCACAACGGACCTTGATATAACTAAACAATAGGTCTCAATAGTAATACAAGAACAATGTAAGAATGAGGAGCCTAGCATCATCCCTCTGAAATCTCAACAAAGTTAAAGATGAGTACATTTTAATATTAACATATTAATAATATTAATATTATTATTATTTCATATGAATGAAAACAGCATCTGACTTTGTAACAGATTATTTCTGTTATAATTGATCCCGAAGGAAATGTGTTTTTTTTTAAAAATACAACGCAACCAGCATAAATTAAAACGGATTGTGGTCTCCTTTGAAGGCTGCACTCTTAGGAGAGATTTTTCTGTAAGGTAATGGGTAAGTGCAAAAAAAAAACAAAATAAATAAATTGTGTTAGTAATGGGTTGCATCTGTAAATACGCGAGAAAATGAATGCCAGCTGTATAGAAACATGACTCATGAATGAAGAAAAGATTCAACAAAACCCAGTGACTCATGAAATGCATTCAGGAACCATTACATTATTATTACTACTACATCCCTCAAATTTACACTGAGAAAATGTTATTTTGCTTTTGTTCTATTCTCTTCACTCATGAGTTTATCCACGAATGGGTTACTGTAAGCAGCCTGAGGAGTTTTTTTTTTCTATAAATAACTGAATTTGTTTAAAAAAAAAAAAAAACTTTCAACTGGCACTCCACCGAGACTGCTTTGCATGCAAATAGGACGCAAATACACACCGGGGGCCTTAGGTGGTGAGCCACCGCTAGAAGAACCTGCAACCTCAACCGGCGGCAATGTTAATCCCAAATATCACACGCAAAAAGAAAAGAATAAATAGACACTCTCATGAGCCCAGAGATATTCTCAAGGCAGATGTGAGAAACTGATTTGAAAATCTACTGAAGTGACACGAGTGGTGATAAAGTTGTGTCTCGTAGGCACACATTTGCATATCTAGTGTATGAATAGAGCCAGAATTTGATATTTCCATCACACATCCTAACTTCTTGTATGACTACTCTTACACACTCGCATGTGGTTAAACTACATCAAGTATGCAACTATTCTCTTGCATTGCCACACCCCCTGGCATCTGGATTTTGGCCTGTTTTACTGTCGCTTCTCTTCTCTCCTGAGAAAAGAGAAGCTGTTGCTGTAAGGATTCTGCATTGACCAACCACGGCAGGTCCTGAGGAGAACCGATTCCCAGGAGGCGTCTACCTCCATCCATCCATTTTCTGTACCGCTTTATCCTCACAAGGGTCGCGGGGAGGTGTCTACCTGCGGCACTTAATTTAATTAAATGGACTCTCATTGCTGTTAAAAAAAACTAACATTATACAGCATTATATCATGTGATAAATGTTGCCCATTAGACATCCATCGATTTTTAGTGGAGCTTTCGTTATGTGTGTGGTGTGCTGTGTTGGTCAACTCGAGTACACCGCGTACTAAGAACAATAGCACACACTTGCTGATTCTTGCTAGGATCTGTCACATAAAATTTTTTTTTTTTTAAATGTTCAAGATGTTAAAAATCGGTATGCATGTAGCCCTCTTTAGAAATAAAAACGAATATAAATTAAAAATTGCATATGACTACCACGAGGAAATTTAAATTCTGTACATGAAACTTCTGCATACGTGGCATTTGAGGGCAAACTCCATGTTGTTTTGTCACTTCCAATAATGAATAAGGACCCATCCATTAAATTGCTGCTGAATGTTTTGAAAAGCATGGAAAAAAAATGGTAAAATGTCAACGTCATCCCTAGCAGTCAGGAGATGTCACCACAAGTCACAGCTGTGGGAGGTTCGGGAACAAAGAGAACAAGAGTGTTCACATTGATCCTTGTAGTGTTCCGTAATGGTAGTGGTTGTTTAGTGAAGGGCTCAATAGACACGTTTAAGACCTGGTGGTTCACTTTGGAGTGTCATGTGGCCTCATCCTACTTCTGAGCCACACTGAGCTCGGCTTGACGTGCTGCGCTAGTGTAGTATGTAAACAGTATATGATCTTCAGATTGAAAAATGAAGACCACATGCCTGTCATAAGAAGCTCCTGAAAATCAAAGTGACAAAAAAAACAAACTGTGGACCCTCTTAAATAGAGCACAATCCGTTACTGGATGTTGGGTCACCTCCAATTTGTTCAGATTTTGCAACTATTTTTCCCGGAGGGAATAACAGAAGTAGAAAATAATCCTGTTCAGGGTCACTGTCACAATTTTCAGCGCAATGCAGTGAAAGAATTTGTCTATTCATGTTTTTTTTTCTTTTTCAGTGGAACCTAAGTTCAGCTTTTCGCTTAAAAACTCACCTAAACACAGGTTTTGGGACAAAGTCCTGAGTAACAGGAAAGTAGTAATTGGTGTCAAGGAAGCAACTGACAGATGAACATCTTTGTCGGGAAGAAATAAATTTAGCTTAAGTTGTTGGTGAAAGTGACGGAGCGTGTTTGCCGAATGTTGCTATTCGTGGCGGGGCTTTGTCCAAATCCCTGTTTTAACATTCTTAAAAATGGTACAAAAGACTTAACCGCTACAAAAAAAATTGTAATGGCAGGGTCCAACATTAACGGTTGCCCGGGGCCACTTCGCCGCTGTGTCGGGCCACCACCTACAGTGGTACGGAAAGTTTTCAGACCCCCTTAAATTTTTCACTCTTTGTTATATTGCACCAATTTACCCATTTATACCTAAATTTCCTGTCACACTTATTGTTGATTAATGCTGTGTATGTTTTTTTTTTTTTTTAATGAAACCATTACTTTAGGTAGTGTGTGAAAGAATGACGTCTTGGTCAATTTCTCTGCCACAATGTGCCCAACACAGTGTTAACTGTAAAAGATAAGCCTAAAGTACTCAGTAGCAAGACTTTTGTCCTAATAAATAACCATTAAGACACTCAACATATTGAAGTTGCTTATCACATTGTCTTGAAGAAAGGCAGTGTTATGCACATGCAGTTATAGGAAGAGAAAACTATGATGCTTTGGTCAAAGTCGCAAGTCTTTTCAAGTCAATCGGTTCAAGCTCCAAGTCTTTTAATATACTGTTGAGTCTAAAGTCATCCAATTTATGACTCGAGTCCAAGTCATGTGACTTGAGTCCACACCTCTGAACAATTCTGGTTGAACTTCTTAGTGGAACCTTGGTTCAATACAGTCCAACAATCAGTTTACAAACTAACTTTTCGTACAAATATTGCCTAAGTTGACGAACTCTGCTTCCTGACATTTACACGAAATGCTCTCTTGGTTTCGCTCACTCCATGTAAATGTCATTCGCTTCACGCATCACCTATTTCAGCTATAGCCGTTTTTTTTTCGGGGGGCTGTAAATTACCCCTTAATATTTTGGAGGAAGCCAGGCCATTTAAAAGTACAACACACAAATGTACTACAGTGTGTGACTTTTGGCTTAATTACACTTCTTAAAACCTTTTTTTTTTTTATGTTCTCTTTTATTATTTTTTTATTATCATACTTTGCAAGACAGTGCTACTTTTCTTTATTAAAAACACACAACAACAGAAATTGTGGTGGGTTTTTGGGGGTGCTGGAAAAGGATTCAAGTTGATTTGAGACACGAGTGATTTGATGTAAGAGTATGGTCACAGAACTAATTAAACTCCGAAGTCGAAGCACCGCTGTATTTTATACGTCACACCGGACACTGGCCACGAAGATATCTAAATGTCAGATTGACACCGTTGTGGCAATATATCCCTTAGCTGCGTCAAACGTCAAATCTTCTGTTACGACTCTGAGACAGCTAATTAGCAGGGTCTTCTATTGTTCAACTTTAGAGATTCCACTGTCATTTAAGACCGCGGTCTTGACAGAACAGGCTATTATTATCTATTATTCACACAGTCACAACACAGGCTGTATGTAAACCTTGCCGCGTGTCTCACCAAAGTTAAACGTGGCGAGGGCCAATCCAGAGAAGGTGTGGAACAAGTGGATAACGGTGGCGGGCTGGTGGAACAAGAAACGCCGGTAGATCAAGGCAAATGGATATCCTGCAGGAGAGAGACACAGAAGGAAATAAATACTGGCAACTACAAAATGACAATGACAGTTTCATATGAACCAATACAAATTGTCGATCTTCAAGAGGTAATCATCTTCAAACGTAAAGGTCAGACAGAAAAGACATCCAGTGTAAAAAAGATCATAGAGGTGAGCTAAATATAGTTTTATGCGACTCTTAAAAGAGCTCAGCCAATATTCCCTCGCTCAAAGGGTGTGAGGCACTTCGTGCGCTACTTCATGTTAGCAGCATGATTTAACCTGATTTACTAGATAAGCGGCTTAACTTGAACTAGGAGTGCCAATGATACTGATGTTTGACACTTGAATCAATCTGCTATATGCAGTTAAAAGTTAAATACGTGTACATCATTCACTGTATTTATAAAAATTTGATGAGATATATTTTAACAGAAACAAATCCTAAACATTGGATATTGTCATCTTTGGTAGCGCTTGAAGACACTGAAGAGGTTTAAAGTTCTTCCAAATGCTTTGTCTCTGTCTCCTGCTATAGGATTCCGTCATTTACCCATGCCAAAAGGAAGTCCCTTTGACCTGTTTTGACAAATGCAGAAGTTTGAATTGTGAAAATACCACATACTCTATCACAACATATATAACAAAATGATGTACTGTGATACCAATATTTTGTCCCAATTCATATGTAAAGCTGGACAAAAGTACTTGGATAGCAATCGAGATGTTGCTCATATTTTCTCATGTTCTTCCTCTCTTAACACAAAAAGCAAAAACCATGACATTTAAGGAATATTTTTCCTGAAAAATTGACTTTCCAAGCAGCACTGTACTTTTTGATTATCAACTACGGTCTGCTAACTTTTTCAAAGTAGTTGACTGACATCACACTTCCATAATATCTACCTACTTCCATTATCTTGAACATGAATGGTGATGAAATTTTACCTAGGCTGTTTAATATGACTGTAAAGTACAATCTCAGATTTGTTTTCACAAAAATCTGATTTCCAATTTTAATCGATTTGATCACATTTTCTTGCAGAAAAATTAAATGGCAATGACATTATTTAAAATATGAAATGGAAATAAGACATTTAAACTGATACCAAACAACCTTTAAAACAGTTTTTTTTCCAGCGCGTTTTTTCCCCCTCTTCTCATGTAGAGTTTTGTACAGGTGAGGCAAGGGGACCTCTGCAAAATATTTGCAGCTTGACAGCACATACTTCAGGTCAACCGTTTCCAACATGTAGATCAATCACTGTTTTTGCAACATATAAATGCAACCTCTCTTTGGCAATGTTCAGCACGATTGACTCAGAAATGTCTTGTCTGTTACTTGGCCGGAATTAAAAGTCACTAGTAGTAGTGACTCTTTTTTTTAATATAGTCACAACAGGTGTCAGCAAAGTTGATATAGTGACCAAATCATTAATTTAAGCAACACTGACTCTGACTTTGTAAAATAGCTCCTCTCTGTGCGCAGCCATGTTGTTCGTGTAAGCAATGCACGGAGCGAGAATGTGCTTTGAACTACTAAAGCTGCTACAAAAAAATAAATGCACTCAAATTAACAGCTATAATTCATTAATTGCCTAGCCGTACCCTTTCCCATTATGGCCTTTAAAAGGGGCTACTGTAAGGTGTTTTGCTTCATAACCACAGGGTTATGCAAAACCCATTAAGTAACACACAAGGACAGGGAACATTCAAACACAATCAAATTTACTGTAGAGCCATCGTGTTGCCTTGTGGTCCTGCTGCTGTTTAGAGAGAGACAGAGGTCCTGACGTGTCAGGGTAAAGTTCGTTCACTCACTCACTCACTCACTCACACTCACACTCACACACACACACACACACGGTTTCATTCAAAGCCCTGTGGGTGTGTTTAAAATCATTCTGTTCGTTTTACAAAATCTGTTGGCATGAATGCTAATTCATTAACTTAAAAATAACTGAAAATTACACAATGTTAAGTTTGGAAGGTGTTTCAATCATGCGACCTTGGTTGATGACATACATTAATTGCCACTCAAAGTAGTTGTTTGCTCGTTAGCATCGATGTTGTTGACTTGAAAGCAAAAACAGTTGGCATGCGACCTTGCCTCCCCCCTTCCCCCACGGTTTAGCATGATTACAAAAATGCTTTATGGAAGAGGGAGGTGTGACGAGCACAATATATAACATAGCTGACTCGTATGTAGAGTGTAAACTCAGCTTGGGGCTGTCACAACACTACGTGGTAGATGTTGTGGTAACAGTTCCACGCAACAACACCATTAAACCAAACCACTAAAACGCTATCTTAACCAGCGTTAGCGTCAACCCGTATTCGTATAATGAGAACTTACCAACTAAAATGGACAATATTAACCGAACAGCAGGCTCAGAAGAACCCAAAGACTCCGATAGATTCTCCAGCCAGGGAGCCGCCATCTTTACTGTGGGCGGAAATGTCTCCACGCGACGGTTCACTGACTACGAGGCACACATACACACGCTTCCACACACACGCGCACGTATAAAATAGACAAGGTTACGTGGGAACCCGCCGTGGTTCGGGCCCCTCCTTCCCCTCAAAGGTGGCCCATTCCCCCCAGCTCCTCCTTCGACTTCGTCTAGTCAGTGAGCCAGTATGGGCAACGTCGTGGTGCTCATGAATATGAATTAAGGCAGCAGGAGCTGATTGGATGAGAAGAAAGAGTTCATCGTCACCAGCTAATCATGTCACGCGTTTAAATGACATTAATGAACTTACTTACTAAGAATGTTTCGTCACACTTTTTGCGATATGCAGTTTTGGTGGGTAAATACGTGACACGAGGTTTTGTTTTTTGCATGAAAACGTAAACTATATTGTACAATTATAACCAAGCGCGCCTCCATGTGGCTAGACACTAGAATTACATTGGAAAGAAGCTTGACATACAGTACAGTGAACAGATGACAGCAACTGAGTTCATATTCATAAGAATGCGCTTCTTTTTTTCGTTAAACTATCTCTGTCACTTAGCTATGGGTTACACAAACTAACAACACCCACGTCACACCCACTTAATTGTCGTTTCTCTCCAACTCCACATCAAACGCGTTAGTACAGTTGTGATCGACGACTGACTAAACGGTAAGGTCCGACCACTGATATAGATATCGAAGATTGTTTACTTTGAACATGAAAGAGTGGGCTTCTCTTTAAGAGAAACCTGCTAGACAAATATCTAAAGAGCAAATATTCCGTAAGTACCTGCTCATCGGCGGTAGTCTTAGAACATTAGACCCATCGCTTTTGGTCACGGTGTCACAGCTTTCTTTCTTTTTTCCATCGATTTTTTTTTATCCCGACTGTCGAATACCCACACGTGGCCAAATAACTCATACGTAAATCTACCAACGACAACTAAATTCTTAATACATTTGGGGGATTTGAGTTTAAAACGCAGATGTCTACAAATTATGCACAGTGCTTCTCCAAATCCACCAATCGGCGTAATGAGGGCGGGTACAATAGCGCCTCGGCCAATCAAAATGCGAAACGTCACTGTTTCGACTACCTTTACTCTGAAAAACATTTCACTTTGCATTACAGCTGCACTTTGCTGCTGTACTTACGTAGATTTTTCAGCTGTCTGCACTTTACCTTTGACAACTTTTTACTTTTACCTACCCTCTACATTCGACAACTGATATCTCTACTATCTACTCCTTACTTTGTCAAAATAGGCTTGCACTTTTTTCAGCCTTCGTGGCTGACGACATGACGTAAAAAAAGATGCTGAAGCCACGCCCAGCTCAACTGTTAATCAAATACCTTTACTATAACCTGGAAAATGGAAATTTCCCCCTCCTCGCGCTTGCATCTTTCGCTGCATGACGTGCGCGCACTCGCTGCCAACAACAAGGTGCTCTAAAGCCACTGCGCCAACCCGAAGCCCCGGTCTACACGCTGGCAGTCGAGTCGAATATTTTGTTTTCACCCACCCTTCTTGCTCTTCCATCTTTGCATGATGTGCGTGCACTCATGGCTGACAACAAGACACTCTAAAGCGTTAAGGCCAGCAGACAATCCAAAAGGAAGATGTATTTTCGGGCTTTTTACATGTTTGTTGCATGTATAATTTATTTGGAAACAAACATTAGAGTCTTTAAAAAAATACTTTTACTTTTGTACTTAGGTAAAAGTCTGTATTTTTTTTAACTTTTACTTAAGTTCAGAGTTGAATCCGTACCGTTTTTATATCTGTACTTCCATTTACGTAAAGATGTTGAGTTGACATGACATTTATTACTCTTAAAGCAGTACATTTTTGGCAAGCTCACGTCTGTCTGTTTTTCCACAAAGCTCCTGAACGCCTCATGACATTCCCCTCTTCCCCTTCCTCAAACATGGAGGCGCGTTCATGGGCGGTCCGACACAACCCAATGTAGCTGCTCCAGAGGAGGGGTTAGCTTCTCCGTCTTTTATAAATAGGCCGAACGGCTCTCTGACGTGCGCTCTTCTCCTCTCCAAGTCAACCTAGACCCAGGTAGGTTTCACTCGACAGCGAACACACCACCCAACGGCAAAATGAGCAGGAAATTCTTCGTCGGTGGAAACTGGAAGATGAACGGCGACAAGAAGAGCCTCGGCGAGCTCATTCAGACCATGAACGCCGCCAAGGTGGATCCCAATGTCGGTAAGAATAGCGCCATTGTAGTGTTTAAACATCACCTAGCTACACAAACCATAAAACCGTTCGATTTGGTGCCTTTAGCTGAATGAGTACTGCGTGTGAATACAAATTTAAATGGGATTTTGTGTCACGTTAATCGGTCAATGGTGGGCGTGCGTTTGGGGCGGCACGTAGTCCAGTTTTGCGTCTGCTAAGCGCGGTGTGTTCGCGTACACTGGGACGCTAAATAGGCGGCCTCCAATTCACTCTGAAACCAACATTTACAGTATGTGCTGCATTTATCCAGTAATGTTTATTTTTTTTAAAATCGAACTGACTCTCTTGCAGAACAAATTGTTACTTATTTCAAGAAATGATCACGTGAGGTGCTCTCGTGTACAATTTTTCACATGTAGCATGTAGGCAACAGTTTGGCAGTGACCCCCTTTTTTTCTGCAGGCTTGGAATACCCACCACAATGGTTCTGTTTTCACAGTGTTTTATCACTGCTGCTCGCACAATGGAGATGCTGAGTCTGTGGAAGCCAGTTTCCGCTATCAGCTCTGCTTTTGTATTACGCCACTGTTCTGTGTGTGTTTCACTCAAAGCCCTCATTTGCCCTCCCAAACTCACACACACACAATCCTTGCACTTCGCCCCATCTATGCGTACGCCCCTCGGAGTGCCAGATGAAGCACGCTCTTTACCATCAGCCAGACGTGACCTCCACAGAATGTGATCGTGTCGGTGACCTTTTGCCGTGCTGAACTTTACGCAGAGGGGTCTGCAGAGAATTGACCTTTAGCATGGCATTAATGGCACTGTGTGTTTTAATATAGCCAGCCCGGGGCTACAGTTACAATTTGAATATCAACTCTAACTGTACTCTGAGCAACCCGATCTACCTATGCTGCCGTTGATAAGATCCAAGTGTTTGCTCATTTCGAGATGCTGGCTTTAAATTGTCTTTGTGTACCTCAAATAATGACTTTTGTGACACAATATGTTGGTCCGGTGAAGAAATAGATATACAGTCATGACAAAAGGAAAGGGAGGGGGGGATGCTTAAGTCCTCCATTTTGTTAGTTTATACTTTCCTGTTTTTTTTTTTCCTATGGATTATTTGTGGAATTTTTTTTTTAATGCATTTAAAAATAATTTAAATGTTCAACTTCTCAAAGTTAAGTTACAATTGTGTGTGTGTGTGTGTGTGTGTGCGTGTGTGTATAAACAAAGACAATAGGACAACAGAACTTGCACCAATAGGAAAAACAAATATAAAGGTACACTTTATTTCTACAGAGGTGGTGTGTGGCGCCCCATTCATTTACTTGGACTTTGCCAGGTCCAAACTGGACCCCAAGTTCGGCGTTGCCGCCCAGAACTGCTACAAAGTCGCCAAGGGGGCTTTCACTGGGGAGATCAGGTATGTCCCCTTCCCTAACCGGGATTTTTACAGCACAAAAAGTAGCACTCCCTGACCTTCCGTGACTTGCACATGCCTTCAGCCCTGCGATGATCAAGGACTGCGGCGTCCACTGGGTGATCCTGGGACACTCTGAGAGGCGCCACGTCTTCGGAGAGAATGACGAGGTGAGTGCGCTTTCGCCGTAAAGATGCTAAAATGACACGCGACTGGTGAAGGAGATGTCTCGTCGTGTCTCATCAGCTCATCGGGCAGAAGACTGCCCACGCGCTGGAGAACGGTCTCTGCGTAATTGCCTGCATTGGTGAGAAGCTGGATGAGAGGGAGGCAGGCATCACCGAAAAGGTCGTCTTTGCTCAGACCAAGGTCATTGCAGGTATGACTGACATGTTTTTCATTTTCACCTCTTAATGTCTGAGTGGTTTTGTCCCAATCTTTTTAGGGTGTACACTGGATATATTATTTATTCATTTTAATCCTTTTTCAACCAAGTTTTAAAGTCAGACGTTTGCCTTCAAATGTACTTTGTCCAGGGATAGGCCACAAGTAGTATACTGTATATACAGTATACAGTAAACCCAAATTTATCGCAGGGGTTGTGTTCTAGAAAACCCCTGCAATAAATGAAAACTGCAAAATAGTAGCCAATTGTTAATTATAAATTCATTTCAATGATGTTTTAAACTACAATACTGTAGTTGAAGAAACTCAAGCTAAACGTTGTTCTTTACTTCCATTGGTTTCTGTCAATACTGTTATGAGTGTGTACATTAGCTGTTCTTTGGGTTAAGGTTGGTATTTTTGAATTAATTTCATAATACTCTGACTGTGCCCTGTTTTTTAAACAGTTAGTGTCCGGTCATGTCCTTTGCTCCCACAAGCAATTTTAGTGATTTACCAAATGTAAATGTTGCATATACTCAGCCAGGCTTCTTTTCCTGCTATGAACAAGAGCCCAGTTGACCTGTGAGTCATTGATGCCACATTTAAATTATTTAGCCTTTTAAGACGATTGTATCATATGTACAGGTGAATAACTGCACTACACTGACCTTTTAAAAAAATAATAATAATAATCTGAACCCACAGTAGAGGAACTGCAATATAGCGAGGGATTACTGTATACAGTACTGCTTGTGAGAGCATAAGTATTTAAAAAAAAAAAAAAAAAAAAAAAGTTACACAACCTGAAATCATCCATCCATGCATCCATTTTCTGAGCCGCTTATCCACACAAGGGTCGCAGGAGTGCTGGAGCCTATCCCAGCTATCTTCGGGCAGGAGGTGGGGTACACCCTGAACTGGTTGCCAGCCAATTGCACAACCCAAAATTATCTAGCCCACAAATGCACGTTTTATACAGTACAATAAACTTTTTGTTCATAGCGTTATATTTTTCATAAATTTAGGATGGGCCTCGACTTGATGGGAAAATGATCCCCAAACTTGTTCTAGTTGAATTTTCTGGATTTCCCAGTTTTCTTAAATGCAACAAGAACTCTGTTTTTGCATGTGGCTTATCAAAAAAGGCTGTGTATTGTCAGCCACTGCCTCGTTCTTGTTACAGTGCACACTACAGATTGCAGCAACTCTTGTTTGCTTCATTGTGGTCGGCTGTAAAAGCACAAATACTATTGTTACAATTCAAAGAGTCGTATCTAAAATCTCCTTACTGTATGTTTTTTGTGTGGCTTCACAAGAATAGGCATTTGTTGCTATATAGTGCCTTTTTCGGGTCCAGAGCCCACTCTACTCCTTGCAGAAACTGCTGCTCACTGCAGTAGTGTGTGATAAACAAGCACAAATACAGTTTTGGCTGAAGCACTGTGGGAGTTCTTGTTTGAATTTCTGTGCTTGTTTTTTTATTCCAGAGAATGTCAAGGACTGGAGTAAGGTGGTTCTCGCTTACGAGCCCGTGTGGGCCATCGGCACCGGCAAGACAGCCTCCCCCCAGCAGGTAAACTACAAAGGGGAAAAACAATGTTTTAGCTCTGAGACTCCTCCAGTCACCAATGGTGGCAAAAGTACTCACACTCTCTACTTAAAGCGGGAGTTTGCCATTTCCAATCAGAGCCAGAAGGCTTAACTTTCGAGGTGTCAGTAATTTTGTCTCCGTTACAAGTAAGGTGCTGTTCAGAAGTGCAAAGGGAACAGGTTGTGTGTGTGAGTGTAAAAACAAACAGATTTTTTGGGGGGGATTGCAAATGTCCCCTTTTTAAGTAGCAGTATGGATTCATGTTTTAAAAAAAAAAAAAAAAAAAAAAAGAACTTGTAACAGTCGAAGTACTGATTCAACTCGTACTTAAAGGTAAAAAAAAAAAAACTGTCCAAACTCTGAAATGTTCATTAGTACAAAAGTCAATTGTAAAAGTGAATTTTTACTGTTAATGATGTACAATACTCGTTTCACCACAAATCATTCTTTGGAGGCGACAACAAATAGTCTTAAATAAGGCTATAGATGGGGAATAGCTTGCTTCTCCGAATCAGTTGACATCATAGTTAATGCTCCCTGGTTCACGCTCCTCCATGCCGCCATTCCTCCATCAGTCTTAAGTCTCAAAGATGTCATTTGTTTACTTTTGTCTTTTTTTACATCCTGTTGTCATCAGCGGAGGTTGAAAATGTAACCGGCCTATTTTTGACAAAATAAGAAGTATAAAGCACATATGTTTTCAAATGTAGAAAGTACAAAGTCATCAGGAAAAACAAATACTCCAAAGTACAGATACCTGGGGGGGGGGTGGAAAAAGTTAAGTACAGTAATGAATTATTTGTACTTCGTTACTTCTAGGGCCCGACCGATATGGGTTTTCTTTATGCTGATTTCAAAATTTGACAGAAAAAAATTGAATAATCGGCCAGTTAATTTTAAAAATATATAACAACTTATTTGTTGGTCTCTCAACGTTTAGCAAAGATATGAATTACAGTCAGAACTGTTTTCGCTATTGTCATTTAATTTAGTATTTGACAGCTTTATAATAAAGTGGACTTTATGGCCGCATTCATCTTTTCTTCGATTGCAAACAGTCTCCCTGTCACTGCAGCTGGAAAAAAAAAAACAACACAGCATGATGCTGCCACCACCATGCTTCACTGTTGGGACTGTATTAGACAGGTGATGAGCAGTGTCTGGTTTTCTCCACACATGACACTTAGAATTAAGGCCAACAATTTCTATCTTGGTCTCGTCAAGCCAAAGAATCTTATTTCTCACCATCTTGGAGTCCTTCAGGTGTTTTTTTATCAAACTCTATGCAGGCTTTCATGTGTCTTGCACTGAGGAGAGGCTTCCGTCGGGCCACTCTGCCATAAAGCCCCGACTGGTGGCTTTGGGTTCTTCTTTACCTCTCTCACCAAGGCTCTTCTCACCTAATTGCACAGTTTGGACGGGCGGCCAGTTCTAGGGAGGGTTCTGGTCATCCCCAAAGTCTTCCATTTAAGGATTATGGAGGCCACTGTGCTCTTAGGAACCTAAAGTCCAGCAGAATGTTTTTTGTAACCTTGGCCAGATCTGTGCCTTGCCACAATTCTGTCTCTGAGCTCTTCAGGCAGTTCCTTTGACCTCATGATTCTCCTTTGCTCTCCCATGCCCTGTGACTTTTAAGGTCTTATATAGACAGGGGTGTGGCTTTCCTAATCAAGTCCAATCAGTGTAATGTAATGTAAACACAGCTGGACTCTAATAAAGTATAGAACCATCTTAAGGATGATCAGAAGAAATGGACAGCACTCGATTTAAATATATGAGTGACACAGCAAAGGCTCTGAATGCTTATGGCTGTGTGATATTTCAGTTTTTCTTTTTTTAATAAGTCAGAAAAAATGTCAACAATTACATTTCTCGGTCAATATGGTGTGCTGTGTGTACATTTAATGAGGGGAAAAAATGAACTTAAATGATTTTAAGAAATGGCTGCAATATAACAAAGAGTGAAAAATGTATGGGGTCTGAAAACTTTCCGATCCCACTGTACTTCCCACCACTGCCACCATAGCATCTCCTCCTTTGTTGTAATATTCCAGGCTCAGGAGGTTCACGAGAAGCTGAGGGCGTGGCTGAAGGCCAACGTGTCCGAGGCTGTCGCCAACTCTGTGAGGATCATCTACGGAGGTCTGTCGTGGAGCAAAAAATACAAAACAAAACAAAAAAAGTCCTACAAAGAGCATCTTGCATCCTTCTCGTCCCATGTGCTCTTCTTCTAGGTTCCGTGACCGGCGCCACCTGCAAGGAGCTGGGCTCCCAGAAGGATGTGGACGGTTTCCTCGTTGGCGGAGCGTCCCTCAAGCCCGAATTTGTCGAAATCATCAACGCCAAGATGTAAAAACATCTCCTGATGATCCATCAACTCTGTACTTAGTCCTCCCCATTATTTTTTTTAAATTAAATTAAACATACTTGTGCAATGCGGTCATGCCCTCCTTGTATGTGTTTGGGTGCCTCTAGTCTTGACGAACAAGATTGGAGCGGGTTGGCACATGCACTGAAAACTTCTGTGCACTTTTAACACTTCCACAGCAAGCTGTAAAGACTGACCATCACGCCTTTACTTGAAACGTTTACCACCATGTGTCTGGATCACATTATCTGTCTCTCGCCTGTGTGTTTCTAATGTTCCCTCTGTATGTAGCTTTCACCTCCCCGTAGCTGTGCATGAACCGCGCTCTCATTGGCGTATCCATTACGTGTCCGGTCATGTTGTCTCACGGCTGATGGTCTTTGAGGGTGAGGAGACTTTAAGGAAACCTAATAAACCGTTTAGAGACAGACTTGGTGTCTTATTGCGCTTTATTAAAGTGGTTTCATAAAGTTAGTATTGCGCTCTGAGGAGCGTAAAAGCTGAATTGGACACTGATGGATCCCCACTCCAAAGGAATGCAGCATCGCAAAAATGTTAAGGATATTTTGCTTTTGGATGAAGTTTCAGGATGAATCTAAAATGCACTAATCTTTGAAGGAGAACTTAATTTGCCCTCCTTTAAACTTTTGAATGCATGTCCAACTGTTAAATGTTTCAGTACTTTTTGCTCAACTTTCTATTCTCTTAACAAGTAACTGAACAACAAAATGCACAACCAGACTCAACCACTATGACATCGCACATAAAGTCAAATCAAACTTCTAAATCCGTTCTATAGTAAAATTAAACATATACAGGTTGAAAATAAAAGATAGAACATTTATGGTTTTAGCCAAATTCTCTCCATTGCATTATCTTTAAATGTTCTATTTACTTTTTCTAACTGGTGATATGACACAAAATGTTGAATTTTAATACGAGAATCACAATTTTCATTCTTGATCTAATTTAATTTAATGTATAATGTTAATTCTGGCGGCACGGTGGACGACTGGTTAGAGCGTCAGCCTCACAGTTCCGAGGACCCGGGTTCAATCCCTGGCCCCGCCTGTGTGGAGTTTGCATGTTCTCCCCGTGCCTGCGTGGGTTTCCTCCCACATCCCAAAAACATGCATTAATTGGAGACTCTAAATTGCCCGTAGGCATGACTGTGAGTGCGAATGGTTGTTTGTTCCTATGTGCCCTGCGATTGGCTGGCAACCAGTTCAGGGTGTACCCCGCCTCCTGCCCGATGACAGCTGGGATAGGCTCCAGCACGCCCGCGACTCTAGTGAGGAGAAGCGGCTCAGAAAATGGATGGATGGATGTTAATTCTGAGGACAAGATAGCATAATACATGATCCCGAAACCTAAATATTTACCAAAATGTTATTTATTGTATTATTTTTTTTTACATATTTTCTTTTTTTGTTTAAAAATATTTCTGATGGCAAGAGCACTCTACACGAGAGCGCAAAACAAATATCAACCAACATATTTTAATTTTATTTATTTTTTAAATTCTGATTCATTCTGAAGACAGGATAGCACAAACTGAATATTTAAAAAAAAAATATTTTTATAAATAAAATAGTTTAAAAATGTATTCTATTTTTATTTCACTATTTTATTGTATTTTTTTATTTGACATTAATTCTGAAAAAAAGATAGCATGATACATGATAATGAAACCTACAACCCCAATTCCAATGAAGTTGGGATGTTGTGTTAAACAAATAAAAACAGAATACAATGATTTGCAAATCATGTTCAACCTATATTTAATTGAATACACTACAAAGATATTTAATGTTCAAACTGATCAACTTTATTGTTTTTAGCAAATAATCGTTAACTTAGAATTTTATGACTGCAACACATTCCAAAAAAGCTGGGACAGGTGGCAAAAAAGACTGAGAAAGTTGAGGAATGCTCATCCAACACCTGTTTGGAACATCCCACAGGTGAACAGGCTGATCGGGAACTGGCGGGTGCCATGATTGGGTATAAAAGGAGCTTCCCCGAATTGCTCAGTCATTCACAAGCAAAGATGGGGTGAGGTTCACCTCTTTGTGAACAAGTCTGTGAGAAAATAATCGAACAGTTTAAGGACAATGTTCCTCAACGTACAATTGCAAGGAATTTAGGGATTTCATCATCTACGGTCCATGACACCATCAAAAGGTTCGGAGAATCTGGAGAAATCACTGCATGTAAGTGGCAAGGCCGAAAACCAACATTGAATGCCCGTGACCTTCGATCCCTCAGGCGGCACTGCATCAAAAACCGACATCAATGTGTAAAGGATATCACCACATGGGCTCAGGAACGCTTCAGAAAACCAATGTCAGTAAATAGAGTTCGGGGCTACATCCGTAAGTGCAACTTGAAACTCTACTATGCAAAGCAAAAGCCATTTATCAACAACACCCAGAAACGCTGCCGGCTTCTCTGGGCCCGAGCTCATCTAAGATGGACTGGTGCAAAGTGGAAAAGTGTTATGTGGTGCGACGAGTCCACATTTCAAATTGTTTTGGGAAATTGTGGACGTGGTGTCCTCCGGGCCAAAGAGGAAAAGAACCATCCGGACTGTTATGGACGCAAAGTTAAAAAGCCAGCATGTGTGATGGTATGGGGCTGTGTTAGTCCAATAGCATGGGTAACTTACACATCTGTGAAAGCACCATTAATGCTGAAAGGTACATACAGGTTTTGGAGAAACATATGCTGCCATCCAAGCAACGTCTTTTTCATGGACGCCCCTCCTTATTTCACCAAGACAATGCCAAACCACATTCTGCACGTGTTACAACAGCGTGGCTTGGTAGAGTGCGGGTACTAGACTGGCCGTCCTGCAGTCCAAACCTGTCTCCCATTGAAAATGTGTGGCGCATTATGGAGCGTAAAATACGACAACGGAGTCCCCGGGCTGTTGAACAGCTGAAGCTGTACATCAAGCAAGAATGGGAAAGAATTCCACCTACAAAGCTTCAACAATTAGTGTCCTCAGTTCCCAAACGTTTATTGAATGATGTTAAAAGAAAAGGTGATGTAACACAGTGGTAAACATGACCCTGTCCCAGCTTTTTTGGAACGTGTTGCACCCATAAAATTATTATTTTTTTAAATTAAAAATTAAAATTATAAAAATTTAAAAGAAAGTTCATGATTATTTGCTAAAAACAATAAAGTTTATCAGTTTGAACATTAATTTATCTTGTCTTTGTCGTGTATTCAATTAAATATAGGTTGAACATGATTTGCAAATCATCGTATTCTGTTTTTATTTATGTTTAACACAACATCCCAACTTCATTGGAATTGGGGTTGTATTTACCAAAAACGTATATCTTAATGTTATGTTTATTTATTTAAAATGATTATTATTAACTCTGAAGACAAGACAGCATGATACATGACAGCTCAACCTTTTTATTTTATTTGGTATGATTATTATGACCATTAAACTATAAATTTTTTTTTTTTTTTGCGGAAGTGTCCTGCAGTTGCACCTCCGCTGCAGTAGGGGCAGCGAATGAACGCGTATCATATTTCTACCTTCCGAAGCTCATTTCCGTATTTACAAGCGGAGCGTGACGTTCAGGGTCGCGTGAAAAAATACGTCTCGGTGGCGCAAATTGGAGCTTTTAATTTCCACTGCGGGCAACTACGATGCTCTCCTTGAAAGCTTTTCTCAACGAGAGGCTGGCGGCGGTAGCGGAGGAGATCTTCGGCGCCGTCGAGAAGACAATAGACGAGTACAAAGAGGAGCTTTGCCGTGTGAAGGACTTGGAGATCGGTCGCCTCAGAATGCAGCTGAGGCTTCTCAAGTCAGGTCGGTTTGAATGTCATTTATCAATCAAGAAGCGTTGCATTGCTCTCATGGTGTTTTTTTTATTTTTTTTAATGTCGTTCTTCTAACTAGATGCATGTAATGGAGTCCAGCTGCAGGAGCACACCCATCACCACCTCCCTCCTCCTCCTCCTCCCCCTGCACCTCAGAAGCATGAGGAAGCAGCAGCATCAGTAGACATGGAGGCCCCTGAGTCCCAAAACCTTGAGGAGGAAGGCAGCAGCAGCATCTTGGAGCATCCTAATGAGACCGCCCATGTGAAGAAAGAACCAGAGAGGAACCACAGGGAGTTCTGGCTGGGCCACGGCTCCGAGCCTCTGGAGGATCTGGAGTCAGACATAAAGGACTTCATGTCCTCGGCGTCGGGCGTGAGGGGGGGCCTGCACGACCCCATCTTGCCTTTTCACCTCTATCATCACGGCGGCATGGGCGACGAGGGCAAAGAGAAGCCCTACAGCTGCTCCGTCTGCGACAAGCGCTTCGGCAACTGCTCCCACCTGGCCGCTCACATCAGAACGCACACGGGTGAGAGGCCGTACAGGTGTGACATCTGCAGGAAGAGCTTTGTCACCACTAGCGCCCTCAATAGACACCAGACCATCCACACTGAAGGCAAACACTACGTGTGCATTTACTGCAGCAAGGCCTTTAAATGGATGGAGTCTCTCGGGAGGCACGTGAGAATTGCCCACAAGAGGCCCAACGCCCCTCAATGACCTCACATTTTGTGGGGCAAAAAAAAAAAAAAAATGTAGTAGTATTTATTATGTATGTAGTATGTATTCGGGACGGTGGCGTAGTGGTTACCCCGTCTGCCTCTGAGGCTCTGGGTTTGTGTTCTCCATGTGTCTTTTCTGGCTACTCTGGCTGCATCCCATATCCACAAAATATCCCTGCTGGATTAATTGAAGACTCAAAATCAGTGGCTCTCTAACTTTTTACACCAAGTACCACAGTCGTAACATATTAGGCTCAAGTGTTCATAAAAAATGAGCCAGAGGTTATATTCCTAAAAATGATACTTAATATTATTGTTAGGCAGTGTAACATCATGCACAATTTGAACACTGTGATAAATACAATGGTGGCTCGAAATACAAGTGACCCCGTCGTTTGGTCAACTGTTTACTTAGATTTGTGAGCAAAAATTTGAGACACAATTGCTCTATTGTGGCAGTGAACTCGATTAAACTCACTTCTCAAGCAGTCGTATAGCAGATAGTGAACGATTCTACAAAAAACAGGGTACAAGCTGTTTAATGCCGCTCCCAGTTGAAGTTTACTGCCAAACTAAACAGAAAGAGAATTACATGTTCTGTACTTAAAACAACCACACAACTTTACCTTCCAATAACTTAATGCTAACACTCAATGCAAAACGCCATAGACGGGCTAACAGATAACATTGATCGTCGCGGTGTTATTACCCCTTGAGCAACTGGTATTTGAACACAAAGGGTGTATCAACACGTAGACCGATAATACAACAATACTCAGAGGTGTATAGTCTTTATTCTCTGCAAAATACAAGTAATATTGTTGCAATTTACAAGTCATTAACAGTAGTTGTGAAAGTCTTCTTCATTTGTGTTTTCATGACAGTATTATACTGCCTCCTGGGGGCCAAGTTGCGCACACCCAAAGGAGTCATAGTGATGCACAAACTGTTCAATTCTTCACATTCTATTTAATTATGTGATTATTACAATATGTTTTCTGGAGTACATTATCATAGAGGCTATTTTAGATTTGAGATACGACTGTTTTGACTTACAAGCATGACCACAGACTTTAATCTTAAGGCACCATTGTATAGGAAATAAAATTTTAAAAAATGTACTTAAATATTGCTTCAATTGAAATCTGTAAGGGAAAATAAATGGGTTGTAAATTGGACACACCTCAGAGAAGTGTTGTGACATCCCTGCCAAATTTGAATGATTAAAAACACCGATAAGTATATAAAACAAGGCTTCAAGATTGTGAAAAATTAAGCCTGTCTCTGAATTCACTTAACATGGTCTTGTACAGTTAAATACAACTGAACTGTACTTATCAAATGTACTGTATTAGATTAAAAAAGGTTTTAGCCACTGTAACATTTTGCATGGTTTGAACATTTAAATACCACTAAGGGAGCCTAGTGGTACTCAAAGCACATTTTGAGAACCACTGCTCTAAATTGTCCATAGGTTTGAGAACGTAAATGGTTGTTTGTCCATCTGTGCCCTGCGATCAGGCGGCAACCAGTCCGGGGTATACCCCGCCTCTTGTCCAAAGTCAGCTAGGAAAGGCTCTCTAATAAGAAAATGGATGGATAGATATTTATTAATCAAGGAAGTATGTTTGAGAATGTAACATGCAATTGTAAAGGACTCCTCAGTGTACGACGTCAACGCCAACACCTTCTCTTGGCTCATGATCCGTCGACGCTGCAATTTTTCCTCGCCTTTTTCTTTGAAATTTAATGTACTCGTGCAGTGCCATCGTTCCCATTTGTTTGAGTGCGTCTAGTCATGAGGAAAGCCAGCAGCCTGTTTAGCTTCCTCTATGATTCTAATTAATATTGTATTTGTGTCTCATGTCCTGTGTGTGTGCTTCCGACTATCGCCTTGCATGAGACGTGCTCTTGTTGGCTCTTTTGCCAAGAGGGGTCGTGTCCGTTACATTTTGTGTTTCGGTCGATGGTTTTCAAGGGCGAGGAAGATGTTATGAAATATAATAAACTGTTTAGAGACTGTCTTGGTGTCTTCTTTATCTCCATTAAGATTTAGAAATAAAAAAACTACTAAAATAATCATTCAGTTAAAATGTATTGCTCATAAAAGTTAATCAAAGAGAAAGAATTGGCCCGAAATAAGTATTTAAAAAAAAAAAAACATTCTTAAGGAGAAAATCTATTATACTTAAAAGTTAAATAAAACTGAACTGAAAAGGTGCCGCCGTACTGTACTTAGTAATACTCTGGGCTTTAAATGAATTTCCAAATGTCTGTAATTATTCATTATGCTTTCATTTCAAAACCCTCATTTGGTGCATTTACTGCAATAAATACTAGTAAACTATGAATTATACCTTTCATTGTAAGTACATACATTGAAATGATATAATATATATATATACATGCGACAGTAGTGTTTTTTTCGCTGCCTTTTAATTACCTCCTGAGCCGATGGTGTTTCCGTGTAATCCTGTAGGGGGCAGCAGTGTCCCATGGGTGACTATGTGCAGTATTTGTTTAGAAACGAGTAAATCAATATGAGCTTCATTTCCTTGAGGTAAGTTGCAGATATTTTTGCTGTTGTGCATATGGCAACTTTAGCACTGTTTTTATTTTGTGGTCACAAAACTTGTAGGGTACGTTCTATTCTCTCTCTCTCACACACACACACACAACACATGCTAGTTAGTGCATCCATGTGCAACCAGATTCACGTGCAAGTTTAACGTCAAGTCCAAGTCAATCAGATTCTAGTTTATTTCAGTTGTTTATTTTCACCTCGCCTCTCAAAGAGATACAAAAATAAATCAGTTGAGTTGTACAAATTCTAGGTCACATTAATGGTGGCAAAAGCTTAAAAAGGATTTATCCTGGTCAAAAGTCTTTTACAAAACAAAAACATGGCATTTGAACAGGGGTGTGTATACTTTTTATATCCGCTGCAGCCTGTTTTTGTAATCTTCCTGGTGAGCCTACAGTATTGTGCTGTTTAACAAGTAGAAACAATATAGTATAAGACCATTTCTTGAATTTGCCTTAATTTGTTACTTTACAAAGATTTTATCTTGTAAAATTGTATTTATTATTTTTTTTAGATTAAGTGATATTGTTCAGTAATATCTGAATTTGCACATTCATATTTTATTTTGTTGTTTTCATTTTAGTTGATGCCGATGCCCTGATTTAAAAAAACAAATCAGGTTACTCACTATTTACTCAGCACTTGAGTAGTTTTTTCCACTGAGTATTTTCTTACTCTTACTCAAGTAATTATTTGGAGGACTGCTTTTTACTTTTACTTGAGTCATATTATTGTAAAGTAACAGTACTCTTAGTTGAGTACAATTTTTGGCTACTCTACCCACCTCTGCATGTTTATATCCATCCATCCAGCCATCCATTATCTGTACCGCTTATCCTCACTAGGGTCGTAGGCGTGCTGTTAGCACATCTGCCTCACAGTTCTGGGGACCGGGATTCAAATCTTGGCCCTGCCTATGTGGAGTTTGCATGTTCTCCCCGTGCCTGGGTTTTCTCCGGTTTCCTCCCACATCCCAAAAACATGCGTGGTAGGTTGATTGAAGACTCTTAATTGCCCGTAGGTGTGAATGTGAGTGAGAATGGTTGTTTGTGTGCCCTGCGATTGGCTGGCAACCAGTTTGGGGTGCACTCCGCCTCCCGCCCGAAGATAGCTGGGATAGGCTCCAGCAGCCCGCGACCCTAGTGAGGATAAGCGGTAAAGAAAATGGACGGCTGGATTAACGTTACATGCATGTTTTTGGAATGTGGGAAGAAGCTGTTGTACCCAGGTAAAAAAACTAAAACATGCAAGCACGGGGAGAACATGCAAACTCCACACAAGAAGGCCACAGACCGGAGCCAAGATTCGAACCCCAAACATCAGAACTGTGATGCAGGTACACTAACCACTCGTTCACCGCGCTGCCCTATTTTAATTTATCTTTGTTTAATTTAGTCTATTAGCCTTTTAGTGGTTTTCATAAGTCACTGTGTATGTATTGTACATGAATAGCATGATTTATTTATTTTATTTTTTTACATTTTTCTCAGACCAGTTTGAACCTTTTGAACCAGTGTTCCAAGATTGTATACTACAAGACGTGCATACACATGCAGTACTTGGTGTGTGTGTGGTTGTACGGTAGGCACATATTTCATTGTATTTACCAATCCATTTCATTCTTACATCTGGAAAAACATTTACCCTAAAAGGTCCCGGCTGGCTTTTATTGTGAAAGCAACGAGGGAAACACCACTAAGTGATTACTTGCCTGGGATGGTGCAATAGCTCCCCGAATAAAACAACAACAAACAGATAAAGGTACAGAACGTCATGTTGCAAGGAGAATGTTTACTCCCTTAGTGTTGCAAGTCCTTAAAAATATAGATTTAAAAGAGGAGAAACTTATTTTTTCCAGAAGATCCTGTTCACCAGATGTGAAAAAATAAATAAGCAATAATTCTAAAAAAAAAAAAAGCAATAATTATTGCAATAAATGTATTGAGCGACATTTAGATCATTGTAACGGGCGACATTTAGATCATTGTAACGGAGTAAAAGTACCGTTACTTCTTAACAGCAGAAGCAGCGGAAGTTTTTTTCCGGTCTCGTCAACTCATGTAACTTACCCAAACCAGGTCCCGAGCACACAGGCGGAACCTCGGGCCGCATATTAGTCTGCCGCGGAGTAATATTCACAATTACATCTGTGTATGGATGGTGGATGTGTGGAATGGATCTAGCTGCCAGCGTTCAAGGAGTACGAAACAGCCTATGACGACAGCGACGGCGACCCCACTCATCGGAGCTATACGATTCACGTAATGGACTATTTAGTTCAAAACGGCGAATTTCGCAGAAAGATGACTGATTTGCATGTATGTAATAAGCACGCTCATACATGAGCTGCTACTGCCACAACTGACATGCAGGCACTATGGATATGCAACAACTAACCAATGCTACTGATGAGCGGTGCGGTGGGATGCGCCATCTTTGCCTCCGATGTTGTCGACGTGATAGGGAGGTACTATTTGTGTTTTTAAGTTTGATGTGCTAACTTTCCCACCGTGCAGCAAAATGTATGTATTTTGTACTTTTATTTTTACTTAATTGTATTTTATTATTACACTTACCTATAGTAATTGGTTTATATATATTTTTTATTTTTCTCATTCTATCAATCTATCTTATATGCACTTTTTAACTCTTCCAAATCAGGCATCATTTTGCAGATGGCTTTATTTTATTGTTTAGTTTTTCTTCCAGCTATCATATAGTGACTATTTTTTTTAACCCTCAAAACTTCTATTAATATTTTATTTCTCATATGGCCACTGCTTTCCAAGTGTCCTATCCCCTAATATCATTGCATTTTATAGGTGGGGAAAGTCTCCAGAAAAGCCTCTGCCACACCACCTCAGGCAGGCAGAGAGCCCTCGTCTGGTGCTTAAGATGTTCTACAACGCTTTAAGGTGATCCTCTGGGATCATCTTCACAACAATAGAGTGGAGTGGCTGAGAGAGACCGAGCCACTCATCTGCTTTTGTGAGTTGCCTCTGCAAGCGGTGTTCCCTCCCGAAGATAAATGATACATGTACGCTCATTCACCAATCAGCGTGACTGTCTCTCGACGCAATACGTGTGTGACTGTGACGAAACTGGAAAATGACAGCAAGCCTCAAGCCTAACCTCCCGGTCAGTGGAGAAAACGCACAGTAAAGTTAAGGAGGCGCTGTGTTGGTGGCCACAGGGCGACCTTTGACTTTGACAGCTCCTCCGGTAGGAGAAACATGACTGTGGAGCTGTTGCATCAGCTCGAGAATGGGGTCAAGTGTTCTTCATGTCACATCAAACATGTCAACAGAGTCACAACATAGCATGTGGACCATTTAGAGACCCACTTGTTCATACTTTCACTTTTGACTGCGCACAAGATGCATTCAAGGACCGCCCAAAAAAACTGAAGAAAATCTCAAAATGAGACGGAAAAAAAAAACAATGAATTAAACCAAATTGCACCAAGATTGCACCAAATTGTGCCAAAGTAATATGAATGCGAATATGCAGGGTTCACTGTACATACTAGACTAGGGCATAATAGACAGGGCTTTTGGCCTGAGCACAAAAACAGCGAAAAGTAAAGCTTTTTGGCTAATAAACGAGGATAGTTCCCACCCCCCATAAAAAAATCACTGGACATGCGAATCCACGAATTGCAAAAATGCGAGGGAACGCAATATTTACACAAGATCTATGGGAAAGGAGAGCCACAGTCGCCGATGCACTTTTCAGCTGTTAATTCAACACTGGTAGAAGAGTAAAACACATAAACACACTGAGAGAACAGTCATGTCCAAGCTGCTGTCGGGCACAGCTCTCACTCATACAATCACACGCAGACTTGCCGATGCAACTTTTCACCCCATCCGGCCCCGCCTCTTAAAGGCACATGCCTGTACACAAAAACTATACAAAACGTACAGTATTTTCTACACATTTCATGCTTATAATTAGTTTTTTGTGTGTTCACCCACATTTATGTGTTTAAAAAGTGTATTTTAATAAGTTTGTGTGTTTTAACACAGTACTTTTTAAAATATTTTGGTTACCTTGGGCAAAATATTAGAAACACCTCTCAGCGTGATGCTGTGAAGTTTGGCACAGATATCAACAGTTAAAAATTGTAAATTGTAGAACACAATAGAAAACCTTTATTGTCATTGTATGCGCAGATACAACGATCACAAATTAAAATGTTCACTCTTGTATATTTGTAAAATGTATTTTTGTAACTGTATGTGGATAAAATAAAATATTTTAAATGTATAAATGAATACCTAAATTAATGTCACTCAAAAGCTAGTACTGCTGTCAAATAAATTTTGTAAACACATGCTTTGGATTTTGGGGTGCCCTCAAGAACAAATATTATTATTGAAGAATTTTACCATAACGACAAAACGACATATGGTCATAATTTCATTTAATATAATTAAATTTAGTTTAATTTAATACAGCGGGCACTCACAGGTTGGTCCATTTTTCAAGCTCACGTTTCACAACATCCTTAACAAAGGACTGATGAAGCGCTAAGAATATCACGAGCAGATGTGATGTCATCAGATGGAGGACAATCAGATTCTTATACATTACATTGACACACTTGTTCAAGGTGACTTTTAATAACACGCTACCTGCCATGCCCGATATATCGTATCCTTCGCAAGTCTTCGTCTGAGATGGGCCTATCCATCATTAGATGAGATTTTATTGCATTTTTCAGACCTTTAAACCTTAGCGGACTACAGGCACAGGATATCATGATTACAAAAAGAAAAGATTGTAAATTGTAGTTTGTTCTGCCAGATATCCCTGCAGCATCTGAAGGCCTCGTTCAGTGATCCGTGTCCGTTTTGAAGGAGGTTCCTCTGGCCGGATGTGGCGAGAAAACACAGCGTTGCAGGCTTCAGCACAGTCAGTAAATCACACTCTCACAGCTTCTCCTCCTCTTTCCCTCTGTTTTTTCCCCTCTTTTCTTTTCAATTTTTTTTACAGTTCACTATGGAATGCCAACTCTACAGGGCGTCTGCTGTTCAATGGAGCAAGTCAACTCCCATGTCTCACACTCATCCCATGTGTCTCCTATTAGCCACACTTGCCAAGAGAGAGGAGGGGTTTGACTGGTGGGGGGAAAGACAGAAAGAGGGAGTCCAAAAGGGGGAGGGGGAGGCGCATGAGGAATTTGATATGCTTTGTGCATGAGTGACTTGTATAAAACAAAGACGGGGGCTAATAGACTCAAGGTAAAGGAGTGCGTGGGACACATGTGCACACACAAAAACATAGCAAAAGAAAAAGAGATCATTAATTTCTGGATTGGATTTTCGTTGTTTTCTTTGCTTTCATTTGCATCTTGTTTCACAAGGTCATTTTAAAATACAAATCAAGACTGACAGTCATACCATGAAAATGTAAAAAAATAATACAAATAATATGTACCGTATATATAATTATGTCATTATCAACAAACAGACAACAGTAATAATAATAATCATAATAATCATAATAATACTGTTGTAAACAGAACATTAAAAGGCTGGTCTCATGCATATAGAACCCTAGGTACAAATGCGGGTGTTTTTTTTCTTCTTACGAAAATGAAGAACCAAAAGTTCCACCAGATCCGAGTAAGCTCGTATAGCTACATGCAATGACATTAAAAAGACTCATGTACACATTCCCTCTGGCATCAAGTATTTTACACATACTGTACCTTCACATTATTGCCACCCCCATCTAATTCATATACTGTACAAAGCACAATACAAAACAGGACTTGAAGTTCAAGCACACAATGCAGGAAAGGAGTCTGGAACTTCAACATGGTGCACTTCACAGGGACGGAGTGTAAACTCCTTTGTCCAGCTTTGTTTTCAGTCTTTGTCTCTTTACAGTTTTTAGTGCTTGTCTCTTTATAGTTTTTAGTGCTTCTATCTTGCTTGGTTTTGTTTAAAGTTTGCACACGTTCTCCTTTTTTCCCCTCCACGCCACTCCTCCTTGTGCCCCTCCCTCACAGGGTCTTGTCACTCTCTTTCTTCAGGTGACTGAAAGGTCAAAGGAGAAAATATATTGATGTAACATGTTTACATCCTACAATCCTCAGCTTTTTTAGCATGTGAACTAAAAGTGAAGCGCAGTAATGAAGTAAATTTCCCTCCAAGCTCAAAATCGTGAGACAAGGGATTGTCTTTTTTTTCACCGGTAGTTACTAAATTAGTTGTGCTACATTTACCTTAATGCCCCATGAAACAGTCTTTTCAATTAACTAGCCATAAAACTTTAAGCTAAGATCATAAAGTACAGTTACCAATTGTTTGTGATAGGGAAACATAGCCTAGCATGTTCACTAGCAGCTTCACTCTCAGGCTAAAAACTAGCTGGCAGGCTAACTTTGCAACAAAGACAAGTTAGGCAGTCAGGTAGTTATTCTTGGGGCAGGCAAAAAACGATATACCGGGGGTCCTCGGTCTATGACGTAGTTCCGTTCCTATAATGGCAACGTAACCCGAAATTGTACATAAGTCAGAAAGTGCCAAAGTCAGTAACCTAAGTGAAAGCTATAGTAATGTCATGATTATACAAAATATTTGTGTGAAAAATACAGCTAGGCCAAAAGTATATACAGTAACAATAAAATTAAAAACAGTAAGTACGACTCTTAACAAACCACGCCTTCTTGAGCCACGTGACAATGTAGAGTATTCTTACACCACTGCGCAAACTAGTTCATTACGTGGTGTATGTAGGTATCCTCAAAACATCATGCTAGTATGCCATAAACCGAGCCCATCTCCTAACCAACTTCCCCCAAATTTGCAGAGCATTTACACATGGGCCAATGAAGAACCGATAAATTCTTTTCAACATTTTGTGGATTCATTTGACTAATGTCAATCCATTCTGCTTGCATTGGGGGCAGTGACCCACCCGATCCAACGGAGGGCGTATGAAGCTGTTCGCACCTATTCTGTAATGCAAATTTAGCATTACAGCATTACACTCTGTCTATTGGGTCAGAGTGGAATAGAATCAGCTCAGAAAGTCTTGATCGTTCAGCTTGGAGTAGGGTATACTGTTCTTGTTTGTTTTTGGTTTGTCAGGACTTGTGGAAACTGGTGTCAGGCTTTAGTTTGACCATAACCACAACGTACCTGTAGTACTCGTCCTGGGTGAGGGAGTGGTGGTGATGGTGATGAATCCACTGTTGTTCCAGGGCCAGTCTCTGGATCTGCAGCTCTGCACTCTGGGCCTGCTGCATGGCCTGGAGCTGATGGGCTGCCGACATTGGACCAGTAAGGGAGGACGGTTGGGGCATGTCCCGGAAAGGAGCACCTGGGAGAAGTGTCCCCAAGTGGTAAAATCATCAGTAACCCCGCCAAAATATTCTCTATAAACTCTGAGGACTGTTTTGAGAGTAAAAAAGTGAGCGAGTACATGGACGAGGAGTCTTCTCCTCACCAAACAGCTGTTGGCGAAGCACCTCGCTGTCAGTGAGGGGGTGAGCCAGGATGGGGGTGCCTATTGCCGCTCCGGGGTAAGGAAGCCGCGCCAAAGGAGACCCTGACGCCAGCGGGTCCATCAGGGGGTGAACCCCGCCCGCCGCTAGATGCCAATGATGTAATAGGAAATAAAGGAGATATTTAATAGAAAGCCAAAGAACAAGGAAAAACTAAAATGCAAATAATATAAGGGTAACTCAATCAGGGTAGCATAGTTAGTAGCAGTGGGTACCTGTGTCTTGTTGGTGCAGGTGAAGGTGTGAGTGGATGTGGGAATGCTGGTGATGGTGGGGCGTGACATTCAGCATCTGGACACGACCCACATTTTCTCCTCCACTTCCTCCACCTGTGCCTCCTCCATTTGTGTTGCCTCCTCCTGTTCCTCCTCCACTTCCTCCCCTTTCTCTTTCCCGCTCTCTCTCACGCTCCCTGTCCCCAAAGGCCGGCAATGCCGCTCTGTCCCGCTCCCTCTCCCGCTCTCGTTCGCCGCTGCGTTCCCGCTCAAAAGAGGCTGGTGACCGAGCAGCAGTCGGGTAAGACTCAGAGGAAGTGGCTGGGGCTGACGGTTGATGAGAGGACAAGGAACTAGGAAAAGAAGAATTGGGGACTGGATGATGAATTGAGGTGGTGTTGGAGGTTGGCGGAACAGGTGGAGGAGGGGGAGCTTGTGGAGGTTGAGCAGGGGCTGCCGGGGGCGGGGCTGCGAGTGGTGGCGCAGTGGAAGGGTGTGAAGGTGGTAGGTGCGATGAAGGAGGTGGATTGGACAGGGACTGAGGGGCAGGAGGGTTTGGAGGTCGAGTTACTGGGGCCAATGTTGGGTTCTGGAGGTGTAGTGGGCCAGTAGGAGCTGGGGGAGGAGGAGTGCAATAGAGTGACACCTCATTCGTTCCTGCTCCCCCTCCCCCAAGGAGTAAGGAGTGGGCATGTGCATGTGCATGTGCATGGGTATGGGCATTGGCATGTGAATGGGAATGAGAGTGAGCAAGGGCAAGAGCTGCAGGATCATGAATGGACCCTGGTGGGTAGACCCGTTCATCACTCTTAAACTCGAATCCCGGCTTCATGCGATCCCGATGAGCAGTGACTGCGTGAGGAAACCCAACTCCTCCTAACCCTGAAGACCCAATTCCTCCAGGTACTGGTGCCCCACTTACCCCAGGGTGGCCCCCAATACCTGGGCCGCCTTCCAGGCTGCCACCATACAGTAAGCCTAAGATGGCTGCAGCTGTTGCAGCATCAGTAGGTAGGTGATGTGGATGGCCTATTGCATGATTTTGGAATTGGGGGAGAAAGAATGAGGGATGCACGTGAGGATGACCGTGATGAATTTGAGGGTGGTGTGCTTGGGCCCGACTTGCAGCCCCGAGGGGAGACATCGCATGAGGGCGAGCATACTCACTAAGGGTTCTTAGAGCTGGGGTATCAGGACCAAGATAAGGACCTCCTATACCAATTCCCAGAGCACCCTGATGGCCCCCAACTACTGCTGATGCTCCAGCCATGGATGGAAGTAGAAGAGAGTGGGGTATACCGTGAGAGAGGCTGGGATGCAGGTGGTGTGTCGGAGGAAGGTGAGCATGTGGATGTGAGTGATGATGCTGCATGTGATGTGCATGGTGGGCGGCCGGGTTGCCCGGACAGGAGGAAGATGATGAAGGATCAAGGATGATGGAGGACGAAGAGGGGAAGAAGAGGGAAGATCCCTGGCGAGCCGCTGCGTTGGCATTGGCATCTTTTTGTTGCTATGGAGAAAACAAAATGAGATCTCATTTACCCCATTGTGAAATCTCTTGAATCTACTGTCACTGTCCGATGAAAACCATGTGTGCACACTGCCCCTCTTGCTATTTTGTGTTATCATCTAAACCTCCAATATAGACATGTTGTATTACTCTACTTTGTGCTCTTAACATGCATCTCTATTCATGGCCGTCAAAGAAGTACTTTCAGACCACACCAGCCTATTCACTGTGTTGGGATGAAGAGTGGAAACTCAAACCATATATTATGCATATGTATTTGTTAAATTTCAACGCTTTATGACGTTGTGTCGACAGTGTTGTGTAAAAATGTAGTTATTGTTGTATATCTTGCTACTTATCATCACAAGCTGAGTGGAACATAAGCGGAATACTTGTGACCTGTAAATGTCCATTCATCTCTGTAACACATTCTTCTTTGCACCTGAATAAACAGTAAATGCGCATAACAGGTTTTTGAGTTTACCTGTAGATGGCGATCCAGCTCCCTCTCCCGCTCCCGCTCCCTTTCTCGTTCTCTCTCTTTTTCTCTTATGTCTCTGGCCCGTTGCTCAACCTCCCTCCGAGCTCTTTCTATCATCTCATTCCTCTTTTTCCACAATTTGGACCCGTCCAATGGAACAAAGACGACATCGCTACGGGCACAGGAGTTGCCGATACCACGGTCAAGGACTTTGTGAAACCTAGACAAGTGAAGCAGTACATCTTTATTTTAACTACCAGAAGTATGTACCTCAATTACCAAAAACTGAAGTGGGAGACAAATAACAAAACGAAATAATGACAAATGTGATTTCAATGTCTGTGACATTACCTTGCTGACTGGCTAGCATGGATGGGAATGTCCACAGGCTTAGGTTCAGGAGACGGGCTTCTCAACACTGGTGGGGGACTTTCACTCTCTTCCCTGTCTTCTAGCGGCTCCTCTTTAATGACAGGTGTTGGAGGTGGGCCTGAATCTGAATGGCCGTCTCCACCGTGATGTGGTAAGCTGGGGACAGGTGTTGTAACGCTGTTGGTGAGGGGTGGAGGGCCCTTAGAGACATTCTGAGGTGATTGGGAGTTGGTATTGCTGTTAGTGGGCGTGCCACTGTTGCTATTGCTGTTAATCAGGCTATTGCCACTGCTTCCATTGGAGTGGTATGTTCCACTGAAGCTTTGGTGACTGTTCAAGGTGCCGTGTAAAGGGGCAGGGCGGCATCCGGGTGAACAGCTGGATGAACCGCCAGGCCCAGGAAGTGGCATGCTTGGTGCAGAGGCGGATCCAGGAGGAAATGACGAGAAGCCTGCTATCTGATTAGTGGATGGGCTGGGTAGTGGAGATACATGTGTTGGAGGAGTTTGGGCAGATGACTGGTAGAGTGCGGGGCGAACATTGGGTGCCATACCTGGTGGGAGTTGCTGGGCATGAGAAGATTGGGATGGGGGTAAAGGAGGTTGATGTGGTGGAGGGGGATAGGGAGCATTTGAAGGGTGCCCGTGACTGGTCGTGGAGGATGGAGAGAGCGCAGGAGGTTGATTTGGACCTCCACGGTTTTGGTACAGTGCAGGCTCTCGCAGGTTTGACTCCCTCTCTCTGTCTCTGGGCCCAGACTGGTAGTGGGGATGAGAAGGGTGAGGATTTTGGATTCCACCAGGCCCTGAAAACTCTCTTACTAGATTAGAAGTAACCCCAGGTGGGCTGAGATAATCTCTATTTGTTCCAGCGGAGGGAGGTGCACCTGCATTGAAATCTTTCCCGCTATTGGGAGGATATTCTCTGTGAAAAGGGTCAGTGGCAGAGGAAGGGGTTTGTGCCTGGTCAATGGGAAGAGGAAACTCCCGACTGGCCAAGTTTGTGGGATGCGGGTGTGGGGGCAGGGAAGAATGAGAAGGGTGGTTATTGTTGTTTTGGGGTGATGCAGGTGGGTCTCTGCTTAGCATGGGGTTTACAGGCAGTCCACTATTTGAACTTGGATGGTTTCCTTGAGAGATGGAGTTGTTGTTTTGGTTACAGTTTCCTCCAACTTCTCTTGTTTGACCTCCAAAGTCACCCCATCTGCCTCTGTCTTTGTCTCTGGGATGCCCCCCTCCAGCTCCATTGGGGCCAAAGTCTCTACTCTGGTTTTGGTTTGGTATGGAAAACTCTCTTCCTGCATCACGTTCCCTGTCTTGCTCTCTGTCATGGTAAGCTGGAACAAAGTCTTTTCTATCAGGACCAATGCTAGAAGGTCCATCTCTTCCAGAGCCTTGAAACTCCCGGTTCTGACCCACAGACAGACCTGAAAATTCCCTGCCTTGGATGCTAGTTGGGCCGCTACTATTACCCGCACCACTTGTGTTGCTGTTGTTACCGATGGGAGCGGAGAAGTCCCTGTTGAGTTCCCTCCCTACACACTCACCCCTCGCTCCCCTCTCCCTATCTCCTGCAGCCCCCCTCTCTCTGTCCCCTCCCCCTCCGGCATACCTGGGAAGGTACTCCCTGTGGGGATGAGGGTGTGGATGGGAAAGATAAGAGGAGTGAGAGGAGGAGTGTCGAGAGGAAGGCGGGTTATAAACAGAAGGAAGTTGTTGTTGCTGCACCGGGGGCTGATGCTGATGAGGGTGATGGTTGCCAGGGTAACGGGTGTAGCCCCAACTCCCCTGGCAACCGGTTGCTGTGCCACCCTGCCAGCTGGGGGAGCTGTAATGATGGGGGTGGGTATTGGTTTGGGTTTGTGATTGGGATTGTGGCTGGGGCCCCGTCTGCAACAGAGAAGGAGGCGTGGACTGGGCTTTGTCGAGGTGCTTATCTGCCTTTTCCATTTTGTCTCTTTCTATTTTAACCTCAGCAGGAAGATTTTGTCCCCCGAGCTCCAGTGGTTTTAGAGCAGGTGGAGGAGGAAGAGGCGCAGGCAAGGAGTGGGGAATACCGGGGTTGTTATGAGAAAAATCTCCACCCGCGGCAGATGTCTTTGTCACACATTGTGTGTTGGCTTTGGAATTCATTCTATTGCCACTAGGCACCGCATCAGTGCCTGTTGGTCCACCATACTCCACTTTACACATTAGTTTGGAGTCCAGGGAGAAATACGACTTCCTCCCACCAGTGCTATCATTTGAAGAATCCCCAGCGACACGGACCGAAGAACTGAGACCAGAGGAGGAGCAAGGATGGATAGGCTTAAGTGCACAGTCTTCAATTCGTGCATCTGTATCCGTCTTTTGTTCGTCTCCACAGGGATCATCCCCTCTCAGCTCCCGTAGTGCCCTTCTGTCCTCTACGGACCCGCTTCCTGCTCCTCCATCTTTGCTTTTCTCCCGTTCCTTCTCTCCTTGCTTTGGTGAGTCTGGGCCTTCAGAGTCAGAGTCGAGGCTACCCAGGGGGGAAGCGGAGAGACTCGGGGATGAGGAACGATTGTCCTGGTCGATGTCCCGCCCGCTGCTCAAGCTGCTGCTGCTATTCGCCAGGCTCCCCACAACTGAACTCCTGCTGCCCTGGGATTGGCCATCCTCATTGTCACTCTCACGGGATTGGCTGGCCACTGAGGTGGGAGCTGGGACTGTAGAGGGAGCCAAGCTGTCAGCGGTGTGTGTTGATGTTGGAGGGTTCGGGGTGGCTGCTGAATCCTGACAAGAAAAGATCATTTGTGGATCAAGTAGAAAATCAATGTTGTGAAAGGATCCATTGCCAGAGCATATTTCTGGATGGCAAAAATAACTCCCTATATGTCAGACACATGAATTATTTCCAGCTTTATATAACAGATTGATGAAATGTAAGACAAACCTGAACTTTCTGCCTTTTTGCAGGAGAGACAAGTTCCTCCCCCTCACTTTCTGATGAATCATGGCCTTGTGATCTGCGACTGAAGCGATTCCCAGCCAGTTCCTCACCGCCACCTCTTGGCTACAATGATACAATACTTTGAATTCTTCCGTCATGCGTTTGAATACCTTATGTCTGTGTTAAGACCACTTTCATACATGCACCGACGCCTATACATCAAATCATCACCATCAGAGATGTCTAAGTCATAAAGACACTACGGGACAATACTGACATTGTGAGGGTGCTGGTCTGTACTAATGTGAACATATGACATAAACTTGAAAACAAAGAGGGCGAATACCGTCTGTCTGTCATTGCGTTCAGGGCGAGTAGGGCTGGCGTGCGGGCGTCGACCCCTTCTCTCCTCACTTGCCCCCCGCCGCCGCCCGCTGCGCATGGGCATCTGCAAGGCCAGAACAAGGTGTTGAAACAGGATGTGGTGAAGTTGAGTAGTCCAATAAGGAACTCTAAAGTAAATATTTGCATGTGGTTCGCTCATACATACCGATTCTTTGTGCGTCCGTGTTTTCATGATTTCTCCTTTATAGCGTCCATTTTACAGCACGAGCCATTGCATGGACTGAATGGGTTACTTCTGCGGCTGCTTACTCACTGGGAATACATGAAAAGAATTATAAACAAAAAAGGCCTTATTGGGTCTCTGGGCTCAAATGCCGATTTTTAAGACGCAAATACATACAAAACAGAGTCACAAGGGGATGCGTCGGTCACTCTCAAAATATAATCACACTCACCATGTGTGCCGAGGACGAATTTGCGCCATTGTGTTAAAACATGTAATTTACAACTGCAAAAGCCTTGTTTCAGCATTTGAATTCCCAGCGTGCCTCGCTCCACACCAACGGCACTGCTTTTCAGTGCTTCTCTAAACTGTCACACAGCGGCCAAAAACCTACTGACACACATAGAAGGCCCTGGTGTTTTGCCCACCAAGGAACACTTGATATTAGGCATCCAAACATGCAGACGTGCATTCGTTTTGGTCACACTGTCCGGCAAATGGAAGCCACTCCCCCCCACCAACACGGTCCCTCTTATTCACCACAACATCCCTAACCCTCAGCCACTTGTGGTTAACTCACATGGCCTGGTTATGACTGGCAAGCATCGTATGCTCCTTTCACGCTGCGAGAATAGCTGTTTGTGACCAAAAAAAGATGGCCGCATCCATTCATTCATGGTTAAAAAACAGCAGATGTATTTTGAATGAGGGATATAAATAGTGTGCACTGCCAAATGGGGAAACTGTCCTTTTTAGCAGGCAGGCATGTGTACAAACACCGTCCGCAGCAGCATCAGCGCTACACATGACTGTGCATTAATTATTAGTGCATGCTGCAGTGACTAAGTCGATGAGAACCACACAATCAAAAAAAAAATGGAGCACGCACACACGTGTTTATGGGCCCCACTCCATACTAATAAGGACAGATGCACGACGCATGATACAGGTGGCAGCTGGCTGCCCTGGTGCAGGTTACACACACTGGTCATGAACTTGCAATAAATAAAATACAGGCAAGAGCCCACTGCAGTGTAATTGATACACATGCATGCAAAGGCAGCTCGGTGCACACGCCAGGAGCACCACATGCATGGATGAGAGGATAGGGAATGGCGGAATGATTGCATCTAGCACCGGCTCCCCCTCTTGTTTTTTTTTTTTTTTTTTTTTTTTTTTTTTTTGCTTCGCAGGAATGTGGCCGTCATCTTGAACGCAGCACTGGGATGACAATAAGGCACAATAGAAAGTGGGGTGGGGGACGCAATGGTGGTGGTGGTGTAGATTCCAAAACACACAGCATAAGCATGCATTATATTGCACCCCCATGCCCCCCACTCCCTCCTCCTTTAATTGTGCTTACCTTTAATATCCAGCAATGTGTGCTGCTGCTGCTGCTCTCGCTCCCCCTTTTTCTTTTCTCGCCCTCCTTTTTGTTGCCTTTTCTCGTAACGCTCGCCGCCTCATGTTGCACACACACAAAAAGAAGCAGCAGCAGCACCCAGGCAGTAGCAACAATGCGGCTGAAATCTTCTTGGTAGTGGCGTGGAAAAAACTGAACTGTACAAATTGATGCGTATGTGCACTCGCCTCTTCCCCACCCCTTTTTTCTGCTTTGGCCCCCCTCCTCTTTCCTACCTACCCCCTCTTCTTCCAAGACGACTTTTTTAAATATATATTTATACCTCTGCTTGTCACTGTGAGAGGCAATGGTGAGAGGGTTGAGAAAGGGAAAGAAGGGAAGGCGAGATTTGCATAAGGAGAGACTCAGAAAGAAGGGGGGAGACGAAGAGGAGGGAGGGGGATCACCTTTACAACCGACTAAATACTGATTATTGGATTGCAAAAATAACACAATAGTGTTTGATTTTTAATTGTTTTTTTTTCTTTCACGATCGTCTGTCCTGCAGCTCTTGTCTGAGAAGCTTGTGTCCAGCCAAGCGGCTCTGCAGACCTCCTCTTTCTCCTCCCTCTCTCTCTCTCTCTCTCTCTCTCTCTCTCGCTCTCTGCTTCGCGCAGCCCCCTGTCCCGTCTCCTATTGTGTGGTAACCATAGCAACCTGGCCAAAGACTATGCCTAGTACGCCTGCGCGACTCCCCCCCCCCCCCCACACACACAGTCGTGTCGTCACGGAGCAGCCAACCCTCACACACGCAACACACGGCCTCTCAACACAGAGCATGCGGGCTCCCCCTGCAGTTCGTTTTTTGGAATTGTAGGTGACGTGTTGCGCTACACGTGATCACGACATGGCACTCATCGGCCACAATATTAGGTACACCTGCACCAAGCTCATGAGATCCAATACCAGTGGTGGCAAAAGCACCCATACAAAAAAAGTACAAGTACAGATTTAAGACAGTTGAAAGTAGCATTACTGATTCAATTATTGGACTTCAGTAAAAGTAAAAAAAAGTACTGACTGAAATGTACAAAAGTAAAAATAAATTTTTACGGTCAAAGATATATTCAATGACCGTTTTAATAACTTAATACAAGGAAGAAAATCTGCATGCAAAATGATTTCCTTCTTCGACTAAGTTACATAGTGATCATACTGAGAAGGGAAAAAAAATCACATTACATGTCGTTTAAGAGCTCGTTAACACTTGCTCGACTTCTATGCAGTCAGAAGGTTTGGTTGCTTTGCTAGTGTAGAAAATGGTCTCGCAAAAAAAGTATTATTTAATTATAACGACTGAAAAAACAACAACCTTACATGTATGTTTTGGTCATTGATCACTCGGTGCAGGCAAGCGTGGATTTAGTTCCCACTCAGTGACGGTGTGAATGTGAGAGTGAATGTTTTTCTGTCTCTGTATGTGTCCTTTGATTGACTGGTGACCAATCATGAGTAATCTGCTTTTTGCCCGAATTCAGATGGAATAGGGTCCAGCTCCCCCGTTAATTTTGAGAAAAGAGAAAAAGAAAAAAGTAATTACTTTAGAGAAAAGTAATGTTACAAAAATAAAGGGGCATTTCTACAATGATAGTCTTAATTTTGTAACAAAAGGGCTTCATTTTATGATAAAGTAAGGATTTTAAGAAAAAAGTCAAACGATAATGAGAATATGGCAATATTAGATGATGAAAGTTGTATTCTGAAGAAAAAAGTTGTCCTAATATGACAATGAAGTTGGAATTTTTAGTGTAATGTTTAAGGGAATAAAATTGTAATGTAACTCGAAAGTTGGACAATTACTAGAAAAAAATGTAATTATAGGAGAATAAAGGAAAAAATAAGTAAGTATTACAAGAATAAAGTAATTATTTTATGAGGAAAAAAGTAGTAATTTTACAAGAATAAATAATACAATTTTGCCATGGTTAAAATTTTGCTACTTTGTACTTGATGGTGTGGTGAGATACATTGTGACTATGCATTTGTAGTGTGATAATGTTATTGTGGTTGTAGTTTGCGGTAATGAACAACTGCATTATGTCATAGCAAGAGCTGTTTCAAATACTTTCAAAATTCGTAACCTTAAGTAGCTACATGAGAGGGGCAAAATATTGGAAACACCGAGCCTTCAGGATAAAGCATTTGCACTAAGTCTGATTGAAATTTGCAGGCGTATTAAATGTTGGGTGTAGTGAATGTGTATTAACAACAAATACTATAGATAGGATTATAGAGTTGCCATGTACCCATCATTTTATTTGCCACAATTAGTTCTACACACACGTTTGTTTTAAAGCTGCTTAGTGTTCGCAGTGGGAAAGTCAGGGAAGATGACAAAAGCACACGCGGAAAGACAAAAGTCATCCACAGTTGACAGAAGGAAGTGATGGGAGGTCAGTGCAGGGAGATGCTCACACCAGTCAGTAAACTCAGCCACATATTAACAAAGCCCGGGATCAACATAGCATGGAGCGACGAAGCATTTGTTGGCCTTTTGGCACAATGATTGCTGACGTCACAGCGGGGTGCTCAGAGTGCACTCGGGTTGCGGAAGTTGTGTCCGGCAAAGCGCGCCTCCTCACCCAATTCTTCCTCAATCCTGAAGTTGATGGAGGGAAGAGAAAGTGACGGGAAAGAGTGGACAAATGCACGCATTAGTGACTATTTGCAAAGGTGGCAAAAGTAGGCCAACTCACAAAGTACAGATATCTGTTCTCAAATGTAGGGAGTAAAAGTAAAAAGTTATCAGAAAAACAAATACATATACCTGAAAAATCTACTTAAGTACAGTAACAAAGTGTTTGTACTTCATTACAATTGCATTACATTGAGTATTTGTATATGAAAGACATGGACTGCACATTTGATACACACCTCATGAGCTGATTGTATTTGGCCAAACGTTCCGAACGACAGGGGGCTCCGGTTTTAATCTAAGAAGAGAACAAAATTTAGATTCTTTATTAATCAAAATACAGTAATGTAAATGTTTTGTGACAGTGACAGTTTAAGACAGTTACCTCGTTTCCTATAAGGAAAACAACAAATAAGTCAACCAATCTCACAGAATAGCTTGTGAACCACATTGGGGGTTCCACTCTATATACACTTTGAGATACCTTGTTCCGTGACTCAAATCATCTTTCTCCATTGAAATGAATGGAAATGCCATTGATCCGTTACAGTCTCTTTCCCCCCCAAAAAACAACAAAAATGTTTGTACGGTTCTTTAATTTAAAAAAAACAATCTATAATATTGTACTTCACAAAAGCATACAATAATGACATATTTCAATACATTCTAAAGAAATGAATTGCCATTTTTTTTATTTGCTTCAATTAAATGGACATTGTGCTGATCCTTTTGGTGTGTGCTTCTTGGCCACCTGGGGGCAGTATAATACAGTGTATGGATATATGGAGATGGTCTGAGCTTCTCATGAAGCCACCTGCAGCAATAGTAGTCTTTCTTTCTACAAGATAAAGAATATATGCCTCTGAGTGTTCTATATTATCTGTCTACATGTGTTGCACCACGTGTCAAAATATCTGTTGCTTAAAGGGTTATAACACTGCGACACCGATGATATTTGTTTGGCTGTGACGTCATAAGTGTTTCTAACCTGTCCAGTGCAGAGACCCACCACCAGGTCGGCTATGAAGGTGTCCTCGGTCTCACCCGAGCGGTGGCTCACCATCACGCCCCACCCGTTCTCCTGAGCCAGCTTACAGCTGAAAAAGAAGAACAAGATGATGTATATGCATGCTGTTTGAAACAACAGCTGCCTGCAGGTATGTGTGCGCTCATGCCAAAACACAGAATCAACTCACGCCTTAATGGCCTCCGTGATGGAGCCGATCTGGTTGACTTTAAGCAGCAGACAGTTGCAGGCCTTGTCCTCCACGGCTCGCTCTATCCGACGTGGGTTTGTGACGGTCAGATCATCGCCAACCACCTGCACAATACGAATATATGTAACTAACTAGCTATCTGTCTATCTATGGCTATCTGTCTGTCTATCTATAAAAAGTCTACACACCCCTGTTCAAATGCCGGGTTTTTGTGATACAAAAAAATGAGACCAAGATAAGTCATTTCAAAATGTTTCCCACCATTAACGTGACTTACAGTTTGACCTGTACAACCCAATTAAACAGAAAAATTGAAGTAAATATCAACAACATTCATGTTAAGTGGGAGCAACATGCTTTGGGACTGTTTTTCTTCAGCTGGAACTGGGGCCTTAGTCAAGGTGGAGCGAATTATGAACAGTTTCAAATTGCAGTCAGGGTTAGAACAAAACCTTAAGGCTTCTGCTGGAAAGCCAACACTGTCAGGAAAAGCCTACTAGAACATCAGAACTTTGTTTGTGGTTAATCAAAGGCAGTTTAAATTGTGTGCTTTCCTCCCATTTAACGTTAGTTTGAATGTGACTGGTTAATTCTGAACGCCGCCACATCCCAGGTTGTAACTATGTAACTGTAATTAAGTAACCAAGTAACAAAAGCAAAGTAAAGTCAGCAAGAAAACGCCAGGAAAAGCCTACTTGAACGACTTCATTTGGGGTTCATCAGAGGCACTTGAAATTGTGGCACGTGTGTGCTGACTCCCATTTAACATGATTTTGAATGTTGTTGGTTAGTGTGAGGCGCACACTTTTGAAATCATATTATTCCAGTTGTTTTTTTATACTTTCCCCCTTGGAAATATATTGCAATTGAGCTGTACAGGTTCATATTAATGGCATAAAAAATGATTTATCTCATTCTTCATATCACAAAAACCTGGCGTTTGAACAGGGGTGATCTTTCCTCTTAACTCAAAACGTGTGACTTTTACCTGAATCCCAACTGAGGCTGTGAACTGAGTCCAAGCAGGCCAGTCATCCTGGTCAAAGGGGTCTTCAATGGAAACAACTGCAAGGAAAGCAGCACATTGTTTGCCTTGAGGCTAAGTGGTCTACAAGTCAATTACACCTAAGTGCAATCGCGTTCCACATGGTTGCGCACGCTAGTATGAGCACAAAGAGGCACGTCCTCGCCTGCCAAATGAGCGCTGTAGCACGTAATTAAAAGCTCTTTAAGCAGTCTAATTGCGGGGTGCTGGGGAGGCAACAGGCTTACTTGTTCTCTGTTCTCTCCTTTTTTTTGTCTCCGAGGTGACAGAGGAAAAGAAACCATGACTCAACAGTAAGTAAAAGTAAAAAGAGACAGCATAAAAAAAGATTCATGAATGGAATCAAATGCTTTGTAAAACGCTGATTCCTTTACCTAGCCACCGATGAGGCACGAGGTTATGTGAATTTTGTCCCCATTGGTCGTGATGTAAAGTTGCTAGTTTGACCTTTGGTGGAGTTTTAGCTCAATGTTTAGCTTGTAATGCGACTTTTTCTACTTTCTTTCCACTATGATGAAATAATTTATATATTTTATTTTTGTGTCTGTCATCAGGTCTTACGTTGGTTTGAAAACTAAAATAAATGCAATCCACCGTTTAACTTGTTAGCAGCCTCAATGTTGCCACTTTCGTCTTCGGCGTCAGGGGACTGTGCGCAAGGAAACTGGGAACCGACATTTTAAAATTTGAACGATTCCGGGAGAACCAGAACGTTAGTCCCGGTTCCGACCGGTCCTCGATTCTTGATGCCCAACCCTACCACACACACACTTGCACAGACCTGGGTAGTTGTTGATGAAGCCTTGGTAGATGCCGGCCAGCTCCTCGCCGCTGATGTTGCGTGCCGCGTTCGGCGGGGACTTGAAGTCCAGGTCGTACTTGCCCTCGATGAAGAACTCGGAGGCGGCCACATCCATCCCGATCACTACTTTGTCTGTGAAGCCCGCCTTCTCGATGGCCGTCTTGATCAGCTCCAGAGCTGCAGGGAAGTCAGATCACCCTGCATGTTATTATCAATAGGTTTATAGTGGAACCTCCAAAAGTGTGTTTTAGCAAATCTTTTTTCTTACAGAATAAGTAAGGAAGTAATCTTGTCTTTATGGGTTTTTATTAAAAGAAAGAAAGAAATCTTTGCAAAGAGAGGAAAAGGTACAAGTCGTCACGAGTTGTTTCCCCTTACTGAAGCGCAAGCAAAGAATCACCTTCGTTATACAGAAGTGAGAGACAGAGAAGAAAAGAAAAAAAAAAAGAAATACAGCCCTCTCATTTCCACAACATTGTCACAGAGTTGGCTTATCTTTATGGGAATGGGTGCGTGCAGAAGGTGAGAAAGGAAGAGAAAAATAGGGAGTAGTCAAAACAGTCCTGAGCAAATTTGCAAGGACACACAGTAGTACTGTGCTTAGAGCTACGGAACAATAAAACATGCAAAAGACATATAATACTAATATGTGATCTATATGAAACATACATTTTACAAATCAAGATCCCCCTTTTCATAATATAACATGGCATATTAATCACATAAGAAAGGAAAATTACTAAACACACTAAGTAACCAAAAACATTAAGCTAGCATGGAGTAATCAAAACGATATAACAGTATAAGATGAATTTACCACACAACCTCACAATCATCCAGAAATTCACACCTTAGGTTGAAGAAAATCCTTCATAAGCCAGTTATGCAATAAAGTCTGATAAATAACAAATAAATGATAATAAAGACTGAAGAACAGTTCATGGTTTGAAGGAAGCAAGGACAGGCAACAAATGCTATTTTTCCAGTGTTCAATGTAGTTTCATATTATTGCAATTAACAATTTAAAATTGTATTTATTAAATATGTGATAGGATCAATGTGCAGGACACTTTGCTGGGTAAGAAATGTATTTGACAGTTAATTTGATCGTGCATTGTAGCATTTTATTTCCTGGGGATGCAAATGGCACCAATTTAGTGAATTTGTCCCTTAACAGTGGTGGCGTCACATGTACAGTGTGTCACTGTTCACATTCTTACCTTCACTGTTCTCCTGAATGTTGGGCGCGAACCCCCCCTCGTCACCCACGTTGGTAGCATCTTGACCGTACTTCTCCTTGATCACGCCCCTCAAGGTCTGGTAGAGCTCCGCCCCGACACGCAGGGCCTCCCGGAATGACTCCGCCCCAACAGGGAGTACCATGAACTCCTGCATCGCCAGCCTATTCCCGGCATGGGAGCCCCCGTTGATCACATTAAAAGCCTTAAAGTGACGAACAGAGAGGTTATTTCAACTTTAGGTCAACCATCCAATCATTTTCGAGAGTAATCATTTTCATTAGGGTCATGGAGGAGTTGGTGCCTATCCCAGCTGACTTTGGGCAAGAAGTGGGGCACCCCCGGGATTGGTCACCAGCCAATGCATACAAACAGCCATTCACACTCACATGCAATGTCAACATGGAAATTCAACACAGAAATCCTCAAGCTAAGATACAAACCCAGATCCTTTTGACTGTGAGGGAAATGCCTTAACATATATCATATGTACGTGTTTTTTTGGGGAAATAATTAAATATATATTAGAAACTATATCTTTTTTCAATTATATTAAAAATAAATTGATAGAATTTGAATGTTATTAATATGGCACCAGCTGACAGCAAAAGCTGTATCAAAGCAAATTTAGTACAGAAAATATTTCAGACCGTAGTCATAATATACTCACTCGTATGCAGTAATAATAGTGATGTATAATAAAATATTACAGTACATTACATACTTGGATTTAGATTAGGATTGGAAGACATTATAATCATTTTTTTTAAAACACTTTTTTCACTGTATGTCATTATATTACAATATGTTACCACAAATTTCATTGCCATCAAACATTTTGCTATTGTTTTACTTCACATTACCTGGGACAAAAAAAATCATTAATTTAAGAAAAAGGCAATATTATTAATTATACTAATCATTTGATATTATTAAATGAAGTACCGGTAATGTTGATGGCAGCCATCGCAGTAATTTAGTGGGTAACACGTCTGCTTCATAGTTAAGAGGTTCTGTGTTTGAATGAAGATGAGAACTCTTGAAAATAGATGGAGTGATGTTTCTGACTGCAGTTATGAAGGCAGGAGCACCAATAAGTTCCACTCACAGGAACTGGGAGAACCAGGTCCCGGTTCCCCGCCAGATCGGCAATGTGACGGTACAGGGGCACGTCCTTCTCCGCTGCGCCCGCTTTGCATACGGCCAGTGACACTCCGAGGATGGCGTTGGCCCCAAACTTAGCTGCACGGAAGCAACAGATGCGTTGGGTGTTTAATCAAAGTGTGGACTACTGAGAATCAAAAGCCTACATTTGTTTTCAGTGCCGTCCATTTCAATCATCAGGTTGTCCAGTTTCTCCTGCTCCAGCACACTGGTCCCCTGAAAGACACAAAGGAGAGACATTGTGCCACCATCTATGTGCAGTTACACATAGAGTCAACTACACTATATCCTACTACTACACTGGTACTCACTGACTGAATAAGGGCCGGTCCAAGGGTGTCATTAATGTGACCAACTGCCTTGGTTACACCTAATACACAAGCACAGAAAACATATTAAACATATTGTAAGGGTATGGGTCATTTTCATATAATTGGATCAATAACGGCAGCACAGTGGACGACTGGTTAGAGCGTCTGCCTCACAGTTGTGAGGACCGGGGTTCAATCCCCGGCCCTGCCTGTGTGGAGTTTGCATGTTCTCCCTGTGCTTGCGTGGGTTTTCTCCGGGCACTCCGGTTTCCTCCCACATCCCAAAAACATGCATGGTAGGTTGATTGAAGACTCTAAATTGCCCGTAGGTGTGAATGTGAGTGCGAATGGTTGTTTGTTTCTATGTGCCCTGCGATTGGCTGGCAACCAGTTCAGGGTGTACCCCGCCTCCTGCCCGATGATAGCTGGGATAGGCTCCAGCACGCCCGTGACCCATGTGAGGAGAAGCGGCTCAGAAAATTATTATAGTGGAAAAAGTTTTGAAATACATTTTTTTTTTTACATCACAAAAACCTGGCATTTAAACAGGGGTGTGTAGACTTTCTTTATGCATTGTACATTAAAGTAGACAACTACCACAATAATAGATGTATTGTTCTCAGAGGCACTGGAGGGCATATTTGCATGTTCCTGGGGATTTCTATGATATGCTGTCACTTTGCGATGTATCAACTAGTCCTCGTCAGCGACAGCACAACTCAGATGGGAGAATTTATACAATACAGTATATTTCATATACAATATTATTCTTTCTCACACTTTTCCCTTGTCATGCAGCTGAAATGTCAACCTAAAACATGAGGAACAGCTCAGTGTGATGCAGTACAATTCGACACTACTGCAAACTCTTGAACTGTTGTATTGCTAGTATTGTTATTGTCTACTCTAATGTACTGTATCTAATGATCTACCTTTGCCCTTGTAGCGAGTCTTGTCTCCATCTCGGAGTTCCAGAGCCTCGTAGATGCCGGTGGAGGCGCCGCTCGGCACAGCGGCCCGGAACAGACCTGGATTGGGGACAAAATGGTGAGCCATAGGTGCATTTACAGTTCGGCCAATGAAAGCTTTTGCCTGTGTACCACAATCGCAATAGATTTGAAAGAAAAAAAAAATCAATATGTGATTTTGAGGTTTCAGAAAAATAATGCCTTTACCAGTTAGGAATTCCAGCCATTTTATGCAGAGCACCTCCATTTTCAGGTGCTCATAAGTATTTGGACACTTGTGTCATATATTATTTTGGTCCTAGCAGTATAAGGGATTGACACTTGGATTGATTTGTGGCAGCATGCAAATACACACTAACATTTTTAATAACCTTTATTGGTATGAAGATCTACTTCCACTGTTGGATTTCCCCGGGAGTCCAGGATCTCCCTGGCAACAATATTCACTATGGACATCCTGTAAAAATAAAAATCCATCGAATTTAGCTGGTGTAGTACAACGCGTGCAAAACAACGCTACTTAAGGCGCACTATTTCTACATTGGTAGTGACACATATGCGTATTATTCCTGCAGGAGAAGCAGCGAAAGCAGAAAGCAAATGCTGTATTCTCAAGTGGGAATCTGCTCGTCATCGCTGAATGATCAACATCACATTCGAGAAGATGGAGGACTGACTAACTTAGTAAGTGAATGGAGAAATTCTTACCTGCAGCCTGTTTGACGCCCGCCGGAGGAAGCGAGAGGATGTGTGGGAATGAGAGGAAGGAGGGAAATGGTAGATGAGGAGGAGGGCGAGTACTCTGCACACACTGGCAAGATGAGGGGGGAGGGGCTGATGAGTCACGAGAGGGTGCACAGTGGAGGGGAGGGAGGCGGTGGGGGGCACAAGAAGGAATGGCGTATCAAAGATGGGGATGGAGTGGAATAGCAGGGGGTCTGATGATGCTTGACTTGGCTGCCATTTGTTGTGTGTGGTCTCTATTTCAGCATCACTCATTAGAGGATGCTCGGTAGATACAGAGCAAGCATGTTACAAATTTCTTAAAGCACGTCGACTGTCATCTTACAACAACGTTGATGAAAGGGGGCCTAGGAGACAGGTAGACAGGTGACGCAGCCTCGAGGGACGACGTGCTTTTAAAAATAGTCGTGGGTGTCATGGGTAGACAGGCGCAGGGGGGAAGAGGAGGGATCTCATTGGCTCCATCTGTGTGTCACATGACCTACAACGGCATGGTGTCCAAACTACGGCCGGGTGCAATTTGTGGCCCACTGTTTTGCAGCCCACGGCATATTGTAAACTTAACAATCGCCAGTTTGGGTGTGACACTGCACTACTCAGGGATGTATTTAGTCATTTAGGGGCCCAGGGCGAATCACTCATGAAGCACTCCACATTTGTGTACTTACCATCAACTAGAGAAATGTGTCATATTTCCTGAGCCAGATAAAGTCCTCAAGGGCCAGTCCAGAGAATCGGTGCCATTTGCATCCTCAGGAAATAAATGTATAAAAACATGCACGATAAAATTCACTAAGCAAAGTGTCCTGCACGTTGATCTGATTGCATATTTGATAAACACAGTTTGAAAGATTAATTTAAACTACCTTGAACACTGGAAAAATATTAGTAGCCTGTCTCTGCTTCCTAAAATTAGACTTGAGCATGAACTATAATTTAAAGCCTTTAAAAATGTTATACTTTTTACAGATTTGTGTTACTCCTTATCCCAAATATACTTTATATATTTATTTTCTTAAAGTCTTGTCCCTGGGGTTTCACGCAGTCAAGTTAACGATCAGATTCACCCCTCTGAAAAATTTTGCACACTCCACAAGTAATACTGTATGACCCACAGGAATCATGCATTGCATCATGCAGATGAAGGCCAAAACTAAGTACACTTATTTATTTTTATGTATATTTGATGATATTTTCACTTTGACAAGTTATGGTCAAAACCTCAGCACAGCCCCGTTACATGTTATTTATTTGATGTTCATTTTTAAAATTCAATTTGTTGAATCGCTGTAATCTGCTTAACGTCATCGTGCTATTAGCATAACTGCCATGTGGCTATATTTCATGTATTTGCTAATTCTGTGCTCCTTTTACTTTCAGTACTGTTACTCAAACGAGGAGTTACAATAAACAATGACAATTTTGTCTTTTTTGCCATGTTGGCTGAAATGAGCCAATACACATTGCGAGTTGCTCAATACATGTAGTATCAAATTTAGAGCTGGAAAGACAGAAATTTTAATTTATTTGGAGAGTTACAAGAAAATGGCACCCATTTATAAGTTCTTGCGTCTGGCTCTTGTCACTTACATGTTATTAGGTATTCCATTCGTGTTCTAGGCAGGACACACAATGCTCCAATATTACTGGCTGCAGGACACACGCTGCTGAAATATGATTGGCTGCTGTATCCCGGTAGAACACACCCTACTTCCAGACGGGAAAAGAGGTATGTGACCTTAAGTGTGGCGGTATGAATATGAAGCCCACTAACCCTAATCCATCCTAAACCGCCTTAACCCCAACCCTAGCTAGCCTTAAACCTAACCAGAATAACCCTCCTCGTCTATATTTTGTACAAATTTGATACATATTTGGAATGGTCATCTCATTTCTGTAGCCTGCCCTTGCCGCGAAGCAGGAGCCAATCATGTTGAAGCGGCACTTGTCCTGCCTAGTGGGATTCCTCATAGCGCGTCGTTGTCACCAAAGGTTGAAACCCCCGGTAGTTTTGATTAAAAAAAACAACATATTTCCTCTCACCTTCTCTGCTCCACTGGGACAACTCGGCTTCATTTTCCTCGCAACACAGCAACAAATTTGTTTTGCAGCTACTTGCATCTTCCTGAATCAAGTTAGAAGATGGGCTAGTCCATTGCATGAAGGGGGCACGCTCGAAACGATGGTAGATTAAGCATTCTGTTGTTTTTAAGTGCATGAATTGAGACTAAAACAATAACAATTGCTTTAAATCATGTTTTCATGAGGTGTTTGGTGGCCCTGAGACCGTAATTGCCTGTGTTTGCCGAATGGTAAGCCCGCCCATGCCCTCTACACTGGGGAAAAACAAAAGTACCCTACCTAATTTCCAGTTGCACATGCTTAAACTGTGGTTAATTGATGTAATCTCCCCCTTTTCCGAAAAAATAGACAATATGTTAACACATTCTAATCATGTGAAACCGATGTAGGCCTACATGTTCAAACCAAGTAAATTCAAAAGACAGTTTTTCAGTGTACTACATTGGCAAGCTTTACTAGATTTGCAAAAACACAAGAGCTTTACTTGCGTTACAAAAAACTACAAACAACATTTCTATTCATAATATCCCATGAATAAAGATAATTTAGTTACAGCAGGCGGCAGACTGGTTAGCACATCTGCCTCACAGTTCCGAGGACCGGGGTTCAAATCCCGGCCCCGCTTGTGTGGAGTTTGCATGTTCTCCCCGTGGCTCCGTGGGTTTTCCGGTCTCCTCCCACATCCCAAAAACATGCATGGTAGGTTGATTGTGAATGTGTGCGCTAATGGTTGTTTGTTTATATGTGCCCTGCGATTGGCTGGCGACCAGTTCAGGGTGTACCCCGCCTCTTGCCCCGAAGATGGCTGGGATAGGCTCCAGCACGCCCGCGACCCTTGTGAGGATAAAGCGGGACGTAAAATGGATGGATGGATGGTTACAGCATCAAACAGCGTCAATCCCTATCATTTGCTCTACTTTTTGCTCCATGTCGAGGTCAGCATACATATTGCTTATTTTGGTTCTGAACATGGAGATGTGATTCCGCTAGGGCCGATCTAGTCTAGTGGGATACGTGGCTGTTGGCCAACCAAAAATCTTGAAAAATCCTTGACTTTTTGCTTTAGCAGCTAACCTTTTATCAATATATATAAAAACAATAATTGCTGACCATACCTTTACCTACACTGATGGATTGCAGTTAGCATGATACTGTAAATAAATGAACGGTCAAGAATATTTAAGTGGCCATTTTATCAGTCGACTTCTTTCTCTGCATCCTTTGGAGGAAAAAGTTTGGACACCTCTCTATACTATAGCATTTATACTGTACTCACCAGCCAACAACATTACGCACACGGGCACAATCAAATGCCATCCGACACAAAATCTGTACTATTTTCCCCTGACATTGCACGAAATCATAATTTATATTAACTTACCAATGTTTATTATATAAATATGCATACAATGTATATTATTGTGGATGCAGTTGAGTCAAAACAGATCAGTATCCCCCACCCCCGCGGTTCATCATTCGCACCGCCACTATATTGCAGATTTTTAAGCGACTATTTTTTATTGTTTTTGACGTTTTTTTACTTTTTGTAACGCTCTCACGTGGGGAAAGGAGAGCCACAGTTGCCGATTTTATTTTATTTTTTCCAACCGTTTATTATCGCCAGGAGAACAATAAAACAATAGGAACACTCACACAAGCTGCTGTCGGCCACCGTTCTCCCCAGACACTCACACTTGCTAAAGTTACGCAGCACTCAACGATGCCCCGCCTCTTAAAGGCACATGCAAGTATCTAACACAGACATTACAATATGTACACTACTTCCTGTACATTTTAATACTTTTTTTGTGTCCAAATACATTTACATTTCATTAATAAGTTTACATGTGGCAGGGGTAAACTATTAAAAAAAATTTTTTGGGTCTCTCTATATTGTGGATGTTCGCCTATTTAGTGGGTGCGTCTTGAACATATCTCCCATGATAAACAGGAGTTCACTCTATTAAGGCTGGAAATGCCAAATTTGGAGTGTCAACCTTAACTGGGCTTGTAACAGAAGAGACACAGCCTTCAGTTATCTAGCAATGTTTAATTAACTCTATCTAGCTAGTTTAGTCAACAGTATACAATTCAATTCACAGACACATTCATGTGTCTCCACAAACATAAAACGAACTGTACAGCAGATGCACTGTATACTTTGAGCACTTTTAGTGGGCAAAAACACACACACCAAATCTTGGAAGAGTAAGCGAGGGTATTTTGTACAAGTGTGAGTGTGCAGAGTATTAATTCTAAGACTATCAACTGTGTGTGGAGTGCGGTCTGGGGGAAGGGGCGGGGCGGGGGGGGATTGTTTGGGAGGTGTTTCATGTTTATGTATAGACAGTCCGGTCAACTCAAACATCAACGAGGAAGTTGGAACGATCCTCAACGTGGTTCACAGCATCCGTGGAGAGTTTCCTCCACTCCCCCCGGTCGGCTCATGTTTACAGGTGTGACTCCTGCGGGAAGAGAAGGAATGTCGCTTTATGGCAGGTTATCGATTAATCCATTTTCGGTGGCACTGGTCGTCATTAGGGTTTTGGGTAAGATGGAGCCTATCGCAGCTGAATTTGAGTGAGAGGTGGGGTTAACCTTGGACTGGTCACCAGTCAATTGCAGACCACTTCGACAACTTTACGCTCACACCTATGAACAATTTAGAGTCTTCAATTAACCTAACATGCTTTTGGAGATATTGGAGGAAGCCATGTGAATGTCATGCCTGAAAATACGCACCTCGTACTTCTCACCAGTCATAACGCGGGCGGGACTGGGGCGGTTGGTGTCGGGGGGAGTCGTGCCGGTGGCCCGGGGGGGTCGTGGAGCTGGGTGGCGCAGTGAGAGCAAGCTGCTGGCCCCCTGCACGTCTGTCTCGGCCGTAGTCCAGCGCCCGGGTGCTGGGGGGGGCGTATCGCCCCGCCTGAGTCCTCCACTCGGTGTCGAACGCCTCGGCTTCAGCTGACGGGAAGGAAGGGTCAGTTGTTAAATAGCATCGACACGGCTTGTATACTGTAGCTGAAAAGCATTTTAGTCCTCAAATAACTACTTTTCCAAATCTACAATTGACAGTACAGAGGTACCTTGACTTACAAGTTTGATTCATAACTTAATATACTAGTACTATAGCATATCAATATGAATTGAAATGCCATTAATCTGTTCCAGCACCCCCCCCGCCCCCCAAAAAATAGAACATCTTTAATAAACAAAAATAGAATTGTATTGTATTAAAAAATAGAATGTAATGTAAATAAACTGGTTCTAAGTGTAATTCATGTACATACTGTAGTATTCATGTGTTGGATGTGTGCCTTTAATGGGCGTGGCCTGTGAAATCAGGAGCTGGAGTCAGGTTGGCCAGTTACTCTGCATGCGAGTGGCATGAGTAGTGGCCTACAGCAGTTCCTTGCGAGTGTTGTCATTTATGTGTTTGACTGTTTGTCCTGTTGAATAAACGGCTGAAAGCGCATCTGCGACTGTGCCTCTCCTTGCCCACACGTGAGGGAATTAGAGCACCTTTTTTACTCGCCTTTTCCCATATTTGTAGCTCACTGATAACTGACGTTTTGGCACCAAGCGGTGCCTCGTAACTCGAAAAACTTAGAAGTTGGGCTACTCGTAATTCAAGGCACCACAGTATTCTCCACACAGCAGCAACTCACTCTCATCTAGGTTTATGAAATCCTGTCGTTCCTCGCGGTCGCCAGTCCGGCGGTTCCGTGAGCGCTCCATGATGTGCGCGCGTTCGCCAATGTGGTGGCCGATGGCGAGCCGCTCCAGGCCGCTTTCGCTGTCTCGCATGGACTGACGCGTCTCGCGGATCTGCAACCAATCACGTTGCATTTACGAACCGGTTGATGCAATAATGCATGGGTGTCAAACACAAGGCCCACTGGGCAAATCCGATCCGCTGCATCATTTCATGTAGCCCGTGAAAAATTGCTACAATTTTTCCTTGACTTGTGTCAAAACTATCCATAAAAATAATAATACTCAAGTTCCGGGGGAAATTATATAATATGATGGGGTGATTATTAGGGTCCCCACACAGAACATATTAGCGAAAGGTAAGTGTAACAGTCACGCATGTCCAGCCACATGGCTCGTCTGTAAACAAACACAGAATAGCTTTTGGCTGGCAGACTTGAAGGAGTAGCTTGGTGCAAACGCAACTTCCAGCGGTATTTAAACCACCATAAACCACTATCATAATTCATACTGTTACATTTGTCTGCATCATTCGTTTCCTAAAAAGAAGACAAATTATTGATGTTACACTGTCCTAAAATGAAACGATTGAAGCTATTGTTTCCTTTTAAATGTCATTCAATCAACTGTTTACAAAAAAGATAAGCAGTTTGTTTTGAAGTTTGTTCCGTAACTGAACAGATGTGAACTGAAGCACAAACTTAAAACTATAGGTGCAACAATTAATCGGCAACTAATCGATCCTTCAGTCGACATCTAATTTTTGATAATCGATTGTTTAGAGACACTTTAACTTGAAATTGTCCAAATTCTTAGAATTTCACCCTCTCAACAGAAAATATTCTCACATTTCTGAAAGCAGATTATGTTTGTTTAATCAAAATAAGCCATTTGCTAACATCTGCTTTCACTTTGGAAAACAATGATCAATATTTTCCCCTATTTGTTTGACATTATGGACCTGTTATGATAAAATATAGTCTATATTCTTTTTTTATATTATCCCATAGTTTGTGTGTGACTTTTTTTTTTTGTTTACTTCAAGAGTTCTTTGTTCTTGTGTGACTTTTTCCAAATGTACCTAGTGCCTCCGCTTGAAAGCAACCATAACTACGTCATGGCCCACGATGACCCCAAGTGTTGACACCACTGCATTAATGGAACACAAAAGCTGGAATTGTTATTGAGAGAGTAATAAGCGCTTCTGTGAGCATTTAGCAGTGTATTCTCACCCCTCCCGGGCCATGTCTTGTTTGATGGGTTTGCTGGTACACTGTTGGAGCCCCAGCATCCATGGAAGAGTAGGAGATCACTGTGGAGGAGGAGAAGGTCTGGCAATTGGGCGAACCAGAAATCCTCTCCTGGAAGAGAAGAATGCAAACTAATATTTACGGGGGTCCTCTGTTTACCAGGGTACTGACATGCGTTTTGAGTAGGGATGTCTCAATCACATTTTTTTTGCACCAGAGTCCAAGTTGAGTCACTTGATTTTGAGTATTTGCCGATACGGAGTATGATCCGATACCTCCCCATTGAATTAAGAAGAGTGAACTGTTTGACGGTGCCGTTCAGCAAGATGTTTGGCCGCACTGTATATTATATCAGGCTTTTCAGACTTTGTTGCTTTAGGTTCTATGATCTTTCGGTTTGCCCTGACTGTCGGCTGTGTAAGCAAAATGTTTCCACATTTCACTCAGTTCCTCTTTTTCCTTAACGAGCTGCATTTCTATGTCATACCGAAAACACGCTCTGGGGAGTGATGCTTTTTAGGAAGCGCCGCTCATTATAGAAAGCGATGGGGCTGCAGACTCACAAGACTCCTGTATCAAGCCAAATCTGTTACTGTCTCTTAAAATACCAATACTAGAAAACCTGACATGTTGTAATACTAAGCTATTGCTATTTCATTTGGCAAGCTCTTGGCACCCCAAGGATTATTGTGTAGTTTTGTGACCTTTAAAAATAGGAAAATCTGTTCTTTTTCAGATCATACTAATGAGCTGAAAATTACATTTATGATCACATCTGGACAACTCTGGCTTCGAGGTCATGAACGGCGCACAATGAACTAGTTTGCGCAGCGGTGTAATAATATGTACTCACGAGATGCAAGAATGGACTCTCAGTTACAGCTGTACTTACTGTTACTCATTCGACTGTTATATTTATGACCTTAAAAAATGTTTTTTATACAAATATTTACTACTGCGTTACGTCAGTGATAGACTACCACAGGAACAGAACTCTATTGTAAACAGAGGACCCCTTGTAATTTGATAAGACCACAAGTCAAAACAAGCAAAGCCGCATGTTAATTAAAATAAGAAAATAAATGCAACTAAGTACATGTAGTACTGGCAGTTTTAAAAAGTTAGGGTTTCAAAAACGCTAAAACATTCCATCAGCAGTATGCGCTGTATTCAATTTTTGAGCCGTCACTAAAGGCGAAGTGACACGACCACTCACCCCGCTGTTAGTGCAAGCAGCCAGTGAGGCCGATGACCTTACCCCTTGTCGAAAAAGTCGCCTCTTTTGCAAATATTTTTTTTTTTTTTTTTTGGTATTTGGGTACTCGGATACTTTCTTATTTATGTTGGAAGGAAGGATATGCAAAACGTGCTTACAAAGAGTGGATGCTATAGGAGGCAATACTTCCGATATGATATCACATTTACCTGTACAAGAGCTCCACTTATTACTCTTTGACAAATTCAACAGAAGCTAATATATTATTATTACGCTGTCTTGAAATGAATGTTTGCAACCAGCTACAAGAGTTAGCGTGTCTACAATTGCTGACATAAATACTATAGACTCATTACTGAGGCAGATATCTAGCCAACTAGCATGACTAAAGTCAGTTCGTTTCCACGTTGACGTTACTTCACGAAACAGAAACGCGCAGAAAAGTAGCTACTCATTTTCTCAGAAATAAGTACTTTTACTGTTGGACTACATTTGGATTTTGTTTGGAAAAAAATGAATTGTTATCTCTTTAGATGTACTTATGTACATATGGAATGGAAACAAGTTATTTACACAAAACATTACAAAATGCATACATTTTAGAGCTTTAATTGCAATACTGCGATACCGCAATATTTTTGCTCACGGTGATCATACCGTCGGTATCTGATACCACCACACGCCTAGGTATTTATAGACAATGTGTGTTTTCTTTCCATACAACACTGAAGAAGGCACCCAATCATTTGTCAACCAATCAACAGTAGATTTTACATGGTACTGGATGACTCGGAGGCGGTCCAATGATTTACTCACCATGTTCTCCATCATTTCCCCCATCATGCCAAACATGTCCATGAACCCTCCACCCTGCAAGCAGTGAGAATAATGTGAGCCAGGCATGTGTGAAAGTATCTTGAGCACTGCCAATATCCAAAGGTTGATTATGGAAACAATTGTGATGCATTGTTTCAAAATCTATTTTTACTGACTCACTTGAAAGAATAAAGTTAATAAGACACTCACCATTCCCATCATGCCAAACGGGGTCAGTGCACCAGCCTGGAAAACGGTGCATAGCAAATGTAAGCGGAAAAACTTCAAATAAAAACATATTCCAGACAGTTTTTGTTTTTTTTGCTACCTGTCGCCGTGGGGCACGAGGTGGTTGAATCTGTGGTGCTAGTGCAAAAGGGTCCATGCCAAACGGTCCAAACATGCTCCTCATCTGCTGCCGGTGAGCGGCAAATGGATCCCTACAGGGCAAAGACAGCAACACGAATGCTTCTTTGATATTTCATTTTCAATTTGTGAAGTGATTGGGTGTATTTGAATGACATACAACACTAAAGTGCTGCTTTAGCTACAGTGTGCCAGCATTTTCTAGGTGTATGAAGAATAGCAATGTAGGTTTTGTTCCACATGTGGAATAAGGTAAAATATTTCCTCTTAAATGGATGTTTACAACAACAGCTATTACTTTTGGACGGTTTGGGAAGTCTGAAAGACAATGTGAATTTTTTTTTAAGTGGCATAGACTGGTCCGAGCCACTTAATACCACAGTCAATATCATCATGTTCCACTTTGTACTAATTGTACAAATATTACTGACCAAACAATACAACATCTTAAACTTGTTTTTTCTTTCAAAGTAGATAGTCGTGCCTTGAGATACGATTGACCTGACTTAAGAGTTTTTCGGGAATACGAGCCATCAGCCGGTTAAATATATATTTTTTTGCTTTAATTAGAGCCAAAATTTTAGATATGAGCGCTGTTTGGTGGCAGTGATCAGAACTCACCAAACTTCACAACAAGCAGCAGTTTGGCACATAGTGAACAATGCAAAAAAAGAAAAAAAGAAAAGAGGCTTCAAGCTGTTTATTGCCCCTCCCAGTTGAAATTTACTGTCAAATTAAACATAAAACAAAGACAAGCAGTTGTATGCCGAAATTTTTTATTTTTTCCCCAAATGTTTTCTTTATGGTTGGTGTATTCGAACAACAGTTAAATACATGAATATCATTTCTTTATACAAATATGATATATGTAAACGGCCTAAACATTGGCTACTGTGGTGACATTTTGTGCTTTAAAAAAATAAAAAAATTAAAAAAAATAATAATAATAATTTAAAAAACACATAGACGTTTAAAGTTCCCATGGGTGCCATGTCACGGTCCCCGTCGCCATTCACCCAAGCGAAGAGGAAGGGCTTTTACCGTTTTGCCGAATGCGGAAGTAGGTTGCGCATTACCGGATTACACGTATATTTAAAACAACATCATACCTTTGCCTTCAAGTCCGCTAGCTTAAGGCTAACACATCATGGGAAACACAATACACGGGCTAATGAATACATAGCATCGATAGTCACAGTGTTATAACCCTTTGGGCAACGGATATTTGAACACAATGGGTGGAGCAAAAATGTAGACATACAATATCACTATACTCACAGGCATATATTCTTTCTACTCTGAAAAAAAAAACTAATACTGAGTCACAGTAGTTCTGCAACTCTTCTTCGTTTGTGTCAGCATGATTATACAATACTGCCCCCCGGTGGCCAAACAGCACACGACAGACTATTACTATATGTTATATGAAGTACAATACTATAGAGTGCTATTTTGCTTAATAAATAACATTAAAAAAAAAAAAAAAACTTTTCAGGGAGACTCGAACAGTTCAATGGAATTTCCATTCATTTCAATAAGGAAAGATTATTTGAGATACAAGTGTTTTGAGTTACGAACTTGGTCACAGAACAAATTGATCTCGTATCTAAAGGCACCACTGTATTGTAGTTTTTTTTTCAGTATAGCATATTATTAATACGAGTGCATGTGAGTGAATAATATTTCTGCTGTGGCCCTTTATCTCCCCATCCATCCATCTTAATGAGAATTTGTTAGTTTTTGCCCAAAAACAATGGACACATTGACATCATATTATGGTTCTTGTATTTTAAATAGATATCATAGCATTAATTAAATCAGTAATTGCATTTAATTTAAAATAACTACGTTTAGGCGTGGAGCTCCCAGCCAGACCTCTTGTCTTATTCCCTACTGCACTTATTTCTCGTAAATGAATCACGTTGCGTGTCCTTATCTACATTTAATATTTAATATGCATGACGTGCAACGCTTTCACACAAAAACAAGCCCCTGAATCAAAAACGTTGCATCACCATCAATCACTCGCGTGCTCTGGGAGACACTTGTAACAGGCTTTTAGTATCGAACAATGCCTGCAATAGCCTCGCCCCCTTCAAATGTGATTTAAAAGTAATGTCTGGGATGTAAAACAGGTCTGTGGAACACAGTAGGCCAGGCGACGAGTCACCTGCCTCCGAGCACACAGACACACGCAAGCGATGTGCTCCAAAAATTAAACTCTAAATGCAAATCAGGGTCTTTCAAGCTGCAATTTCTGGTTTGTTTACTCACAGCATGTAGGGGTCGTCATCGACGTCATTGAGGAATCGAAACATGCTCGACGGCTGGTTGATGCAACTCAGCTGGCTGCTGTTAGCCAGCTAGCTAGCTAGGTAAATGGACGTTGTTTTCTACGAACGACAACACGATGTACTCGATCCCCCCCCTCCCAGATCAGAAATCTGTTGTCCGAAACACTTTTGGCGAAGCAAAGCGGCCAACTAACTCGCTGTAAAGCCGGGATGGCAAATTCCAGAAGCCCGAACAAAACATGAGAATCGGAAGTCAGATTTTGACAAAGAGAAGGCAAAATTGCTTACAGCCCGCAGATGTAGACCGTCGCTACTTCCGGTATACATTTATCAAAATAAAAACGAAAACATAATGCAACCACGCTACGCACCTATGTATAGAGTATATCAACGCGTCATATGTTAACATTTCACTATTGTAGTTACAAAAATATTAATGAGCCAAGATTCTCAAATAAGTCGACAAATTATTTCATGTTTGCCACAGTCTGTATTTTATTTTTATATTCCCACGTGTTTCCGCTTCCCTAGCGTGGCGCTGTTTCCCCGTTTTGGGACGAGATTGCGGCGCGTCGCTTCTGCGCCTGCGTACAAAGTCTTTCGACCCTCAAACCCGGATGTAACCAACGCCTAGCCTGTCGGAAGGAGAAAACGGTGAGTAGAGTTGCAAAAGACGTTTTTCAACGGCAAAATTCGTGCTATTTCGCCTAGCAAACACACGCAGGAGTGCTCCTTCACCATTCGTGGCTCACACCGAGGGGAAAAGTGAGTTAATTCGACCGGCTCCCGTTTCGTTGCCACCGAGCTCTTGTGCATGTACGTATGTATATGTGTGTTTGTGTGTGTATTATGCTGGGGCTGGCATCAATCTGGTTTTTGCCTTTTTATGAAACTTTCTCTTTGTGGCAAGTTTGCTAAATAGCGTGGCTACCCTCCGATACGACAAAGGTGACTAACCGTATTTAATACTTTTTGTTTTGCAGTGTTTCCTGTATATTGTGGCCTTTACATTCACCCCCTTTGAATAATATGTTGTTTATATAAGCGGACGTGTCTGCTATAATTGCGTAATTAACAGCTTGTGATGAGTATTACGAGCCGACGGCATTTCTTTTTGTTGGACATCTTTGGTATGTGGCCTGTGCGGAAGTGAGGCCTCGTCAATTTGTGTGTGTTTATGTGCTCGTACGTGTATTAACAAGTCTGGCACGACGAGCCTCCCCTCAGTTCCAAGAAAATCCTCTTATGGCAGGGGAAAAAAACAAAACAAACCCTGCCTTCTCAAATATGAATTTCAAAACAGCGATTAGCACATTAATTAAGCTTCAGGAAAGCACCTAAATACGATGTGTGTATGAATAATTGTCCCTTTACACATAATGCTCACTTTGATACCCATTCATGTTTATTATTGTGCTGCTCCACGTTATGACGTTGTACGAATGTATGGACTTAAAGCAACATGCAACTAGACAGCAACTCTTACCCAATCTTCTTTCCTGTTTTGCCCTCATTTTTAGACTCTTTATGCATGATGTTGTTTGAAAATACAACATTTTGCCAGTTATTACACCAAATCTCAAAACGTGAAGCCAAGGCCTCGCCCATTAGTTACAGTTAAGATAACGGTATTTGGTGCCATTATTTAAATGTTTGTATACAGTATATTAACAACAGTGGGTAATGTTTTTATATTTGTAGCAAACACTCCAAAAAAAGGGCTTAATTAAAATCTGTTAAAAGTTTGATTGTATTTGGCATTCCCCTTTTTGTATATTTAAAAAAAAACAAAAAAAAACAATGTGATGCTGATAAAATGGCCATGGTGTAAACAGATTATATCTGGGAACTTGTCGGATCTACATTTATCAACTTCATGTACACTCCTGTTCAGAGTGAGAAAAAATACCTGTCTTAGAATCATGTCTGCCTTTTAATATTTTATTATTTCTTTCGTGTTTGCCTCCCCAGATGCAGACTATAAAATGTGTAGTTGTCGGGGATGGTGCGGTAGGAAAGACTTGCTTACTCATCTCCTACACAACCAACAAGTTCCCCTCAGAATATGTACCTACGGTAAGATTATCCCATCTTTAAAATCTATTTTCTATATTGACTGCATGAGAAGAAATGATCCTGTTAAAATGTCCTTCTTGTTGTTCCCCACCTTTTTTAAAAGGTTTTTGACAACTATGCAGTGACAGTGATGATCGGGGGCGAGCCCTACACACTAGGGCTTTTTGACACTGCAGGTAAGGAATTTTAATCGGAATTGTCATGTTTGTGTCACTGACAGACTGAATAACAAAAACATTGTTTTTCCCACGCGCTCAGGTCAGGAGGATTATGACAGGCTACGTCCTCTCAGCTACCCACAGACAGACGTGTTCCTTGTGTGCTTCTCTGTCGTCTCCCCGTCGTCATTTGAAAATGTCAAGGAGAAGGTTGGTTTTGTGGTTATTAGGATTAAACTTTGACTATACAGGGAACCCTGTAAATACCCAGGAGTTTTATATTCTGACTAGTCAGGATCTTCTACTGGGGCTCAGGCTCACTACCAGAAGCCTTCGAAGATGCAGGACAATTGGGAAACCATTGTAGGGTTTAAAACAAAAGCAAAAGTGTTTGATCTGAGAATGCGTGATGGTATCAGCAGTCAATTAGAGCCCAAGACAAGTAAAATCCTGCAAGACTGCTTTAAATGTTAATTGTTTTGTATAAATAGTGACTTTTTACTCCATATTTATCCAGTGGTGCCTGGAGTTACGAGTGCCCCAACTTAGGAGTTTTTCATGTTACGAGCCCACGTTTGGTCTTTTACCAGCAAGCTTCAGATATGCAGCTGTTCGAGTGAAGTGTAAAAAAAAAAAAAATGGAGAGTGACAGTCGTCAATGCACTTTTAGCTGTTTGTTGAACGGGACAAACAGTCAAACACAAATACAAAGTGAAAACACAAAGAAAGAGCATGGGGAAGACCCTCACACTGAACTAACCACGTGGTAAACGGCCAGCTGGAGCTGGAGTCAGAGATCCTGATGTCACTTACTAGGCCTCGCCCTTTAAAGGCACATGTCAACACACGAACACTACAGTGTGTGTGTGAGAGAGACTTGCCAGTTTATTTCTTTACATTATCATTTGTGTTTTATGCTGTCACATATTTGTATTCTACCATTCAGTGATATTTTATTAAAAATGTAACACAACATCGTTTTTTTTAGGGGAGTAGAACAGACGAATATCATTTCAATGACCAAAATTGATTTGAGCGGAGTTGGTCAGGGAACTAATTAAATTAAACTTGTAAGTCAAGGTAACATTGTATGTTTTCAGTGCTGTACAGTATTTATATTAACGTGAAAAACTGTAAAAAAAAAAACTATAGAAAATGATCGCTGTAAATCACAGATTTCCAATGTAATAGCAGAGAGATGCTTTCCACCCAAAAAATCTGCAGTATAGCGGGGCCATCATAGGTGAACCGCGATGTTGCTAGGGAACACTGTACTTAATCTGTCCAGTCCGTTGAGTAAATTTTACGTATTCCTGACCATCAAGTTCACCCCCAATCCCCTCTCGCTCTTCAGTGGGTTCCTGAGATTTCCCACCACTGCCCCCGCACACCCTTCCTGCTGGTGGGCACTCAAGTGGACCTGCGAGAGGACAGCAACACCATTGAGAAGCTGGCCAAGAATAAACAGCGCCCCCTGTACCCTGAGAGTGCCGAGAAACTGGCCCGCGAGCTCAGGGCCGTCAAATATGTTGAGTGCTCTGCTCTCACACAGGTATGTTGTACTTACTCACCCTAAACTGGGGTTGTACTGTAACATGAGTCACAAACACAGTGGATTTACGATTCGTTTAATGAAAAGGAATGTGTTTGCACAGCAAAACTGTCTTGAGTAGCGCTTAGTAGGTACAGTTGGACTTAATAAGGTTTGTGCAGTGTGTAATAAGTATATGGGGGGGTCCTAAGTTTACAATGGAGTTATGTTCCTATGGCTGCTAATGTACCCAGAATTTCTATGGAAGTTGGAACGCGCTATAGTTTATCACTGACCATGCAGTAATACAACCCCATTTCCAATGAAGTTGGGACGTTGTGGGTTAGTTAGGGTTAAGTTGGGACGTTGTGTTAAACATAAATAAAAACAGAATACAATGATTTGCTAATCATGTCCAACCTATATTTAATTCAATACACTACAAAGACAATATATTTAATGTTGAAACTGATAAACGTTATTGTTTTTAGCAAATAATCATTAACTTCGAATTTTATGGCTGTAACATGTTCCAAAAAAGCTGGGACAGGTGGCAAAAAAGACTGAGAAAGTTGAGGAATGCTGATCAAACACCTGTTTGAAACATCCCACAGGCTAAATGGGAACAGGTGGGTGCCATGATTGGGTATAAAAGGAGCTTCCCTGAATTGCTCAGTCATTCACAAGCAAAGATGGGGCGAGGTTCACCTCTATGTGAACAAGTGCGCGAGAAAATAGTCGAACTGTTTGAGGACAATGTTCCTCAACGTACAGTTGCAAGGAATTTAGGGATTTCATCATCTATGGTCCATAATGTCATCAAAAGGTTCAGAGAATCTGGGGAAATCACTGCATGTAAGCGGCAAGGCCCAAAACCAACATTTGAATGCCCGTGACATTTGATCCCTCAGGCGGCACTGCATCAAAAACCGACATCAATGTGTAAAGGATATCACCACCTGGGCTCAGGAATACTTCAGAAAAACAATGTCAGTAAATACAGTTCGGCGCCACATCCTTAAGTGCAACTTGAAACTCTAGTATGCAAAGCAAAAGTCATTTATCAACAACATCCAGAAATGCTGCCGGCTTCTCTGGGCCCGAGCTCATCTAGGAGGGACTGATGCAAAGTGGAAAAGTGTTCTGTGGTCCGACGAGTCCACATTTCAAATTGTTTTTGGAAATTGTGGACGTCGTGTCCTCCGGGCCAAAGAGGAAAAGAACCATCCGGACTGTTATGGATGCAAAGTTCAAAAGCCAGCATCTGTGATGGTATGGGGCTGTGTTAGTGCCAATGGCATGGGTAACTTGCACATCTGTGAAGGCACCCGTCTTTTTCATGGACGCCCCTGCTTATTTCAGCAAGACAATGCCAGACCACATTCTGCACGTTTTACAACAACGTTGTTTCGTAGTAAAAGAGTGTGGGTACTATACTTGCCTGCCTGCAGTCCAGACCTGTCTCCCATTGAAAATGTTTGGCGCATTATGAAGCGTAAAATATGACAACGGAGACCCCGGACTGTTGAACAGCTGAAGCTGTACATCAAGCAAGAATGGGAAAGAATTCCACCTACAAAGCTTCAACAATTGGTGTCCTCAGTTCCCAAACGTTTAGTGAATGTTGTTAAACTAAAAGGTGATGTAACACAGTGGTAATAAACATGACCCTGTCCCATCTTTTTTGGAACGTGTTGGAGCCATAAAATTCTAAGTTAATGATGATTTGCTAAAAACAATAAAGTATATCAGTTTGAACATTAAATATCTTGTCTTTGTCGTGTATTCAATTAAATATAGGTTGAACATGATTTGCAGGTCATTGTATTCTGTTTTTATTTGTTTAACACAACGTCCCAACTTCATTGGAATTGGGATTGTAGTTAGAATTATAGTAAAAATCTGTATGAAAAACATCTCTTGGCCAAAAATATAATACAGTCAAAATGAAATAATTAACAGTGATAACTGAGCATGGCTTTTTGTGCCGTGTGACCATGTATTCTTATACTGCGTTGCAAACTAGCTCGTTGCGTACCATTTGTAAATTTGGAACGTCGTATGTCAGCACCTTTGTAAACCAATGACCCCTTGTATTTATGTTCGCAACTGCTTGATAAAATTCAATTTTGTTTGTGTAATGGATATTTAAGTTGCCTCTTACCAGCACTGTTACCCTTGTGATGGCATCGCAAAAAGCAAAACACATCAAGTTAATCCCTTTAAACACTCACAGAGCTGAGCCTTGACTTTGGAGGTTCTACTGTGCTAGCTCCTTTTTACATGGACATAAACATAACAATGACCTATGCTAAATGCTTGTTTCTTAAAGCATTTGTGCTTAGAAAAACAAAAACAGACGCTCTCGACCCAAAGGGACATGTCGACCACCATACACCGTGCTGTGTCTAAATAGTTTTACACTAATAATCAATAATATATTTTATTTCTAGAGCGCTTTTCAGGTAGTCAAAGACGCTTCAGAACAATATAAGTATTGAAAAAAGTATCTACAAATTCAAATAAATTCTGAATATGTGGTTTGTATTTGAAGGTGGATGATTCTGATGTTTATTATGGCAAAAATGTGACTCTGAAACAAATAATTTCTGTTATTTCCTAAGAAGAAAATATATATATTTTTATTGTCGGCCTCAACAAAAGTTGCTTTCTGATTTGGAGACACCATCCGCATGTGACGCCTGCTTCCTTTTGTTTTGTCAACCAGCGGGGCCTCAAGAACGTGTTCGACGAGGCCATCCTGGCTGCCTTGGAGCCCCCCGAGACCAAAACCAAGAGGAAGTGCGTCCTGCTATAGACGAGCAGCAGTTAGACACCGAACGGTATAAGAAAACGTGTAGGGGGGTGGGGCAAAATCCAAACATCAGTGAGTTCAGTGGCCAATTCAGACAATGGGGAAGGTACAAAGAGACTTAAAAGGGGATTGTGGTGACTGTGCCTTCAAAACTAAAGGGAGTGAAAGGTCAGTGTGCAGTGCAGTAAACGCGGCTAGTATCAGCCATCTCCTCATCGCTGAAAGCTTTTAGAAAGTGCAGTGTTCTCCACAAATATTCCACAAATGGGGCAGGAACCCTCCACCTCCCTTTAAATACATTTTTATTATTATATAATTGCTTTTGACTTCATGTGGCCTGCTGGGGCTTTTGCCCCAGATGGAGTAAACAAGACAAAAACACATTATTTACATATCATTTTGAGTCAACTTTGGTTAAAATGTAAAGGGGCATGTTAATGATAAGTGGTACTCTGCTATCTTTTCTGACTGATTTGATTGATGGAAGCACAAGAGATTTAGTACACGCCCAACAAAGGTAGTGCTCTGTAACTGCTACTTCCTTCCAAACACTCAGTAATTAGTGGGGAGGCCATTTTCACTTTTTTCCCCCTTCTGCGGGTGACTTAAAGAATTTATATTTTATTCTTTCTTTGTGTATATTGCATTGATTTATGTGACTTTATTTTGGGACCTGTTTAGGAGTAAAACAAAATGTTTTCATTTTGAAACTTGAGGTTTTATTTTTTGTGAGATCACTAGACTACCAACAGGGTGATTGATAATGCAAAACAACAAAAATCAAGCTGTAATATTTTGCATAGATCTTGATCTTGAGCGATTGAGATGTTAACCTTTGCTAGTAAATTCGTGGGAGTTTGTAATCGCATAATATTTGTAATAAAATGGTTTAACTGACTTGGGCAAAAGCACCTTTTTTTCCCCCTGACCCGTTTCCATACTAACTATAAAGTGGCATACACACATGGCGCGTCAGGCCAGATTTGATCATTTTCTCTCCCTTGCAATCACAGTCAGCAAAGGCCCGATTATTGGACGTCTCTGAAAGATGATAGTGCGCAGTTATTGTGGTGTGTTAAAAGCGATTTTCTTTCTTTCTTTCTTTTCCCCTCCCCGATCTGCTTGCAAAACAGTCAGGGCGGATAATCGTAAAGTGGGGTACACGTACTGATAATGCCGAACTATATTATCTTGTAGTATGAGGTGAATTAGAAGGGATTTTTTTGCCCCCCTGATATGCTCGGAAAACAGTCGCGATAATGATTATAAATGTTAAACCTGTTTAATATTTACGCTAGCAAATCCTTTGTGTGTGCTAAACACTGAATTAGCCTGAGCCATATATTTCGTGATTGTGATTTGAAACGCAACAATAGGCAATTAGGAAGCTCACTAAAGCCGCTCTGTTACCAGACACAAATGAGGAGAAATTGGTTGTGTTGAGTGTTTGTGTTCATGTGGAGATATGGTCATGTGTGGTGTGCTGTCATCTCAAGTACACCACACACTATAGGAGCAGTAAGCACACACATGCCCATTTTTCCTTCAATAAATCAGTTTATGTTAAAAATGGGTTTGTGTGTACACTGGTAAAGATTACAATTGAGTTGGGTACATTTTTATCCACTGCATGATACCTTCAATGTTCTCCACGGCTCTACTCTTAAAAAAAAATTCAGTTTAACTGCTAGGTTCTATTTCTTGTCCTATGGGAGACCTAAACTACTTCTGGTCACTCATCTGGTCATTCATCGTGGCAACATTTGAGCAGTGGTGGGCCACGCATTTTGTACATGGGCCTTCAGTTGGGACGTACTGACTTAATTCACCTTTTAATACAGCCACAATCGTGTCACCACCATCAATATTAGTACAAAAACGCAATAAAACAGCCCGCAACTGTGGCACATACGTATATTTAACTGGAGCAGTTAAGAATGAATATTTACGGTGATGTGAAAAAAAAAGTGTTTGCTCCATTCCTGATTTGTCACACGTAAATGTTTCCCATCATCAAAGAAATTTAAATATTAGTCAAAGACAAGTAAACACAAAATGCAGTTTTTCAATGTTTATGATTGAGGGAGAAAAAAATCCAAACCTACATGGCCCTGTGTGAAAAAGTGATTCCCTCCCCTGTTAAAACAGAACTGGTTTGTCATACCCGAGTTCAATTTCTCTAGCCAAAGCCATGCCTGGTAGTGCCACACCTCTTCTCAATCAAGAAATTATTTAAATAGGACCTGCCTTACAAAGTGAAGTAGACCAAAAGATCCTCAAAAGCTAGAAATCATGCAAAGGTCGATTAGAAATTCAGGAACAAATGAGAGAGAAAGTAATTGAGATCTATCAGTGTGGAAAAGGTTATGAAGCCATTTCTAAAGCTTTGGGACTCCAGCCTACCACAGTGAGAGTATTCACAAATGGCAACAAACAGAACAGTGGTGAACCTTCCCAGGAGTGGCCGGCTGACCAAAATTACCCCAAGAGCGGAGCGACGATTCATCCAAGAGGTCACAAAAGACCCCACAACAACATCCAAAAGAACTGCAGGCCTGAGTTTAGGTCCGTGTTCATGATGTCACCATAAGAAAGAGACTTGGCAAAAATGGCCTGCACGACAGAGTTCTAAGATGAAAACCACTGCAAAAAGAACATTAAGGCTTGTCTCAATTTTGACAGAGCGCATCTTGATGATCGCCAAGACTTTTGAGAAAATACACTGTGGTCTGACAAGACAAAAGTTGATCTTTTTGAAAGGTGTGTATTCCATTTCATCTGGCATAAAAGTAACCGCATTTTAGAAAAAGAACACCAGTAAATTATGCTGGTGGTAGTGTGATGGTCTGAGGCTGTTTCAGGACCTGGAAGACAAATGGGTAAATGGAACCAGGAATTCTACTGTCTACCAAAAAATCCTAAAGGAGAATGTCCAGTTATCTGTTCGTGACCCCAAGCTGAAACGAACTTGGGTTCTGCAGCAGGACAATGATTCAAAACAAGTTCACCTCTGGATGGCTGAAAAACAAACTGAAGACTTTGGAGTGGCCTAGTGAAAATCCTGACCTGAATCCTATTGAGATGCTGTGGTATGACCTTAAAAAAGCGGTTAATGCTTGATAACCCTCTAACCTCCCAAAAAAGGCGGTTCATGCTCAAAAGCCCCCCAACCTCCAATGTGGCTGAATTACACCAATTGCCAAGCAAAGATGAGTAGGCCTCCCGTAATAATAAAAACATTCATTTAAAAACTGCATTTTGTTGTGTTGTCTTTGACAAATATTTAAATTTGGTTGATGGGAAAAAATTGAAGTATGACAAACATGCAAACAAATAAGAAATGTGGAAGGGGGCGAATACTTTTTCACACGACTGTATCTTACAACATTACAAAAACAAAAAACAAGAACAACTTACTAGAGATGCTGATTATTAAATGTATTAATATGTACATATTGCTCTGGAGATATTTTGTTGTTGTTGTTGAAGTTAGCTGTATCAAGTTTTGCTCTGACCAACCACTCACAAGAGAGAAAAATGATAACATTGAGGGCAATCTTGCTATGGTCTTGGGAGGACAGATCTGAAATCTGATTGGTTAATGAAACATTACTAATATAGTTTAAGTTACATGGACCAGCACTATTGATTCCGAAAGCCTTGGGCTGGGATTAGATTGACGTGGCTAAAATCTGATTGCACAAAAAATATACAGTATATATCACATGTACTGGAAGAATTGCAGCAAAGAGAAATTCTGTTAAATGAAGTTGTCTGCTGGGAATAAATTACAATTTCATGGATTTTTAATTTTTTTTTATTTTTGGGGTAAATGTTTAGTATTTGTGATAGTGTTTAGGCGAGCAGAGAAGGGCTTGCTGACCGCCCACCACTTCATTTGACTATAAATGACAAGCTGTTACATAAATAAACACACTTATAGCGGTCTTTAAATCTGGATGCTGCAATATCATACTCCAGTCTCCACTTTGCTGCATCGCTCCACTTTCTTTCTGTCCTCAGTGTCCTCCCAAGTAAATTTTTACAGTGGATGAATGGAGCAGACCGTTGTTCTCCAATGTTGTTTGTTAGCAAGTCTTGTTCCCACGGACACATTCAAAACGCTCTAAACCTTTGACTACGCATAGCCAACTGTTCTGTATTTCAGTACCTTTTCTACAACTTGCTGTTCTCTAACAAGGACCTGAATGGCAAAATTCTCAAAAGGTGTTTGAACCATGAATTGACCAATACGCTGGCAGAGGCCAGTCTCTGTATCTCTGTCGCAACCAGCTGATAACAATCTGACACTCTGAGCTCAGTGGCCACTTCCTTTTTGAAGCCTCGCAATAGCAAAGTACTGTTGAACCCCTTTTTAAATTTTGTATTTTAATGTTTTTTAATTTGACAGTGTCCAGTTAAGGCATTGAGAACATATTTTAATTTGAAATGCTGAACTGGCTCAATTGTTTGGTGTCGTCTTGGTCTCAGGATGTCAAAATGTGAACGGCATGATGAACCAATTCTACATTATCTAAAGAAATGTATTGGTCCATTCAGGGATAAAAATTTCAACACACGATAAAATGAAGAATTAAAAAAAAATATACTCTCAAAATCTGTTTCACAAACATCTTACTGTTAGGCAAGCAAACCGACTTAAACATGACCAGGCAATTAAAAGAAGCACTTCACATTCTAGTGGTACAAAACTACTGTATTTATTAGATGACACAAGCAAAGCTAAAAGCACTGCGAGTGCATAGAAGCTCGATTGACACGAGGCTAGGGTGCGAAACAAGAGACAGACGGACACAGATGTCAATAGAAGTTATTTTCTGTGTTTAACATGTCTGCCGGAGGCTGAAGTGCAGCAACGGCTCCCGTGTGCAATAAATAAACGGTGTTCGAGAGGACGTGAATCCACCTAGGAAATAAAAACTAGTGCTGGAACGCTTCCCTGTTAGTGCTGCTTACGTTCAGCTTTGAGAGCATTGTCGGTTCAATGTGAGATCATTAGCAGTTGTCTGTGTGAGTCATAGAAAGCCGTTTGTGCATTTATTTGATATCCTTGATATCCATGTACTAGTACACTCTTTGGTTTCACTAGTAGGACAATTCAGTACACTTACAAGTAATGCTTTTTTTTTTTTCCAATACTGCATGGCATTTCAGCACACTAGTAGGACAATTTTTGCAGACTAAAAGGCCAGGTTCATGTTAACTGCAGTAGTTGACATCTGCATTTTGCTAGTATGACTAGTGAAGTGCTAGATGTTAACTAGTCAGCTTGTGTAGTTTTGCCTCATTAATAAGTTGTCATCCTACTACTATGCCAAAATTGTCCTAGTAGTGTGAAGAAATAAATAAGGTTACTCCTAAGACAGTCATTCTACTAGTGCCTCTGAGGGGTTCTACTAGTTAGAGCTTTTTTTCCGTATCCTTGATATCCATCATAAGGTCCATGCACTAGTACGTTTTTTTGTTCTCACTAGTAGGACAACTTTGGCGTGAGGACAAAGAGCTATACAGAGAAATAAATACTTAAAACAGCTTTATGGAAAGCCATCCCTACCAGGAAGACAATTCAGTGCACTAGTAGAACGACCGTGTCTTACTCGTAAGTTTATTTTTATTTTACTGTATAACATGTCTGCACATTAGTAGGACAACTTTAACCCACTAGCACTACAACTACATGTTACTGGTGGACATTTTGTTGCTAGTGCATTACCTGTGCCTACTCATTAGGGCAACAGCAGTAGTGTTACTAGTATAGGACAGTAGTTTACTAGTAAGGTTTAATTTTCTACCTGTATGCCAAAAGTGGCACTAATAGAAACAAATGTCACTAGTAAGACACAGTCATTCTACTACTGCACCCTACTCATTCTACTAGAACAGTGAATTGTCTAACTCGTGATGAGAAAGAAGGCACTAGTACATGGTCCTTTAGGTGGATTTAAAATATCGACTAGATGCTCAAACGGCTTTCCATAGTGAGTGATCAGCGTACTTGTGAGCATGCACGTCGGTTTCAGTATTACGAACGCGTAAGAAGTAACAATGGTACCCTATTTGGGCTTGTATTAGGCCCGTGGGCCAACTTGTACGTTAGAATTCAGAACAGCCTTGACTGCTTTGTTGTAAAACTGATTTTAGGTAAACTGATAAAGAGATAAACATGTCATCAGTGGTAAAATAGTCCTATGCTCATCCTGTGGATCAGGAGTGTCTTGTCTGGTGTTTGTTTGTCTCTCTTCTAAGGTGTTACGTTTATTTTAATAGGGAGGAGTATGGGGGCGTCGGTAGGGACCGGAGTGGCTTTTAAACTCTGCAGGTGTGAATGGTGACAGTGTTCTTGCACTGCTGGCAGCGGACTGAGCAGCACCAGGAGAACTTGCAGGAGCAGCGCTGCACCACCTCGGCCCGGCCCGCTCTGTAGCCCGGCCCGCAGCACACCAGCTCGCAGCCGTCCGGTGCCAACCGAGAGGTTCCTGTAGGGGGTGCATTGGACAAAAAAAACCAGACAGATGTCAGATTATGATTGAAGATAATCTGGATTTTGTCTGCAGTGTTCCCCCGTAATATCACAGTTTGTCGTTTGCAACCCTGCTATATCACATTTCTTATGTGGAGAACAGTAAGAATGCGCCAGTACCGATATCACGTATACTTGCCTTATTTCAAGGTATCGGGTACTCGTGAAGGATGCCGATACCAGCCATCGATACTTAAAGCAAAAAAAATCTGACATTGAGTCCGTCTTGCTAGTAGTTGGTGCTACACTGGTGGGTTGACAAATTGATGAACCATCATGTGCGTCCGAAGCAAACGTCTTTGTTCACAATTATGTCATTGAGTTAATTTAAATGTTATGTATCGATTGTACTAGAGGTGTCCCTACTCGAGTGACTACTCGTACTGGTAACGGTCTTAATATAAGTGGTATTAAGCATTCTTAGTTTACAGCTAACTTTTGCGAAAGGAGAACCACAGTCACCAATGCACTTTTCAGCCATTTATTGAATCCCCGGAGAACAATACAACACATAGGCACAGTCGTGCAGAAGCTGCTGTCAGTCACAGCTCACAGCCAGACATTCACAGCAGACTCACGACATCACACAGCACTCCACCAGGCTCCGCCTCTTAAATGCATGTACATGTACACACACTATGTACAGTACTTTATATATATTTTTAATGCTTGAAATTAGTTTTTGTTTTGTTTTTGAATACATTTAAAATGCATTTAAATACACTATTTAATCAATTTAAATTTGTTTCAAGCATGTGATAGGGGTAACACTATAAAAAGTTGTCCGCTGATCTCTCTCTGGTCTCTATCGCGGATTTTCACCGATTGCGGGTGGGTCGTGTCACCCGCGATAAACGGGGGGTTCATTGTGTAGATCTGGGAAAAACTATCACCATTGCATCTCCTGCCTGCGGTCCCAGGGATACCGTTGTCAGGGTCAAGGTGGCAGAAATCTGGAGACGGTGCGAGGTACACCAAGTCTCTGGCAGCGGGGGGTTTCACCTGCAGGTCGCGAGGGAGCAGAGCGGTCCTGGATCCAATGCGAGTCAGGCGGACCTACAGGAGGACTCGACATCATTTCATGTAAAATCAACCAATACATTTCCCTTCACCTAGCAGATTTTCTTCAAGTTTTATTGAAAATGAAAGGAAATGATGATTGTTCTAAACCTATTAATTAGAGAGATACAGACTAACAAACTTTCAGCTAAATCAAAATATCTCTCGGCTTTAATATCTTTGAAAGTACATCACTTAGGAAGCTGATTTTGGTATCATGGTAACATTCTTTCATCGTCTTACAGAAATGTAACGAACTATTTGCTCAAATCTGAAAAAATTCTCAACTAATTTTCAAAACTAAGTAAAAATACAGTGGCTAATATAATAACCTTCATTAAAAAACTGCAATTTGTGTTTACTTGTGCTGTCTTTGACTAATATTGAAATTTGATGATGGGAAACATTGAAGTGTGACAAACATGCAACAAAAATAAGAAATCAGGAAGTGGGCAAACACTTTTTTCACACCATTGTATATATTAACTTTTTTCCTCAAAATAATATTGTGGATTCTTCAGGATGTGGAGAAGCGTTGTAAATATGATGGCACTCTAAAGGTTTCTAAGACAAGTAATTATGTAAAACATGTCAATTCATAAATTAGCAATCCTTGTACGATATCATCCAGTGACATACAGTGTACTCCCGTAATATTTGAGTTTCAGCATTCGCAAATTCACATATATTTATATTTTTGGGGGATCCTTTTGTACTTTGACGCCATCTTGTGGCATCTTGGTGCCAAGCAACTATTAACATGAGTTGAACTTAATTCAGACAAAAGTTGTTTGCTGCCATCTTGTGGCCAAGGAACTATGCTGAAGTGAGTTCAAACGCTTCATTTAGACAGAAGCTGCTTTTTTCTTGGTGCTAAAGAACTGTGTTGAAGTGAGTTGAGGAGCTTCAATTAAACACAAGTAATGATTTGCTGCCTTCTTGTATCCTGGTGCACAGGAACCATTTTGAAGTAAGTTGAGGGGCTTCAGATAGACAAAAATAACGATTCACTGCCTTCTTATGGCATCTTGGTGTGAAGGAACTTTGTTGATGTGAGTTTAGGGGCTTCATTTAAACAGAATGAGTGGCAGAATGAGATTCATTTAAAGAAAAGTAGAGCTTTGCGGCCATCTTGTGGCATCTACAAGCAATTATGAACCCTTTTAGGGGTGGCGGCAATTACTTGCGGGTATTTTATAAATCAGCTTGGTAAGTGTTGGAGTATAAATCACTTAAGGATGTTTTAAGTCGGGAGTTATATCTAATTAGCTGAAAGTTTGATAGTCTATAGCTCTCAAAGAGGTTTTGAACAAAAACGTTTTGTTTCCTGGTCTTCCTTCCATTTCCAACCCATCCCTCCATTTTCTGAGCCGCTTCTCCTCACAAGGGTCGCGGGCGTGCTGGAGCCTATCCCAGCTATCATCGGGCAGGAGGCGGGGTACACCCTGAACTGGTTGCCAGCCAATCGCAGGGCACATACAAACAAACAACCATTCGCACTCACATACACACGTACGGGCAATTTAGAGTTGTCAATTACCATTTCCAACCACACTGCAAAATTTGAAGAAAAATCAGAGAAGTGAATGAAAGTCTTTGGTTGATTTTGCCATACCTCTGTGGCTCCGTCAAAGCGCTCCTTGAGCACGATGCCGACGCGCCGGAATGGCGGCATGACTTTCCAGCAGGTTCTCAGCTCACAGGAGCCAGAAACGCCGTGACACTTGCACTCCACCTGCATGTTGTGAAGGATGGCCTGAGGACAGAAGCCATTGAAAATGATCTCAGAATCTCATAAGTGGTGGGAGATGAAAAAACGGGAGAGATGTCAACCAACCTTGCGACCGGCCTCGTTATTGTGAAGGTTCATCAGTGGTCGTCCAGCAGACAGCCCTCGGGCTCGTTCCGGTTCATCCACAAAGGTTTGTGAGAAGGCGACGCCGTAGGACAGGTTGTCACTGCAGCCAGACCACTGGAAACCTGAGGTTGACACAACGGACATTGAAACTTCAGTTGTTCACACAATTAACTCATTCATTGCCAGCCTTCCCAGTTAACATGGATATCTGACTTCTAAAGCCGTCAATGGCAGTGAATGTGTTTTGAGAAAAACTAATTTCCTGACCCACAAAGTTTTCTGCTATCCTATTAATGCTAGCATTTCTCCCCATACACCTCGGTGGATAGTGGGTAGCATGTCAGCCTCACAGTTCTGAGGTTTGTCGTGATCCGTTTTCAGCGTAGTTTCACTCTGGTCTGGCTACATTGCATTAAAATTCATATTTTCCTTTACAAACCTGCAACCTTGCTGCTGGACTGTGGCACTTTCGAGTGGCAGTACTGTGCTTACATGTCCTATGTGAGTCACGGCGCATTTGCCCTCATGCGGCAATTTTCCACGTAATAGAATCCATGCTCACCCTCGGGGCTCACCCCTCTGACCTTCCTGTCACAGCCACACCTCTCCAGCTCCCCGCGTGTGCACGCCCGGGTCACGGCCACCGCCACCGCTGCTGAGGACAGAGCGTGCACAAAGGCTGCCTCGCGGGTGCCTGTTTAAATCAAACAAACCATCAAACAAAACACATTCTGGAAATTTGGAATTTTCAAGTGCAAAATGGAGGTGATTATCGGTGGACACACCTTGGTTCATGACTCTGCCAAATACATTGATCCCTCGGGGGGTAGTGGAACAGTTCCAGCGGCGGTTCCGGAATTGGTGCTGACACTGGATTGGATGTGTAAATGTTATTCCAATTCATTTCATTGGGTACATGCACAATCCCACAAGAGTCAATTCAACAACACCAAAAAGCTTCCTTTACGAAGATGATACTGCTCAATTTTGATTGACACTGCCATAAAAGCAATGTTAGGTTCATTGAAGACTAAACTGTCTATAGGTGTTAAAGTGAGTGTAAATGTTTGTATTTATTTATTTTGGTCTATATGTGCCCTGTAATTGGCTGGCGACCAGTTCAAGCCCAGGTGTACTCTTGCCCAAAGTTAGCTGAGATCGGCTTCAGTTCAATGAGGAAAACTGCTACAGAAAATGTGTAGGGTATATGAAATTTGAATACACAGTATCTCACAAAATTGAGTACACTCCTCACATTTTTGTAAATACAGTCTTCCAGCTAAACCAGCTATATATTCAGTGCATTGGGGAATTATTTTTCATACTGTGTATCGCGCATAATTCGCCATATTTTGAGTGTGAGTGTGACTGATATTTTTGTTGCTAAAATAAACGCTTCCTTGTCTAAAACATTAAAACTGTAAAAAAACAAACAAACAAAAAACCCATTAAAACACAATGAGTTGCTCTCCAATAGTGTAAATCAAAAGTTATCATTATTATCTTTGTAAGGGCACAGTATAATACAGCTCTTCTAATGGCTCGTTAAATTATAGTTGCTTCCATTTTATGACAGCAAGAAGTGTCCTTCATGTTTTATGGATCTAAAATATGAGCAACACTTCTCAATGTCGCCTAAATTTCATTCAATCGACAAGTCGCAGCGTCCTGAATGTCAAATGAAACGAATCTGGGAGCGTTTATTGCTGAGGTGTTGTAGTAAAGGGCACCACCGTGAACAAGTGGTTAGCACATCTCACAGTTGTCATCTTGTGTTGTTTTTCTGCAGATACCTACTGCGGCTTCCTCCCGCTCCCATTCCCAAAAACATGCTTTTTAGTTTCACTGAAGACTCTAAATTGTCCTTAAGTGGGAATATGAGTGTAAATGTTTGTTTGGCAACTGGCTGGCAACCAGTCTAGGGTGTAGACCGCTTCTTGCGCAAAGTCAGCTGGGATAGGCCCCAGCTCACCTGCAACTAATGAGGACAAGCCCTATAGAATATGGATGGATGTTGTAGTAAATCGCATCCTACCTCCTCTATGACCATCTCGGCAGCCTTGCGTACGGACTCCATGACCTCCCCCCGTGCCCTGCACACCCCCACCTGCCCCGGGGTCAGCCCCCTCAGCCGCGCACATGGGGCATCACCGGACACGGGCCTGGAGCGAGGCAGCCTCGCCAGGGAGCTGTGGACACAGGGAAGTGGGTGGTTCACACAGTTTAGCAATGGTATACTACTTTATAATAATTTATTGCTGTACATAATTAGATTTCTCATATAACTACTTTATTTGAGTGTTTATTTTTATGATGACTTTTTACTTTTACTCCCTAACACTTGAAAGCAGATAACTGTGCTTTCCATTCCTTACTTTGTCAAAATAGCCCCGTTACTTTTATCAAACTTCACGGATGATGACACAATGTAAAAAAGACGTAACTAGAGAGAGGTAAAGTCAACTATGGTTGAGCTCTTCATAGAGACCAAATTGGCACAGTAGCGACAAGGGGAATGTGAACCAGGGAACACTGGCAACAAAAGACGTAACTTTCTGAGAAACAACGTTCCCCATTCATGGCGTAATTTAACGGAATTGTTTGATGTTACTGTATCTGATTGAATTGTTTGATGTTTTCTGCTCAAAGACTTTTTCATGGAGAATGCGTTGTCTTCTGCCAGCCTAAAAACACGAGGTTCTGGATGTTCGAAAAATGATCTGCCTTATCTGAACATACATGTAAGGTGTATTTTTTCATTTGATAATGTAGCATTTTTTTTGGTTCATCAGTTAACATTAGCAAAGCTATGGGAACACGTTTTATGTTATCAAAATGGGTATTGTAGATAATTGACATTACTTTTTGCTTTTGTACATATCCGAGTTTGCACTTTGTTACAATTAATTAAAGTCCCTATAAAGTGAAATAAATGTCTTATAAATTTGACACACCACATAGAAGATTCCAATGAAGTTGGGATGCTTGTGAAAAACGTAAATAAAAACACAATACGATGATTGGCAAATCCTTTTCAACCAATATTCAATTGACTCCACTAAACTAAAGACGAGATATTTAATGTTTAAACTGTTAAACCTTTGTTATTGTTTCAAATTTTCACTCGTTTCAAATTTAATGCCTGCAACACGTTCCAAAAAAGCTGGGAGAAGGGGATATTTACCACTGTGTTACATCACCTTTCCTTTTAACAACACTCAATCAGCATTTGGGAAATGAGGACACTAATTGTTGAAGCTTTTTAGGTGGAAATCTTTCCCATTCTTGCTTGATGTCCAACTTCCGTTGCTCAATAGTCTGGGGTCTCCGTTGACAGATTTTGCACTTCATAATGCACCACATGTTTTCAGTGGGAGACAGGTCTGGACTGCTGGCAGGCCAGTCTAGTACTCACACTGTTTTACTATAGAGCCACGCTGTTGTAACACGTGCACAATATGGCTTGGCATTGTCTTGCTGAAATAAGAAGGGACATCCCTGGAAAAGATGTTGCTTGGATGGTAGCATATGTTGCTCCAAAACCTGTATGTACGATTCAGCATTAATGGAGCCTTCACAGATGCGCAAGTTACCCATGCCAGGGGCACTGACACAACCCCATATAATCACAGATGCTGGCTTTTGAACTTTGCGCTGATAACAATGCGGATGGTTGTTTCCCTCTTTTGCCCGGAGGACACGACGTCCATGATTTCCCAAAACAATTAGAAATTTGGACTCATCAGACCACAGTACACTTTTTCACTTAGCTTCAGTCCACCTAGATGAGCTCAGGCCCAGAGAAACTGCCAGGCATTTCTGGTTGTTGTTGATATATGGCTTTCAATTTGCATGGTAGAGTTTTAACTTGCATTTGTAGATGTAGCGGTTAATTGTATTAACTGACAATGGTTTTCTGAAGTGTTGCTGAGCCCACGTCGCCATATCCTTTACACAATGACGCCGGTTTTGAATGCAATACTGCTGGAGGGATCGAAGGTCATGGGCATTTAATGTTGGTTTTTGGCGTTGCCGCTTACATGCAGACATTTCTCCAGATTCTCTGAATCTTTTGATGATATTATGAGGCATAGATGATGAAATCCTTAAATTCCTTGCAATTGTACGTTGAGAAACGTTCTTAAACTGTTGGACTATTTGCTCACGCACTTGTTCACAAAGTGATGAACCTCGCCCCATTCTTGCTTGTGAACAAGTGAGTATTTCAGGGATGCTCCTTTTATACCCAATCATGTTACTCAGGTGTTTCCAATTAACCTGTTCACCAATGGTATGTTTCAAACAGGTGTTTTTTAATTAAAAAAAACTTTTTTAAAATTTTTTTTTTTTTTTTTTGAGCATTCCTCAACTTTCCCAGTCTTTTGTTGCCCCTGTTCTAACTTTTTGGGAACATGTTGTAAGCATCCAATTCAAAATGAGAGAATATTTGCAACAACAAAAAAACTAATTCATTAAATATCTGGTCTTTGTAGAGTATTCAATTGAATATAGGTAAAAAAGGATTTGCAATTGTATTCTGTTTTTATTTATGTTTGACACAACATCCCAACTTCATTGGAATTGGGGTTTGTAAAACGAGGCCTCAAAATCGTGAAAAATCAAGCCATTGTCTCCCCTCTCAAAAGCTGTGGCCGTGTCAGCTGAATATGTGAAACCATGCCCTGCTGAAACCTGGATGCTACTTTGTCTAGCATCTTTCTTATGCCAACACATCCTACATCCTGCAAAAATATATCTGCTTAAAGGCTCCAGTGGCTGGAATATTTCCACACCGCGACAAGAGGTGCTAGCCACCAGCTAACTCATGAGCCAGGCCGGCGGACTGGCTCGTATGCGGTGTCACCTCCTTGCTTGGGAATTTAAATACAAACCGAGCTTTTCTGTAAATTGTGGCATCCAGGGAAGACTTTCTCAGGCTAAAGGCTGTAGTGGTAGAAATGGGCCTAATTAAGCAACTTCCAATTGCGCCTTATAACAGATGATGCTAACGACGACACTCAAGTTCTTATATAGTGCGGGAGAGGCAACTTATGCCGGACGCTCAAGTGGGTCACTGGGTGACCGTTTTAGCCACACCCCAAAAATTAGGAAAACTGAAATTAAGTGAAACATACTCTGCAATTCAGTACTACGTAGTTCTCAGTCTTGTTTTCAGCATTCTATCTTCTGCATGTGTAATGTATTTAGAAACAAATCTGAATTGACTTTACAGGGTCTTTAAGTAAAGGTATTAAAGCAGTACTTCTAGTTTTACCAGAGTCTTCTGTACTTCTACTTAAGCTCAGAGTCCGAGTACTTTTGCCACCTTTGACGTACAGCGGGATTTAAGGGGTCACAAAGGGGGGCATAACTCAGGAGCACAAGAACTCAGGGAGGGCGCTTAAAGAACGACGAGGTAACAAGTCGTCGCGCTTTTAGTGGGAGACGGAAATGAGGGGACAAGCAGAGTAAAGAAGACGGAGAAGCCCCAGTGACGGCAAAGAGAAAGAAAAGCGAAAGGTCACCGGCGGGGAGACAAAGAAAAAAGCGGGGAGCCGCTGAAAGGGATTGGGAGACATGTCACCATCTTTTAAATCTTATAGCATGACAAACAAACTCCCCTCTTCGTGCGTCGGACTTACAGCCAGTTGGTTGCCATGGTGGGCTGGGTCGCCCATAGCAACAGGAGGAGGAGTGGTGCCGTGAGATTGACAGTGGAGACGCTTGGCATCAGACTGTCCGGCCGTCGTTCCGTCTGCGTTCGTCAGGTCAGGCGGGGTCTCTGGACAGCACCTCTGTCCGTCCGTCCCTCAGTCCGTCTGCTCTATGTTCCTGCTCCTGAACCTGGGGTTGATCCCCTCATAGCTGTTGGGAAGTTTACAGGTCAAAAACTGGAGGGGAAAGTTGGTCCTGGCTAACCTCTATGAAATGTTTACTTTTCAATTAACCAAAGACTGGATTTAAGTGCAGACTGGTCGCCAGGGCTTTTGAAAGGGAACTGAGCCCAAGCAAAAAAGTCAGCTAGACCAGTGTGCCCTGAGGCAACATCAGGAAATCATACAGTTTCACTCAATTGGCGAGAAAATTATGTATCTCTGTTCCTCTATCTGTGCCAGTGACATACTGTATAGTGACCGGCAGACTTGTGTATCCACTTTTTGTGACATTTTTGTTTGGTGGTCTCAATGAAGGCTGGGGACCACTGACTGCACTACACTACCAATCGCCCTAATGTGATTGGGAAAGATGCTGCCCTTTGGCCAGTCGTGTTTATTACCTCAGCCAGGGAAGTTATATTGTCAAATCTGTTCATGAATGAGATTATACAAAAGCAATGCAATATAGTGCAAGGAAAGTTGATGTGTTTTCATTTTACTGACATCACTGTGGAGTCTCGGAATGGATACAATAGGAAGACTTTACAAACAAAGTGGCCAAAATATATAATCTAACACAAAAAAACCTCAAGTTTTTCTATTATTTCAAAAATATATTTTAGAAATTATTTTTAAAATGACAATATATTTTGTTTTTGAAGAATTTTCATCTGAAAACAATTTTTTTGCAAATAACAAATAATAATTTTTGAATAATTTTCCATTAAATATTTTTTTAAATAACTTTTTACAGTAATATTTGATCTTACCAGTCCATAGTGGTGCTGTTTTTTCATCACTTTAAAAACATTTTAAATATATATATATATATATATATATATATATATATATATATAATAAAATGACCATAATCTTTTATTTTTAAAGAATTTTCTGCTAGAAACGTACTTTTTTTAAAATAATATTTTTCGAGTAATATTTTATCAGGCCCCCTCAAAAACAAAAGTAAAAATGATGATCATGTTTTTGTTTTGCAGTTTAAAAACATTCTTATTTGTAAAAAAAAAAAAAAAAAAAAAAAAAGAATAAAAATGAAGAATTTTCTGCTAAAAACGTACTTTAAATTATTTTTTAAATATTTTATGAGTAATATTTTATCTTATCAGCCCCCCCCCCAAAAAAAACAAGAGTAAAAGTGATGTTTTATTTTTGAAGCATTTTTCCCACTGAACATTTTTTTTTTTTTTTAAATAACCTTTTAGAGTAAAGGTTTGGGCTTACCAGTCCATAGTACTTTTCTAGTGTTTAGTGTATAGTTTTTCTATTATTGTTAATAAAGAGTTAAATGATCATATCTTCTATTTTTGAAGAATTTTCTGCTGTGAGCTGTAAAAACGAACCAAAATAAATAGGGTAATATTTGATCCATAGTGCTGTTTTTCTCTTATTGAAAAGAAGAATACAATGATACTATTTTCAATTTTTAGGATTTTCCTTCTGTAAACTACAAAAAAGAGGGTAATATATGATCTTACCAGTCCGTATTGCTGTGGTATCCAGTTTAATATTTGCAGATCAAACTGAAATTTAATCCAAGTTGTTTGAAACAAATATTTCGTCTCTCAGTTTCCACTACTGTGTTGACTGCGAAGCATGCTCGTGTGGATGTTTTCCAGAAAACAAGTCCACGTGTTGACTTTAATTGGAACAAAATGACTAGTCCTCCGTTGAAAATAGATGAGTTTTCACGTTTTCGGAAGCATCGATCAAGAATCAGTTTTGAGCACTGTGTCAGCAGGTTCCATTGTGCGTGCGGGGGTGAGGAGAACAAATTCCAGGTTGTAAGCGATGAGAACGAGCCAGTGATGGGTTATAAAGAGGCAGCCAGGCTGAGGGTGGGAGCGAGGACGGGCGTGATCAAGGGTGTGGAGGGATGCACGCTAAAGGCGTAGGAAGGGGGAGGATGGTGATGTACTGCGCAGGTGTCAGCAGTGTATAAATGCTCTTTATTGGTACTTCATTGGCGAATCATGCAAATATACGCATCAGGTGAATGGAAGTGATTTGTTTACCTGTGGATGTAATGTAAAGCCTTTCTCCTCAAACATGTTGTCAAAATACTGTACTGTGCTCTACCCCAAAACATAAAATCAAATAATTTTAAAATTTGAAAGCAAGAAAAATAATTTGAAAAAAATGACAATTTTCTGCTGAAAGATGTAAAAAAATAACTTATCCATTTTCATATGATTAAAAAACCTTTTTAATTGAAAAATGACAAAGAATTGCTACAGTAGCTTCTATTTTGTTTTGTAAAATAGTGTTTTAGAGTAATATTTGATCTTACCAGTCCTTAGTGTTGTTTTTTTTATTATAAAAAAATAATAATAACCTAAAAAAAGAATAAGAGTGAAAATTATGGTAAATGGAGTGCACCTACATATCGCTTTATGGTGTCCAAAGGGCTTTACAAAGCCTCACCTTCATAAACCAATGAGCGGCTGCTGCCATGCGGGCGCTGCCAGGCCCACTGCGAGCAAATTAGGTTTTAGTGTCTTGCCCAAGGACACTTTGACAGTGGACAGTCTGAGGCAAGAGTCAAACCGGCAACTCTTCAGTCACTTGACAACCTGCTCTACCAACTGAGCCGCAGCTGCCCCAATTACAATAATATCTTCTATTTTGGAGGCTTTTTTTTTACATTTTAGAGTAATCTTTAATATTATCAGTCCATAGTGCTGTTTATCTATTACTTTTAAAACAAGAATTAAAAACTAATAAAATCTTGTTTTTGAAGAATGTTCTGCTGTTTTTTTAAAATAATTTTCGATTTTATATTAGATTTTTTAGATATTTCATTTTCTATTATTTTTTTTAAAAAAAACTTTTAATTGTAAGAAGAACAAAATGACTAACAATTATAACAGTACCTTGAATTTTGTAAGAATCTTCCACTGACATATTCTTCAAGTCCAAGTTTACTCACATAGAATACAGTGATAATAAAGTCAATGCAGTATTTCAAAACAATGACACAGCACTTGTGCATCCTATATATACAGCACATGCATGTGAAAGCGCGCCTTACCAAATGTTTAATTTTCCCAAACTTTGTTGCTCTTTTTACGAGTTTCCCTACTTCTTCCCCACCTTCCCACCTCACTATGCCCCCACTCACATGCACACATATACACATTTGCCCTCGGTCTCTCCCCATATTGTCTTGGAAGAAGGGGTGACATTTAGACAAGGGGAGGAAAACACAGTGCTGACAAATATTGGAACTGAGGCAAATAAATCACGCGAGGTAGGAGGGAAAAGAGGGCACAGGGACACAGGCAGGCGGCGTATGGGACATGGCTCCATTTACATTGGCCAGAGGAAAAAGGTCGTAAAGCAACGGTTGACAACGCTGAAAGAAAATGCGTCAATTTATCTATATAGTGTCAAAATAATTTGTTGTTGCAGGCCACTGAGGAACCAGCAAACAGGCTGTGATTTATTCTTAGTGATTTAAAATGTCCTTTCAACTTTTCTTTTTTATTTTTGGGGTGATAATTTTTGGGGTGATAATTTCCCTTCTTTTGTCCTCAATTATGCAGCTAAGACAATACTGGAAGACTAGAACTAACCCCAGAATATCATAATATCACATTTCTATATAATCCTTATACTGAATCCATTTCAATGGTGCAAAAGTAAAGTAAATTTATCCAATTTTTCCAATCTCACTCCTAACATTTAGAATGTTAAGAGCTAAGAGCTTGTGAGCATGTGTGAAGTACCTGAATAATGTAAAGTTAAGCAAATTTGTTAAATAAGCAGGTAGCCAAAGAGGTCCCGTCAACTTTCTGGTACACAAGACAGTGATCGGTCATAAACCCATCACCACCGATAAATCTAATAGCAGCATTATAACTATCAAGTGCTTTTAATGTAGAGGGGGAGCGTGCATATACAGTAAGTCACATCTCCACAGTCAAAAACTGATACTGTACAAATGTAGCTCTTACTATCTGCCTCCTACAGTGCTGAGGAAGACAAGATTTTTTTCTGTAAACGATTGCCAATAACAGAGGGGGAGATTGAGTAGATGACTGCATCTTTCAAATGAAGATCCATCCATCCATTTTCTGAGCCGCTTCTCCTCACAAGGGTCGCGGGCGTGCTGGAGCCTATCCCAGCTATCATCGGGCAGGAGGCGGGGTACACCCTGAACTAGTTGACAGCCAATCGCAGGGCACATAGAAACAAACAACCATTCACACTCACATTCACAATTGGGCAATTTAGAGTCTTCAATGAACCTACCATGCATGTTTTTGAGATGTGGGAGGAAACCGGAGTGCCTGGAGAAAACCCACGCAGGCACGGGGAGAACATGCAAACTCCACACAGGCGGGGCCGGGGATTGAACCCCAGTCCTCAGAACTGTGAGGCAGACGCTGTAACCAGTCGGTCACCGTGCCGCCTCAAATGAAGATGAATTACATAATTTTTCATGTATAGTACGCTCTCGAGTATAATGTGCACCTCCAAAATCGACCCCAAAAATCTGGAAAACCCTTCTACCCATGTATAATGTGTTCCATCAATTTGCTGCTATCCATATGCTTAAATTTTTTTTGTACTTTCTGTATTTTATTAGGTTTTTCAAAGAAATATTCTGTTCTGTGTGCAAGCGCTGACATTTATTTTTTTCATCTCCCGTGTTGCGACAGTCGACGCGTGATGTAAAAAAGCTTAATGTTGACGTTAAGCCGTTTCCTCGCCATAGACTTTCACTAGAGACCTTCAAAAAAGTTAAACGTTGCTTAACATCACAAAACTGTGACTAATTGTCACCCAAAAAATTGCGAACATCTCTAATTATGCCCACTTCAATCTCTGAATATATCAGAACGAAATCGCAAATATTTTGGATTTCATGGATTTTATTTTAATATGGGCCTGCGATGAGGTCATGATTCTGGGAGAGCGTGTGTAATATCATTGTAAGCATGTGTAATATCATTCGCAACCTTTGTGGTAGCTGAAACAGTACTATGCCTAGGTTCTAAAACCAGACTGGGAAATGTTTTTCTTCTCGTTCTATATAATTCACACCTTGCCCTGAAAATAACTTATTAGTAAGACTTTATTGTTTTGTGCTGTACTTATTTTTTACATGTATTTTTTACTAGGGTTGGGTATAATCATGGATTAATCATATGTTGAAACAATAGAGACAAAATTTAATGGACTATTTGGCTACATCGCTTATTATCATCTTTGGTGGCTTTGTGGTGACATCTTGTGTTAAAAAAGACATTAAAAGCTGCAGATTCCACTCTAATACAGCACTCGCATGAACACAGATTCCGATTCCGATTGAAACAACTTGATTGATCCCAGTGCAGGCAATTCATTTGCAGCTTCCAGGTCTGTACGCACAATGAGCCTCAACGAACAATAATACAAGGTCATAGAAGACATTATAAATGGGTTATGGGACAGGTTGCAATCTGCTATGTATGTGGAATGTCACCTGACCAATGCGGAAAACGGGATAACAGAATTCCTCCGATTGGTACATGAACAAACATAACTAGGATTGATGACATGATTTTTTTTTTTTTGCTAGAATTTAGGTTATTTTTAACGGCTGGTGTCTTTGGACAAAAGTTAAATACATGTATTCTATATATATAATTTATACAAATATGATATGATATACAGTAAGTAAAAACGAACGAAGCCTAAACATCGCTTATTATCATCTTTGGTGGCTCTATGGTGACGTCTTAAAAAAAGACATTGTAGATTTTAAGTTACCACAGGTGCTATGTCACAGTCCCCTTGCTGTACTTTTACCCGTTTTGCCGAATGCGGAAGTAAATTGCCCATATACAGGATTAATAAATACAAATCTTGAGCAGTTCAATTTATCTAATAACATCACAAAAACATAACTAATTGAAATAAAATACATCACACTCACAAAAGATGCTGATTATAAATCTACTAAGGTGCGCAAATCATTACAGAAGTGTTATTTATGCTTGTCGAAGTTGGCTGTAACAAGTCTTGCTCCAACCTTCCCTAGTAATTCTCTTCTCCCATCAATATTTTGTTAATTTTGACAGAGGCAGTTTAAATCCCATGATTTTATCGATTTATCAAGTGTGGACTTTTTTTTTTTCTTTCCCTGACACGCCAACAAAGCGAAAACGGCTCTGAGCTACACCCTTGTCCCACCTTGACAGGCCTTATTTATGACTTGGAGGGGCTCAGGGCTCATTTGTTGAATCAGTCGGTGCGCCGCTGCCATCAAGCATTTACAGACGTCGCCACACTGGTCCTCACATCGGCGGCCCATCACCGCGAACCCCGTGACACCCACTTCCTGCATAAATCCTCCTCCTCTCCTCCTGCTGGTAGCTACCACGACAGAGCTCTTAATGCCCCCAACCCCCTTGCCTCCTTTTTTCCACTCTCCTCATGTCATATTCCTCCTTTGTGTCCCCCCTCCCCTCGTTCTCCCAGTGACGTCTTCTTCCGCAGTCGCCCACAGCAACGCCATGGTGATGAGCGGCCCGCTGTCACGTCCGGCGCCTCTGTTATGCTAGTCCCCTTCCTTCACCCTCCTCTCGTAAATAACTTGCCCCCTCTCTCTTTTTCTTTTTAAAATCTTTATCACTCCCCCACATTTGTAGACATTTTATCATGAGGTGCTGATTGATTGTAGCTGGACTGCAAGGCCTAAAGAGTATATGGACGATGCCATTGGAGCATTTATTCCATTTCCTTGATATCCATCTTAATGTCCATGTACTAGGACTCTTTGTCCACACTGGTAAAAAAATGCAGCACGCTAGTAGAATTAACAGAGCGCACTAGTGCAGTGATGGTGTCTTGTAATGTTTTTTCCACTACTGTAGGACATTTCTGCATACTTGTAGGACAATTGCATGTTACTAGTGAGGTAAACCTACTAGTGGGGATTTTAGTGCTATTAGTGTGTTACTTGCAAATTTACCCATTGAGGGACTAATAAAGGTTAGCCAGTAGGGTCCAGCAGGCTACTAGTATGTGTCATGCAACATGCCAAATAGTTGGGCCTAGTGCTGTTACTAGTGATGCACTGTAGTTTACTAGTGAGGTTTACAGTAATTGCGTACGAGAAGGCCAAAACACGTACCTTGAAGTAGTTTAGGCCATACCTGATAGACAGAAGTTTTAGTGTCCATATTGGGGCTACTGTGTCCTCCACGATTCCCCTTAGATGCGGAGTGCCCCAAGGCTCCATTCTTGGGCTTCTCCTCTTTTCCCTCTATGTCCTTTCACTTAGGGCCATCCTCCGAAAGCACGGCATCTCTTTTAATTTCTATGCTGATGATGGCTAAATGTACAGTACATGCCACTGAAACAAGAAAATGCATTGCTCCAAAATAACATGAGAAAGTGTTAATGTATATTTAATATTATTCTAAGTCAGTGTAACATTATAAACAGTTTGCATATTAACACTGTGCTTAAATGCAGGAAAATAAAAAAAACTGTCCTTAAATAATTATTTAATTTAGCTGTGATGCACATAAACAAACAGGTTTTAAAGATTAAATGCAAATGTACCTAAAAACTGAACTCAAAAGTTAAATATTACTGAACTGTACTTAGACAGTGATTCTTTCGCATACCACACTTTGAGTATCACTGGTATAGTGGCTAGGGAGTGATTCTGAACAAGGTCCGAGAATCCCAACATTTTGCATCTTCCTGTTAATAAAAGAAAATATTTAATTCAATTGAGTAAACCAACAAACATTAAATAAAAGGCAGTCAGCAGTCCACAGTGACCTAAGGGCACAATAAAATTACACCAGATCCTCCAATTGCCAGGTAGCCTGACCATTGAGGGCTGTGTCAGTGACTGTTAAGATGATAATAATTATTTTAAAATAAAATAATAGCCCCTTTCATTTCCTCCTTCTCCACGTTACCTTCACCTGCTACCTACGCATCCTAAGATCACTGCGTCGTGCGTGAGCGCGCTCACGCCAACAAAGAGTCACACGCGCTTGGCGGTGTATGAATATTATGGGATGGCGGCCGTGTTGTTAGGCAGGGAGAAGTGCACAGTGGTGGCAGGGAGGAGGGCCGTGGGGTTGTGCGTGAGATGTGGAAGGAAGGCTGAGATGCCAGGAGGAGGCGGATGGGGAGTCGCATGCGGCCTTTGTTGCTATGCGATGTGCATCTACTGTACTGTATGACGGGAGGCCATTCTAGTGGTGCGAGGCCCTTTTTGGCGCCTCTCTCGTATCATTTCCACACAATACCCGCTGATAACGCCATCATGATTATGACTATCAAACACAATTACAGTACACTTCTGTAACTCCATTTATTCATATATCAAATCAGTTTCCTCCATTGGAATGAATTGAAATGCCATTTGTTCCAGCCGCCAAAAAAAACACCACCATTTTTTTTTTACATCATTCACAAAAAATAGCACTGTATTGTATAAAATCATTATCATTATAACATATATATAACATAATAAAAGAGAATGTAAAGAAATAAATTGGTTTTAGAAAGTTTAAATGCTGGATTTATTGTAGCATTTGTGTTGGATGAGTGCGTTTAAGAGGTGTGGCCTAGTGAGTGACATCAGGAGCTGGAGTCACATTGGCCAAATGCAAATAAATTGACTGACTATATACTGTTTTAGGGCTGTCAATCGATTCATTATTTTAATCAGCTTAATCACAATTTTGAAGTTTGAGTAATCGTGATTGGTGATTGATCAGGTGCCAAATATACCACACATAATACCACATTTTCCTTTTAGATGGTATTTTAAACTTGTGCTTCCATGAAAAAAGAGTGCTGCACTATATGCAAATTACTTTAGTTTTATTGAAAGTCTGATCAGGGTGATTTTGAAGCAAATTTGCTGCTGAGCACACCAGTCTGAAACAAAAGTTCAGAATTCCAGCTTTTATTTCATGGTATGTACATCTAGATGTATTAAACAAATCAAGACAGAGCACCTTTCGTTTGAAGCCACCCACTTTTCAAGTGAGCAAAAGTATTGGAACAAACGTTCTTAAATTAACCAAAAGTGTGTAACATTTCATATTTGGTGGCATAACCCTTACTTGCAATAACTACATCAAGCCTGCGACCCATTGACAGGACTTCAGGAGCTAAAATGCATGCGCTATTGGGTTAAGGTCCGGTGATTGACTTGGCCAGTCGAAGACCTTCCATTTTCCCCCCCGATGAAGTCCTTTGTTGTGTTGGCAGTGTGTTTTGGGTCATTGTCTTGTTGCATGATGAAGCTTCTCCCGATTAGTTTGAATGCATTTTTCTGTAAATTGCCAGACAAAATGGTTTTGTAGACTTCAGAATTCATTCTGCTGCTATCATCATGAGTTACATCATCAATAAAGACTAGTGAGCCTGTTCCGGAAGCAGCCATGCAAGCCCAAGCCATGACATTACCTCTGCCATGCTTCACAAATTAGCTTGTGTGTCTTGGATCATAAGATCCTTTCTTTCTCCATACCATCACTTTGGTAGGGGTTAATCTTGGTCTCATCAGTCCAAAACTTTTGCCTTCCGATTCTTTTTGTCGATGAGTGGTTTGCATCTTGTAGTATGGCCTGTATATTTCTGTCTTCTTTGAACAGTGCATTGTGATACCTTCACCCGTGTACTGTGGAAGTTGGCAGTGATGTCACTGCCTGTTGTCTTTGGCTGTTTCTTCACAGCTCTCACAATGTTTCTGCCATCAACTGTTGTTGATACCCTTGTACGACCTGTTCGATGTCTGTTGTTCAGTATACCAGAAGTTTTTCTTTTTCAGGACATACCAAATTGTTGTATTGGCTATGCCCAGCGTTTTTAAGTTGTGTGGAACAATGTGAAATGACAGGGGGAAAGTATTGAAAACGCTAACTGGTATTTATTTAATACTTTGTACAAAAGTCTTTGTTTTGCAATGACCGGTTCAAGACGCATTGCTCTGGTGTGATTTTGGCTCATTCCTCCACACAAGCAGTCTTCAATTTTTTAAGGTTCTGTGGCCTGTACCATTTTCTCAGAAGCAGCCCCACACCATCATGTTCCCACGTCCGAACTTCACTGTTGGTACGGTGTTTTTAGGGCGATGTGCAGTAACATTTCTCCTCCAAACATGGTGTTCATTATGGCCTCCAAACAGTTAAATTTTACTCTCATCTGACCAGACTATATTCTTCCAGTATTTAACTGGCTTGTCCAAATGTTGTTCAGCAAACTTTAAACGAGCTTTGACATGTTATTTTTTTTCCAGCAATGGGGTCTTGCATGGTGAGCATGCACACAGGCCATGGCGGTGGAGTACATTACTCAATTTTCCTTGTGACAACAGTACCTCCTAATTCCAGGTCTTTTTGAAGCTCTCCACAGGTTGTCCTTTGCTCTTGGACAACTCTTCTGATTACTCCTCCTCCATCAGAAATCTTGCGAAGAGCACCTGATCGAGGCAAATTTATGGTGGCATGATTGGCTTTCCACTTACGTATTATGGCCCCGACCGTGCTCACTGGAACGTTCAGAAGCTTAGATATGTGCCTGTAACCAATGCCATCGTTATGTTTTGCAATAATTAGTTTGCGATGGTCTTGAGACACTTCTCTGCTCTTACCCATCATGAGGTGTGTGTTGACTCACACCTTGGCAATGAGACCTTTTTGTAGGCCATTAATTAGGATTGAACCAGCTGATATTCATTTGCACTGACAAGGGGGTGGATTGCTGTTTGATTATTGATAGATTTTAGGTGTTGTCTTGGCTTTCCATGCCTTTCTTCATGTGTTCAATACTTTTCCCCTGTGTTGTTTCACATTATTACAAACAACTTAATTTCTGACTTTTTTTGTTGTACTTTCTTTTTATGTATGGATTACTTGGGTTGTTCCAACAGCTGGTGCAAATTTCATCTCAATAGTACCTTTCGAAATATATTTCGTGAGAAAAATGGTGACGTATTAAATACTTATTTCATCTGCTGTATATATTTAAACAAATATATATATATATATATATTTTTTTTTTTAAACAACTGAATAATTTTTTTTTTTTTTGGGGGGGGGCTAAGACTCAAGAGAATTTGGCCTAACCACAGACAACCAAATCATTTTGGGGGGCTTAGCTGAAGCCCACCCTAAAATAGGCCTAGTGACGCAACTATACATACAGTATAAACAAACAGGCATTCACACTCATGGACAATTTAGTCTTCAACCAACCTAACTCACATGTTTTTGGAATGTGGGAGTCCCCGGAGAAAACCCCCAAGCAAGCATGGGTAGAACATGCAAAGTCCGCACAGGAAAGGCTGAAATTTGAACCCTGAACCCCAGAACTGTGAGGCAGACATGTTGACCACTGGCACGCCGTGCTGCGTCAGCATCTTTATATTGACCCTTATCTGACAATGTATCTGATTTAAGCCTCCACCTCAGTCCTCCTCCTTGAACCACTGACAAAAAGTTTATGTTCCCCTGTTTTTTTGTTTTTTGTGCGCTTTCCCACACTTGGAACAGGCCTTGAAGGCAGCATGTGGTTTTAACCATCTCTGCACTTGAGCTGCCCTCGTTGAGCCCGGGACGGACTTGAACCCCATCATTTTTGTCGGGGTCCAGTTTGTGGTCGAGATAGTGGTGGACATTGTTTCGGGACAAACCACAAATTATTTGATTGGTCACCCCAGGTGGATGCCCATTCAACGACTATTATTGGCCGTCACCGGTGGGGTTCGGCCTACCTCTGGAGACCATGTTCTCCCTCCCATTTCCTTGTCTTTTTTAGGTGTAGTATATTATGGGATGTACGCTTGCTTGGAGTATTATGGTCTGGCCTGGTGCACAGGGGAGGGGGCGTCGCCATGACAACGAGGTGGCTCAGTGGGCCTGAGCATGCATGTGTTGGAGTGGTAACGTGCACGCGCGTGCGTGCGAGCGCGCGCGCTTCGGTAGGGGGGGTGGGGGCAGACTGGGCCCTGTGAGTATTATGGTCTGTCAGTTGCGTGGTAACCATGCAGAGTCCTGCGCGCGTGTGGGAGGGGAGGGGGGATTATTATGGGATGTCTGGCCCCCTTTGTGTGCTCGTGAGGATGTTAGCTAAGCTCTCAGGCTGGGGGAGAGGACATTGGACCGTGTTTTCGTATTTTTTATTTTTATTTTTTTTTAAATGAATGAATGGACGAAATAACGAGCTGAGTTGTGGTAATACGTACAGAACAGAAGCGAGAGCTCATTGCGACCTGGGACCACACACTCTTCACAGCAAGTTTCCAAGGTGTCAAGGTAGGCCCCGTTTTCTACTTCAACTTTCCGTTGCCGTGTTCCAACTTGCGGGTGTCAAGTGTGTAGTGTCTATACCTAATTAGCCAACTTGTTTGATATTGTAAACACACTATGCCATTTTTTCCCCTCTTTCAGTAGCCGCCCACTACCTTCCCCTTGGACAGTACACCCACCTCGCTCCACTCTCCAGCAAGTCCCACGTCATTTTGCCCTCCTCCCTCGTCGACCGACCGAGGAGCGAGAGCTTTAGGGGGGATTAATTCGAGCGAGGAGGAGTGGTGGTGGTGGTGGTGGTGGTGGTGGCGGTGGGGGGGGGGGGGGGGGAGGGAAACACTGGAGACATGTCAGGCAGCGACGATGACAGGGACGACTTCGCAGCCGCCGAGGAGCACTCGCTACTCCACGGTAAGCTCCAAACCTCACTGCTCTCTGACTTCTTTTTTTGTTGTTGTTTTTGACCGGGTGTGTGCGGGGGTCGCCTTCAAAGTGAGGCTAACGTTAGCCCGAGCTAGCTCCGCGTCGCCTCGGTCACCATAGGTTAGTGAAGCTAACTTAACGTGCAGGTGTCCCCCCCCCCCCCCCCTTTTCCTTATTTACAATTTTGACGCGCGCTTTTACCGAGGGGAACCGCTGCCGACTGTCAAAGTTGTGCAAAACCCTCCACACAAGTTGTTTAACCCCAGTGTTTTGTGCCACACGGTACGCGTGCACGCGGATTTGTGTGTGCACGTCACTGTGCACGCGCCCCCCAACCCTTCTCCTCCCTCCTCCCTCCACGCTCCACTCTCGAGCCTGCAGGGGCGTGCATGTCTGCGCCTGCGCTGCCTCCCCCCCCCCCCCCACCCGCACCCCCATAATAGAGAGTGAATGAAAAGAGTGACAAGCATTTTGAGTGTCACCTGCAGACGACAACGAGGCCGAGGACGTCATGTCCGACGTGGACGACATGCCTAAGTCGAAGAAGAAGAAGAAGGCTAAGAAGAGCAGCCGGGAGAGCAGAAGCAACAAGAGGCAGAGGGCCGTCAGAGAGGCGAGTTGGATGTCACATGATTTCATGATGCACACACCTCCATTAATGTAGTCACATTAGTTGGATAAGTGCAAATATGAGGATATTGTTTCCCAACCTTTATTCAGCCAAGGCACATTTTTTCACATTCGAATAATCTTGCGGTACAAGACCAAAAATGTAAGGTTAGAGGGGTACAAAAGTAGGTACACAGTTTTTTAATGATTAAAAACAATAGCTTTATTAAGTCAGAATTACAATAACCCACAAATTATCCTTAAGTAATCATAGTTCACTAATGACAAATCACTGACTGCCAATATACATAGTGTGCATAAATTTAACAAATGTATTGCAAATGCAATGCAAATGAATAGACAAATCTTTGGAAATTACTACACAGTGGATGACTTACTCACGCTTGGTCTGCTGTCTGCTCAGAGCTACCAAATTTTATGGAATGTCCGTATTTTGTTACGGAAATAACTGAACGCTGACTCGTTATGGCCGTACACTGATAATGCCTGATTTTAGGGAGGACAAAATCCAGTGTCCGACATGACCGGCCAGTATGGCGCTGTGTCCGGCCACCGTGATAAAAATTTTATAAATTAATCTGATGAAATAAACACTATATTGTTAAAAAAAAAAAAGAGAGGGGAAAAAAAGGTTGCTTGGGGGTACAACCATTCACACCTACGGGCAATTTAGAGTCTTCAATTAATGTACCATGCATGTTTTTGGGATGGCTGGAGGAGACTTGAGTACCTGGGGAAAACTCACGCAGGCAGAACATGCAAAGTCCACACAGGCAAGGCCGGTTTTGAACCCGGGTACTCAGAACTGTGAGGCAGATGTGCTAACCAGTCGCCTACTGTGCCGTGCCCCTGCAAACCTACAAAGGCATATTTCTGTTTCTCCTTAGCTTGTGCAGATGTACCTAATTTTGTAATCGGTGATTGTTCACACTTTTAGGCAATTGCAATAAGACAAAAAGGCATACTTTAACTCACATTTTTGTGTTTATTTGGAAAATTGTGTTTATCAGTGTTCCCCAACCTTTATTGAGCCAAGGCACCAATTTTACATTGGAAAAATGTCATGGGACGCCACAAAACAAAATGTCACAAAAAGTATCAATACTGAAATAAAGATGATCTCGTCTCAATTTACTCACAAATTGACTAACTCAGTGTGTGAAATCTGAGCCTGTTTTATTGAACACCAAGCTGACATACATGCATCAGTGAAGCTATGAAATGATTTTGTATGAATGGCCACAGGTGGATATACAGGTTTATTGTACCATCTGCCATCTAACGGAAGAGCATTTCATTGTTCTATCCGTCACTATACGTCACTGGCATAGATAGATTAACAGACATATCTTTAATTGATAAATAAGTGAAATTGGATCATTTCCTGTAACACCCCTGATGGTCTTTCATGGCACCCCGGTTGGAATCACTGAAAGATTGTCATGGATGTCAGACGTGGCTGACTTTCCGTACCAATGCAGTTGTTTGAAAGACATAAGACTGAAAATTTTTAATGCCGTTTCAACACAAACAGGAGTTGCCGCTGAGCTCCCCCGAGCACCTGATTGGAGCAGGGGCAGGAGAGAGGGACCCAGATGATGGAGGCCTGCGCTCGGACAGTGATGGCAGCGATTACGCCCCGGGGAGGAAAAAGAAAAAACGCTCCAGCTCGACCAAAGACAAGAAGAAATCAAGCATGGCTGCGGAGAAAGGGGGTTCGTCCGGATCGAAGAGCAAACGCAAAGGTCCAGAGCCGGACGACGAAGATGATGACGACGACGACGACGACTGTCAGGTAAATTGTGGATTGTTACATGACGGTTGGCATCAGGGGGGGGTTCATTCCCACTTGGATTATTGTACATGTCTTTCCCTCTCTTGTCCCACCTCAGCCGAAAAGCTCCTCCCAGATGCTGGAGGCCTGGGGCATGAAAGATATCGACCACATCTTTACTCAGGAAGACTACAACTCTCTCACCAACTACAAGGCCTTCAGCCAGTTTGTCAGGTGTGGAAACTTTATGAACATGTAAATACACGCGCAGCACTGTGTATTAACCTAGTGGTTAGCAAGTCTGGCTGATGTTTGGGGTTTGAATCCCACTTCCAGTGTGGGTCTCTAAATTATCCATAGGTGTGAATGCTTGTCTATATGTGGCCTGTGATTAGTTGGTGACTAGTCCAGGGTGTACCACCGCCTCTCTCCCAAAGTCATGTGTTTAGAACGGCTGCCTCACATAGTGCAAAGTGGCCCTGGGTTGGAATCTCAGCTTTGTGGAGTATGTGCAGGTATTCTCCGGGTACTGTGTTCTCGTCCCAGTATAATTTCAGGTTAATTAAAGACTTTCTAGATTGTCAAAGTTATACTATAAATTACACTGTGAACAAGGGCTGCCGCTATTGAATATTTTTAGAATCAATTATTTTATTGCTAATTCCATCGATTACTCAAATATTCGGTACAGATTTATTTGGCATTAAAGGTTATTGCAATATTATTTTTTGGGATTAATGTTTATTAACTGATTATTGTTGTTTATGTGGTATTGTTTCAACATTAAACGAAACCAAATAACCAACTGTTAAGCAATATCACAGTAGAAGGAGTGATGTTTTACTCATCAACCTTTTTGAAACAGAGCTACTTCTTGGGTACTGATACATCCAAAGAGCTACTAGTTTGAGATGCACTTCTGAAACTGCTTCAGGTTCAACTAGATGCCAATTACAGATTACAGTAGTCATACTACGGCTGCAAATAATGATTATTTTCTTTATATATTATTTTCTTCCCCCATAAATTGATTATGATTCACTTACTGGTTTGGTCTGTAACATGTCAGAAAATAGGCCAAAATGTTGATCATTGTTTTCCAAAGTAAAATCAGACGTTTGCAAATGTCCTATTTTAATTTAAAACAAAGATAATTTGTTATCTTTTATGGAGGATTACTGAAATCAGACAATATTTACTGTTGGGAGGCTGAAATCTAAGGATTTGGACAATCTTAAATTAAACAAGGTCTCTTAACGATTAATTGATTAGCAGTATAGTTGTCAATTACCTTGATAATTTATTAGTTGTCAATTAATTGATAATTGTTTCGCCTTTGCAGTGAACTTTGCCATTTGAATTGCATCTTTGCAATGCAAGGACTGTATCGGTAACAGAAAAATCTGCCTTTATGCTATTGTTTTACTCTAACCAAATTATTAGAAATACCTTTTAAAATGATGCCATGCAGTTTTACACCATTAATGAAACAAACATATCTGACCGTGTCAATGAAAGCTGGTAACAGCAGAATCTTTGCTACTGCATTTGATCTCATCAGGTGTACCTAATGTTGTGGCCAGTTGTGCCAGCATGACATTTGTTGTTCTCCACAGGCCCTTGATTGCAGCCAAGAACCCTAAAATTGCTGTGTCCAAGATGATGACTTTAATGATGGCCAAGTGGAGAGAGTTTAGCACAAATAACCCTCATAAGGTCAGAATCAGAATCATCTTTATTTGCCAAGTATGTCCAAAACACACAAGGAATTTGTCTCCGGTAGTTGGAGCCGCTCTAGTGCAACAGACAGTCAATTTACAGAACACTTTGGAGACATAAAGACATTGACAAAAAACAATTGTGCAAAAAGATGCAGAGTCCTCTAGCTCTACTAGTCCTCTAGTATTACACTGAATCAATTCAAATCACAGATGAATGGAGCACTGCTCACATGCAAAAAGTTGCTGACTGGAAGTCCCCCCTACAGGGCTCGGCGACCGCCAGTGCTGCCCTGGCAGCCGCCAACGTGGCTGCAGCGGTGGAGAACATGGTGGTGGCTGGGACAGACGGAGGGACCGACGGCGGTCATGCACCCCCCACTCCAGCCGCTGCCGCCGCTGCTCAGACCCCCCCTGCTGTTCCTGCACCACCGCCTGTGCCACCTCTCCGCAAGGCTAAAACCAAAGAAGGCAAAGGTGACTAGACGAAGGGGCAAATGAAAAAACATCCTGGGCTGTGTTTGGAATCATTCACTCGTTCCCTATTCTCTAATCACTTTAGATATATTGTAGTATACATTGAGGGCACTATATGGGGGAAACCTGTACTCACTGCACATTCTAACAGCACTACAAAATGGCAAACTCACTATGTGGGGAGCTATACTTGCACAGTGAACCCTCGTTTATCGCGGGGATGCCTTCCAGACTCAGGCTCAACCGGCAAAAATCGCGACATAAAGAGACCATATATTTTTTTTTTGTTTAATAAATAGCTTTCCCCCTACTGTTTGAACACATTTAAACTTACTAAAGCACGTTAAACTTATTAAAAACACACTTTTTAAAAACATTGTCAATTCAAATTCAAGCAGAAAATCGATTGAACTAGAGTGACTAACCTTGACTGTACGTATTGTAGTATCAGTGTACATGCATGCGGCTTTTTAGGAGGTGGGGGTTGTTTGGGTGCCGTGTGACATCAGAGAGTCTGCGTGTGAGTGTCTTGTAATGAGCTTTGGCTTACAGCAGCTTCCATGTGAGCGTCCTTATTGTGTTTTGTGTTTTACTGTTGCTGAAAAGTAGGGAGGTTGGATACCACTTTTTTTTTCAGACCAATGCCACTATGAGTATTCACTCTTGACTACTCACCAATAGCGAGTACGGATACAACTAGTACTTTTGATACATAAAATTTCAACGAACAAAATGACATAATTGTGAACAAAGATCTTTCTTTCTTTCTGATGTACATGATGATTCGCCGATGTGTCAAACCGCTGCTGTGTAGCACCAACTACTGGCGAGGAGGACTTACTCAATGTCATATTTTTTTATTTTTTTATTTTTGCCTTTAGTATCGGTGGCTGGTATCGGCATACTTCATGAGTACCCGATACCTTGAAATAAAGCCGGTATCGGCCCGATACCGATACCTGGTATCGTACTTGCCCTTCCCTAGTAAAAAGTACATCAGTGACTGTGGCTCTGATGTGAGGCCATTACAGTATGTATCTATACTGGAAAACGATCGCTTTAAGAATACGATAAAAAAACGCTTTAGCTAACTGCTTTAGAGGGTGAAGTGGAAGTGGATGAGGAGTAATTCCGAACACAGCCCCCGGTTGTTATTTGTATGACGTAACCTCTCTTCATTTCCGTGTCAGGCCCTAATGCTCGTAAAAAGTCCAAGCCTAAAGTTCCACCAAAGCCCAAACCCAAGAAGGTGGCTCCACTGAAGATCAAACTGGGAGGCCTGAACAGCAAGAGGAAGCGCTCCTCTGTAAGATGTTTTGCCACTTTTTATTTTCCTGTCTTTTGCCGACATTGTCAGCCTTACAATGCGTCGCTACTTTCCCTATCAGAGTGACGAGGATGAGCCAGACATGGACAGTGACTTTGATGAAAGCACCTTTTCCGTGTCAGAGGGCTCCAACCGCAGCAGCCGCAACAAGAAGAAGTCCAAGAGTGCAAAGAAAAAGAAGAAAGGTGTGGTGTTAAACTCTTTCATTCTTTTGTTCTAGACTCACAATCCCAGTTCACGTATCCCCTCCTTCCCTCTCCCAGTGGAGACGGAGGATGGTGACGGCTACGAGACGGACCACCAGGACTACTGTGAGGTGTGCCAGCAGGGAGGAGAGATTATTTTGTGCGACACCTGTCCCAGAGCTTATCACATGGTCTGCTTGGACCCTGACATGGAGAAGGCACCCGAGGGCAAGTGGAGCTGCCCACACTGTGTGAGTACAGCCGTTTCGGCTCGCTTTACGCCAATTCACAATGTGACATGCAAACAAGCCGTTTGAAGGAGAGACTAGAAGGAGAAAGCCCTTGGATGTCAGTGAAGTCGATAGTACAGTCAAATGATAGTGATGATAAGTTTAAAAAGCTAGCTAGCTACCTACCTACCTACTAGGGCTCGGTGGTAGGGCAAAAAAAAAAAAAAAAAAAATCACTATATATTTTTTCATATTGTCGATCTCTATTATTATCACCATTTTTTAAATATTATTTACATTTTTTTTTACAATGCCAGTCTTATAGCATCTGTACTGAAAACTGAAGGAGCTAGAGAGTAGTTTTAACATTTTATTAACATGTAATAAGTAAATCAAGAAAAAAAGAAGAAGACTATAGAAAAATACAAAAAAACTTACCCAACAGTACAACAAATTTAGGCAAATATAAGGTAACACAGTAAATTAGTTTACAGTTTTGACTGAGTGTTTTGTAGGTTGCCTATGCAAGACCCAAAATAAACAATATGCACTGCTCGGGGATAATGAAGATGCATTAAAATGTGCATACTATTATTTTCAAGTTATGATGCTCCATAAGGTGTTATTGCCACTTGCAGATTTGCATTTTCTTTAATAGCAATACCGATTACTGTAGTTTCAAGTTAAAATATAACACAATACACAAAACATTTAACGATGTAAAAATTAGCAGGAAGCAGCAATACTCTGACCAAACGTTTTTTGCAGACAACAACGCTCCTCGTGGTCAATATTTAAAACAGTATGACAGATGACACGAGTGATTGCTGCTTTGCTTGCGTCCGGTGGCTGAACTGCTAATGCTATGTAGCATTAGCACGTACGAAGCAGCACCTAAATGTGCTGGCAGGAGTGAGTAACAGGCTGACGGGCTCCGTAGGAGGATAGCTGAGTCAGACGGGGCGTGTCGCTATGGAGCGGGTAAGCTGAGGAAGCAGGGTTTCTGCTTACTTCCACAACTTGCAAATGGCAGTGGAACAGAAAAACGTCGCCTCTGATTGGCTGTTGTCACGCACATTTCCGCCATGTTTGATCGAAGAAATAGGGACACAGCTGATCACCGTGATCGACTGAATATTTATCGCGCTCACTAATCATGATCATTTAATCGCCCAGCCCTAGTACCTACCTACCTACCTAATAGTCAATAAGAAGCAGCTTCTCACTCATGACCCTCCACCTCTGCCTTTGATTCTGACACCAGGAGAAAGAGGGCATCCAATGGGAGGCCAGGGAAGACCTCTCCGACGCCGAAGTGGAAGACGAGGACGACAGACAGGACGATGGCGCTGAAGAAGAGGATGACCACCACATCGAGTACTGCAGGGTCTGCAAGGATGGAGGGGAGCTGCTTTGCTGCGATACTTGCCCCTCGTCCTACCACATCCACTGTCTCAACCCGCCTCTCCCCGAAATCCCCAACGGCGAGTGGATCTGCCCCCGCTGCAAGGTACAGAATAAAGTATCTGCTGATTAGCAATAACAAAAGCAACACTGACTTTCTATTCACTTCTTGGCAGTGTCCACCAATGAAGGGTAAAGTCCAGAAGGTTTTAACATGGCGTTGGGGAGAGCTTCCAGCCCCCACGCCCGTCCCTCGGCCTGCTGACGTGCCTGCTGATGCTCCTGATCCCCCACCCTTGGTTGGCCGCAGGGAGAGGGAGTTCTTTGTAAAATGGTGCAATATGTCCTACTGGCACTGCTCCTGGGTGTTGGAGCTACAGGTGCATGCCTAATCTAATTGTGTTAGACCAGTGATTTCCAACCTTTATGGAGCCAAGGCACATATTTTACAATTGAAAAATTTCACCAACAAAAAAAAAATGTCACAAAAAGTGGATACATTAATAACTGTATGTACTTCCGCCTATCTAATAGAAGACAATTTATTTGTTCTGTCTGTCACTATGCCTCACTGGCATAAATAGAAAACAAAGATACATTATTTGTTATAAATATATATATTTTTTTGAGCAATTATGTAAAATTTTATTATTTCCCACGGCACACCTGAAGAGCACTCACGGCACACTAATGTGCCCCCGGCACACTGGTTGAGAATCACTGTGTTGGATAATCTTGTCATTACTGAACCTCCACACCTTCTAACCTCCTGACCTGTGGTCACCAGTTGGAGCTGAACTGCCAGGTGATGTTCCGCAACTACCAGAGGAAAACAGACATGGACGAGCCGCCGCCCGTGGACTTCGGTGGCGAGGGCGACGATGACAAGAGCACCAAGAGGAAGAACAAGGATCCGCTCTTTGTCCATATGGAGGCAGAGTTCTACCGCTACGGAGTCAAGATGGAGTGGCTGATGATACACCGCATCCTAAACCACAGGTGAAGACTGGGCTTTTAAATCAACATGTTGATTGCCTAAGAATGCAAAAGTCCTTTTAATGACACTGTATTATTGATGTTATTTTATTGTTACTACTTTTTACTCCAGATTTTAAAGACGTGTAATGCCAACATTTTAAAAACAGTTAAGCTCCAGTTGTTTTCACTTATGAATACATATCGCTGGCATCGGGCTGAATCCCTGTATCTCCAAAACCATCACTTTTGTTGAGCTATCAACATTGCATCATCAAAGAGAGTAAGCCATTTTCAACACTTTATATTGATCAATAATTATTAGAAATAACTAACCAATACTATCGATTTGTGAACAAATAATAAATTGACCAAATTTGGACATGCCAGGTTTCGGCCCGATGCCGGCTATATGCCTAAAGGTGCTTGCCCGAGTATTAAACTGGTGTAAATTATCCCCTTTTAAAAAGTCTATTTTTACTGGATATAAAGTAATATTAATTTAGGGTAGTTTAAAATTGTCATTAAACCGCCATAAATATTTGTTTTTGAATTTTTACTAAACATGGACTTATGACTTTTTAGTGAGTGGAAACATAAAAACAATGTTCCAAAACCATGGATGACGTTTAAATTTTATGCACTCAATTTGGATTTACCTTCTCTAGCTATAGAAACAGAATACAACAGCTGTAATGGTATCACACACCTGAAAAACCACCAAGCATTTTACCTGATGTCATTGCCACTGTTATAAGCGCACACACAATCTTTCTCTTTTCATTTCAGTGTGGACAGGAAGGGCAACGTACACTACCTGATCAAGTGGCGAGACCTGGCCTACGACCAATCTACGTGGGAGAGCGAAGACATGGACATTCCAGAGTTTGACCTTTACAAGCAGACCTACTGGAATCACAGGTGTGCAGAAGTTTACATACCTCACACAGTCCTCTTTTACATATAAATAAGTGCCATTTAACTGCCTTTTTTTCAAACAAATTAGAGAGTTGATGATCGGTGATGAGGGCAGACCTGGTAAGAAGCTAAAGAAGCCTGTCAAAGTTAAGAAGGCAGAGCGTCCACCTGCTAATCCAGTGGTGGATGTAAGTTTTCCAACCAAAACATTAGTTTTTCTTGAGGCATAAACTACAATGAAATATTGTGAAGTGATAAATTAGGAAGGTGAATTTTAGTGTCTTTCATCATTCTCTTGATTACCTCTTATAGCCCACTATCAAGTTTGATCGTCAACCTGACTACCTGGACAGCACCGGGGGCACTCTTCACCCCTACCAGCTGGAGGGCTTGAACTGGCTCAGGTTTTCTTGGGCACAGGCCACCGACACCATCCTTGCCGATGAAATGGGCTTAGGCAAGACTGTCCAGACCGCTGTCTTCCTCTACTCGCTTTACAAGGAGGTGAGGAGAGAAGAGACATAAAATTAATATTAGTCGGTGGTACCTTGACTTACGAGTGCCCCAACTTACGGGTTTTCAGCGTTATGAGCCGTCGCTTGGTCGTTTTTTGCTTTGTGTTGCCAAGATTGTATTCACGGTCGAGCTTGACATATGCAGCTGCATGAATAAAGTGGGGGGGAAAAGGAGACACACAGTGGCTGATGCGCTTTCATCCGTTTTTTGATTGGTACATGCAGTCAAACACACAAATTAAAAATAACGACAGATAGGCCAAAATTTTGATGGAATTTCAGTTCATCTCAATAGGGAATAGTGATATTACGAATTTGGTCATGGAACTATTTAAACTCTTAAGTCAAGGCTTCACTGCACAGTATTAGTTTTATTTTGTCCAGTCTACCCTCCTCTGTCAGTCAGTATAAGTGATGGGGGTGTCAGACATTGGACACACAGTACCATTGCCCATTAAAGGGGAGCAGCTCTAAGTGAGGAGCTTTATCCTAAAGGCAGGGCAAGACATTTGTTTGCACGTCAAATTTAAAATGTTGACACCATGTGTTTTTTTTCTGCCCTCAGGGTCACTCTAAAGGTCCCTTCCTGGTTAGTGCACCTTTGTCCACCATCATCAACTGGGAGCGAGAGTTTGAGATGTGGGCCCCAGACATGTACGTGGTCACATATGTCGGTGACAAGGACAGTAGGGCTGTCATCCGAGAGAACGAGTTCTCCTTCGAAGGGAATGCCATCCGAGGTGGGAAAAAGGCATCCAAGATGAAGGTGAGAAAGAAACAATAACAAATATGTATCAGCGTCACATTGAAAATATGCCCTGTGGCTCTCAGGTTTAAAAGTTAGGCTTTCTCCCTCTACACACTAATATCCACTTTGCAGAAAGACTCAACAGTCAAGTTCCATGTCCTGCTGACATCCTATGAGCTGATTACCATTGACCAGGCTGTGCTGGGCTCCATTGAATGGGCCTGTCTGGTTGTGGATGAGGCGCACAGGTTGAAGAACAACCAGTCCAAGGTGGGAACACTCTATTTTTACTAGGCTTTACACAATCAGGATTTTTGGGGCCGATCAGCGAGTTTAAAAAAAAAAAAAAAAAAACTATAACTCATCCCATCACAAAATGGAACAATGTGTTTAAATGACTTGTTCATTTACTCTATACACTTGTGTACTGTATACTGAGTATCTTCAAAAGTATTCTCCAGCATTTTAGACAAAAGGTAAAACATTAATGACCTCTAGGGGGCATTCAAGGATTGGCCACTGACATAAGTTTAAGTTTTCAGTCAGGTCAAACCAACATTACAACATGACAGCAATAATGGGTGCTAATTTAGTGTAATTAAATTACTTTATTGTAATTAAATTACTTCGCACACACCGAAACTTTAGAGCATGTTTCGACAGAACGCTGGCATGTTTACCTACAGCTGTTAGTGCTAGCACTACCTTGCTATGCTACAAAATGTTTTGTTGTCTGCTTGCGAGCCATATCTTATTAAAAGTATGTGAACATACCTCAAGCAGTAGATGAATGAACGTCCTCTCCCGAGCATCGGCGATGACCGCCACACGTTTTTCCTTATTTTATTATCCCCCCCCCCCCACAATAAATTTGCACGAGCTGTTGTTGTTGTTGTTGCCGCCATGGTAACAAGTGTATACGGTGGCGTTTGATTTGGCAAGCTAAAGCCCAGTGTTGGTAAAAGACTGAATGCGATGGTTTCGGAATACAAGATTTTATTGCGGTAGTCTGACATCGTGCAAGTGTGTCAGACCAAATTTGTCTTGTAGTCTGATCCAGGCCGCCGAATGTTTTTTCACCGACAAGATTGAAATAAAACTTTATTGGCCGTCAAATAGTTACAGTACTACATCACAAGACACGTGACAAGGCTAAAAATAAACTAGCTTTTGGATCGGTACACGATGGCAACATGGAGTAAATGTCTTTTGCGGAGCGGATCAATGACATCATTGATCGGATCGGCGAATTAGGACATTAAAGCCGATCATCTTCAAATGCTAATTATTGGCCGATACCGATCAAGCCGATCAGATCGATGTAAAGTCTACTTTTTACTGGTTTATTGCTTCTATATTTGTCTCTGTAAAACGAGGATAGAAATTGCCCTCAAGGTAGAACTATCGAACTGTAATTGTATTTGCATACAAACACATGAGAAAATGGCAGTAAGTAGTTACTGAAAGATTCCTTTCCCCTCGGCAGTTCTTCAGAGTGTTAAACAATTACCCACTGCAACACAAGCTGCTGCTGACCGGCACGCCTCTTCAGAACAACCTGGAGGAGCTCTTCCACTTGCTAAACTTCCTCACTCCAGAAAGATTCAAGTCAGTCCATTCGCTATGAGTTTGCTGCATGTGTGCTTGTGACACCCACGCTTGACCTCATTTCGCTCGTTTCTTTCCTCCCTCTTCCTCTGCAGCAACTTGGAAGGGTTCTTGGAGGAGTTTGCCGACATTGCCAAAGAGGACCAGATCAAGAAACTTCACGATATGCTCGGACCACACATGCTCAGGAGGCTGAAGGCTGATGTCTTCAAACACATGCCATCCAAGACTGAACTCATTGTCAGAGTGGAGCTTAGCCCCATGCAGAAGTAATTAAGTTATTAAATCATCTGGACTATGATTGTTATTCTGGTCTTTTTTCTTGTTGATGGTTCTTTCTGGAAATTATTTATCTATCTAGAAAATACTACAAATTCATTTTAACACGGAATTTCGAGGCTTTGAACACCCGCGGAGGAGGAAATCAAGTCTCTCTTCTCAATGTGGTGATGGATCTGAAAAAGTGCTGCAATCATCCGTACCTCTTTCCTGCTGCTGCTACAGTACGACCCATGTCTTATCCTTTAATGTTGCAGGAACTGTTTGAACATGAACGTGTCATTAATCCACAAATCTTTTCTCTCCCCAGGAGGCTCCAAAACTTCCGAACGGGATGTACGAGGGCTTGGCTCTGACCAAGGCATCTGGCAAGCTGATGCTCTTGCACAAAATGATGAAGAAGCTGAAGGAAGGAGGTCATAGAGTCCTGGTTTTCTCTCAGATGACCAAAATGCTCGACCTCCTGGAGGACTTCCTGGAAAACGAGGGCTACAAATACGAGAGAATCGACGGTGGGGTCACCGGCAACATGCGGCAGGAGGCCATTGACCGCTTTAATGGTAACTCTTTATCCCCCACAATATTGACTACTCAAATTTCGCAGATTGCATGCATTTAACTTGTGTTTTGGTCTTCATTCCAACAGCTCCTGGTGCTCCCCAGTTTGCTTTCCTCCTCTCCACTCGAGCAGGAGGGTTGGGTATCAATCTTGCGTCTGCGGACACCGTTATCATATATGACTCTGACTGGAACCCTCACAATGACATCCAGGTATGCTACCCCCAACCCGACATTATTTCAATCAATTAAATTGTATAGCACTTTTCCAACCAAAATCTGATCGCAAAGTGCAGTAAGCAGGGAGAACTATGTAAACAAGCACACACGCATATCATTAAATGACAGCCGAATTCCATCTTTAATGAGGAAATACTGCAAGGTATGACTGACTTGGAATAAGGAGGAAATTACCACAATAAAATAATTCCACGTTGAAATAGTAAAATAAAGACTAAATGCGAAAGCAGTCTGACATCAAGAGATTAAAAGGCTTGAAAAGTAGAGATATGCTGCTGATGCACTTTTCAGCTGTTTGAGTGCCGAGACAACAGTGAACCCACTCACGTGGAAGCTGCTCTCGCCACAGCTCTCACCCAGACACGGGCAAACTTGCAGAATTCGCACGCCACCCCACTAGGCACACTTAAAGGCTCATGCATGTACACCGACACTACACTACGAATGATATTTTCTATATATTTTATGCCTGTTATTTACTCTTCGTATATGAATACGTTTACTATGCGTTTAAAAATAGTGGTTTAATGAGTAAACATGTAAAGTATGTAAAACAAACATTCACTGTAAAATGAGATGGGATGGATCAACAATCTATACTGTAAAAACAAAGGTCAAACACAATGTGTTGTAGAATTTCTCCATTGGCCTTCGAGATTCCACTGTTCCACCGTAGGCTAAGAAAAAACATTGGATGTATGATAGGCAATTTAACTGTTGTGTGTGTTGTAGGCGTTCAGCAGAGCTCATCGTATTGGTCAGAATAGGAAGGTGATGATCTATCGCTTTGTGACCAAAGCATCTGTGGAGGAGAGGATCACACAGGTAGAGGAGCATAGAAAAAAAACCACAAGTCCTTATTTACTGTTCAGCCTTCTGACTGCTCATTTGCCTCCCGTCTTATCAGGTTGCAAAGAAAAAGATGATGCTCACTCATTTGGTTGTGCGACCCGGCCTCGGCTCCAAGACCGGTTCCATGTCCAAGCAGGAGCTCGATGATATCCTCAAATTCGGAACTGAGGAGTTGTTTAAGGATGAGGTTGGAGAAGGTTGGTGACATTTATTGGAATATCATACTATTTATAAAGATAATAATGCTCCGTTTTGATTGACACAGAGATGTTTTAATTTAATTAATAAAAAAAGAGCATTATTATCATTAAGGCAGAATTTTTGATACTGCTCTTACATTCCCATGGGTGCTTGAAATTATGGAAAATGTGGGAATCTTTTTATTTTTATTATTATCATTTCTTTTCATCACAAATAGCTATTTGACTGAATAGCTGACTTTATTTATAGAAACGCTTAAGCTAAGTATAACAAATGATTTGATAATAACACTGGTAAATATGAGTAGATGTTTTAAAAATAAACCTGTACGAAAAATGCTAACTATATATATTTTTTTGTTATTAGCACATTATCAATTTTAGTTTGATAAAGGAAAATCATTTTGTTTTTTTATGACAATTAGGCAGTTGTTTAAACTTCACAATTATCTTTTTGAAAGTGCTCTAACTATGGAAAAGGCATGACCCCCCCCCCCCCCCCCAATAGGATCTTGTATGTAGGTGTACCTACTGTTATTGTTGTGGCCGATGAGTGCGTTTTGTACCTAATGTTCACATTTGTCTTGCTTTCAGGGGACAACAAGGAGGACGACAGCAGTGTGATCCACTACGATGACCAAGCCATCGATCGTTTGCTGGACCGGAACCAGGACGCCACCGACGACACTGAGATTCAGAGCATGAACGAATATCTCAGCTCCTTCAAAGTTGCCCAGTACGTGGTGAAAGATGAGGATGATGAGGTACGCAGCCCATGGGCAATAGATACGAGATGGCGGAAGGGCGAGTGGTTGGCACTGAAATGTTGATCATTGTTTCCTTTCAGGAGGAGGAAGTGGAGCGGGAGGTGATCAAGCAGGAGGAAAGCGTGGACCCAGACTACTGGGAGAAGCTGCTTCGTCATCACTATGAGCAGCAGCAAGAGGATCTAGCCCGCAATCTGGGCAAAGGCAAAAGAACTCGAAAGCCGGTTAACTACAATGACGGTTCCCAGGAGGACCGAGGTATAAGACAGGGTACAGAAACATATAATGCAACCTCTTTTTTCTGTGCTGTGCTTGTGGTGTCATTAGTGTTTGTGTCTCGTATTGCACAGTGAGTGCATGTATGGGAAGCTGTTTGAGCATTTATTCCATATCCTTGATATCCAGTTTAAGGTCCATGTGATAGTATGCTCTCTGTCCTCACTAGTAGGACTATTAAGCACACTAGTAGGATAGTGAGGCAAAAATGTGGCCAAACTGACAATTCTGTGCTTCTAGTACTACTAGCGACATTATAAAGGTCTTCTAGTTAATATCTAGCACTCCACCAGTAGTACTAGTAGCATACAGATCATATAAACGAGTGAAGTTTTGCCTCGCAGTAACATTTAGTTGTCCTACTAGTGCACTGAATTGTTTTATTAGTGAGGCCAAAGCATACTCGTACATGGACCTTAAACTGGATATCATGGATGTGGAATAAATGCGTAGGGGGCTTTCCATATGCATGGCATGAAATGTGTGTTTATTTGGTGTTTTAGAGACTCAGCTTAGTTGAATATTCATCTTATTTAAAAAGTATGCACAATTTTAAAGCTGAAACTTTTTCTAATTGAAATAGTTGTCTGCTATTTGTTTTATCAATGTTAAAAAAAGTGGAGAAAACTGAACTTGCTAAAACAAAAGTCCTTTAGTCCTTCTTTTGTTGAACTTTCATCTTGAATATTGATTACATTCTGTCCAAGAGTTAAGGAAGTCTTTCTTTCTACTCCCTCCCCTCTAGACTGGCAAGAGGATCAATCCGACAACCAGTCTGATTACTCGGTGGCGTCAGAGGAGGGCGACGAGGACTTTGATGAACGTGCTGAAGGTACCCCTGAAAAAAATTCTAATAAGGCATCTTCAAGCCGCACTTTTTTCCCTTACTAACAAGCTTCAACACCACCCCAACCCTGCCGATGTGCATGCCAATTCAGACGAAATCTACGAGGGTCACAAGTTCAGCCTAAACAAGAGCAGAAAGTGTCCGTGCATCATCTGCTCGGGGCGCACAAAGGAAAAAAAAGACAAAAGGAGGGAGAGCAAGCAGGAGGACAAGGAGAGGAGAATGCACTAAAACAGGGACAGAAAACGCTAGATGCCTACCTCCTCCACATGGCCTGCACTTAAAAGACTAAATGTTCATTGTATTCAAGTTGAGTTTGTTTATTCTACGTGCACTTTAACTGTTAGCACTTTCTTTTTCTAATTCTATTTTGTATCTACTGAAACCATTGTTCCCCTTAATCAGGGATCTCTCTGTTACTGGAATTGCATTAAAAGATGCTGCTTTTCGTTATAAGTGTTCTGAAAGCATTTGTGGTCCAAATGGCCACTTATATATATATAAAGGTGTGGAGAGACAGAGAGAAAGAGAGGGTGCCATTATCATGCGTAAGTCAAATATCTTTACAGTGGAAGCGCTGGGACACTAACATCCCACATGAATACACATCAAGTCCCTTCACAATTATTTAAATGTTTGAGTCAAATGAGATAATCTGACCATGTGTGTCCCGCTGCAGCCAATGCCCGCAGGCCAAGCCGCAAAGGGTTAAGGAACGACAGGGACAAGCCTCTTCCTCCACTTCTGGCCCGAGTGGGGGGGAACATCGAGGTGAGTCTACATCTGTTTGACTTCACTTTCATTTGTTTCTGACCGACTTCTGACTTGAGGTATTTCCGTCAAATTGCATGTTAGGTTCTGGGCTTCAATGCACGGCAGAGGAAGGCTTTCCTGAATGCAGTGATGCGTTACGGGATGCCTCCCCAGGATGCATTCACCAACCAGTGGCTTGTCCGAGACCTTCGAGGGAAGTCTGAGAAGGAATTCAAGTGAGGATACAATTTTTTTTCTCCCCTATACAATTATGCACCTGGGCTTCCTGCTTAGCATACACTTTTTATACAATATTTCCCAAACTTTATTGAGCCAACGCACAGACTTTACATTAGAAAATCTTACGGTACGCCAGCGAACAAAAACATCACAAAAAGTAGACTTTACACCGATCTGATCGGCCTTATCGGTATCGGCCGATATTTAGCATTTTATGCTGATCGGCTGATCGGCTTTAAAGTCCTAATTCGCCGATCCGATCAATGACGTCATTCATCGGCTTCGCAAAAGACATTTACTCCGCGTCGCCATCGTGCACAGTATATTTGAATCCAAAAGCTAGTTTATTTTTAGCCTTGTCACGTGTTTTTTGATGTAGTACTGTAAATATCTGCCCAATAAAAAAAAAACATGTCCGTGGTGTTAGACAGACGACACGTAATGATGTGGTGATCAGACTACAAGCCAAATTTGCTCTTTCACGATTGCACATGTCAGACTACTGCAATAAAATCTTGTATTCCGATACCACCGTATCCCGTTTTTTACGATCATTGGGCTTTATCTTGTCAACTCAAATGCGACCGGATACACTCGTTACCGTGGCGACGACAACAAGAGTGGATCGTGCCGACTGTATTATAAGGACAAAATGGGGAAAAACGTGTGTTGGTGGTCACCGGTGCTCAGGACAGGAGAGGACGTTCGTTTAAGGCTTGCTTGAGGTATACTCACGGACCTTTTAATACGATACCGCTCGCAAGCAGGCAACAAAACGTTATGTAGCCTAGCAAGCTAGTGCTAGCACTAACGGTTGTAAGCGAACATGCTGTTCTGTCGAATCATGATCTAAAGTTTCGGTCTGGGTGAAGTAATTTAATTACATTAAGTTAGCACCCATTATTTCTGTCATGTTGTAATGTTGGTTTGACCTGACTGAGTAGAATACATGACCTGACTAGAGCAGTGATTTCCAACCTTTATGGAGCCAAGGAACGTATTTTACAATTGGAAAATCTCACGGCACACCAACAAACAAATGTCACAAAAAGTGGATACATTAATTACTGTATGTACTTCCTGCCATCTAATACAAGACTATTCATTTGTTCGGTCTGTCACTATGCCTCACTGGCATAAATAGATGAACAAAGATACATTATTTATTGTAAATATATATTTTTGAGCAATTAAGTACACAAGTATATACAGTAAAAGAGTAGGTCATTTAAATAGACATTGCTCCATCTTGTAATTGGTTATCGTTTTTTTAAACTCGGTGATCGGCCCCAAAAATCCTGATCGTGTAAAGCCTAGTTACAGTTACTTGGTTAGCCTAACGAAAAGTGTTCTTCACATTACTTTACTGTAGGATGCCTCCTACCTGTTACTATTGTTTCTAAATTGTTATGTTCAATTGTCGTTTGTTCTATTTGTATTTCTGTACAGCCCTTTGTTTCAGCTGTGGTTGTTCTTAAAGTGCTAATATAAATAAATTGTATATAATTTTAAGCTTAATTTTATTAATCGAAAAGTTTTGTTCTTCCTCTTTAAAAATAGGTATTTGTCTGCTGCTCTGTGCTTTGGAATCCCTCATTTAGCATGTTATGGACAAAATATTAGAAGCAAAATGTCATAAGCAGTGTCAAGTATGACATTGTCAATCAAAGGTTCTCATTAGTATAGTTAATAATATATTTTTAAAAACATATATAAAGCTTTAAAGAGTTTCTTTTCTAATTCATAGAATGTTTGTCTCTGTGGGTAACAGTATTTTTCCCATTGATTTGCGTATTTCAGTTTTTTATATTTTTTTCCAGATTTTCAGGTGTATTCCATATAAAGTGATGATTTGTACCCTCGTTTATTTTTCCCTAAACAATTTCCCATAGGGCTTACGTGTCTCTGTTCATGAGGCATTTGTGTGAGCCGGGAGCTGATGGAGCAGAGACCTTTGCAGATGGCGTCCCACGAGAGGGTCTGTCCAGGCAACACGTGCTCACTCGTATTGGTGTCATGTCCCTCATTAGGAAAAAGGTAGCACTTTCCCCCATTGCTTTCAGCCTTATCGCTCCAGTCATATTCCCGATTCATCTTAACATAACGCAATGTTTCACTTGCATGTATTGATTTGACAGGTGCAGGAGTTTGAGCATGTGAATGGTCAGTGGTCCATGCCCTGGATGGCAGAACTGGAGGAAAACAAAAGGGCGGCGGCTTTGGCTGCAGGTGAAGATCCAAAGACCCCTTCAAGCGGGACACCTGCGGATACCCAACCAAACACTCCTGTGCCAGGTAAACGCACGCATAAACTCCAGCTTTTTTAACCAAAATGAAGCTTTCAGAATTGTGTTCACTGCTGCCATATGGAAAGCCATTTGGGCATTTATTGGATATCGTTCATATCTTGTGGATGCCTTACAACAATACTGATGCAGTTGCTGTTTCTGACTTTGTCATAACAGACACAGAATAATAAATTCTTGCTCACATTTTTACATGTTTCTTTAAATAGAGGATCTGTCAAGATCAGAGGACAAAGAGGACATTAAGAAGGATGTAGAGGACACCAAAGCAGCTAGAAAGACAGAAGATCCAGAGGTAATTCTGGATTCATTCATGTCATTTATTTTGTTAATTTCAAATTCATAATAATTTTCTTTGCCCTAGATTATTGAAATCCCGGATGACCCTGACAAGTCGCCAGCGTCTGAAAACAAAGAAGATGATCCTGCTGGAAAAGAGGACAAAGAGAAGGAGACGCGAGGTGGCGACGAGGGGAATGAGCCCGACGAGCTCAGCAAGGACCGAGAGGACAAGGGCGAGAAGGGCGTTCCTGCTGATATTAAAGGTGAAGGAACGGAGGGCAAAGCAGATAAGGAGGACCGGTCTAAAGGTGAGGCAGTTTTTTTTATGTATTTATTTTTATTTTTTTAAAGACAAGGCAAGACACATTTATTATAAATTTAAAAACAAAGTACAGAAAAATAAAAGACCGCTTAAAAGATTTAAAAAATGTGCAGAAAAATAAGAGCTTATTAAAATGACTAAAACATTTTTTAAATGATGATAATCCTCAATCATAAGCATGAGGAAAAAGAATATTTTTAATCTAGATTTAAAGACATTGACACTTGGGGCTGACTTCACTTCTGTTGGCAGCTTATTCCATTTGTGTGCAGCATAACCGATAAATCAGAATCAGAATCATCTTTATTTGCCAAGTATGTCCAAAAAACACACAAGGAATTTGTCTCCGGAGCCGCTCTAGTACGACAACAGACAGTCAATTGACAGAGAACACTTTTGAGACATAAAGACATTGAGAAAAAAACAGTCACTGAGCAATAAAGGGTTGCTAGTTATCTGATAATGCCGGTACATTATTATCATTATTATTTTTTTGACAATTGTGCAAAAAGATGCAGAGTCCTCTAGCACTTAGAGCAGTTCGAATGACTAATATTGCAATAGTCCGGTGCACTGACCATTCTGCAAAGGGCGCCGAGTGTATGTGTATGTCAAGGAGTGTATGCAGTTTAAAGTGACGAGTAGTGCGATAATCTGGGACAATGTTGATTCTGCAAATGTTGCAGATACTCCTCAATCAGTGTGCAAATGGTGCAGATGCTACTCTGGCATGAGTGGCCATTATTGGTCAACAATAGATATGCAAATAGTGCAGCGTGGCGAGACTACTACAGTGAGTGCATGAGTAATATATGCAAATGCTGATTCATCATCAGAATCAGAATCGTCTTTATTTTGCCAAGTATGTCCAAAAAACACACAATGAATTTGTCTCCGGTAGTTGGAGCCGCTCTAGTACGACAACAGCCAGTCAATTGACACAGAACACTTTTGAGACATAAAGACATTAAAAAATAGTCACTGAGCAATAAAAGGTTGCTAGTTATCTGGTAATGCGGGTACAATTTATTTTTAATTTTTTTACAATTGTGCAAAAAGAGTCCTATCACTTAGAGCAGTTTGAATGACTAACTTACCAGCATTACCAGATAACTTTATTGCTCAGTGACTGTTTTTCTCAATGGGGACTTGGGGACTGGAATGATGGTGGAGCGTTTGAAACAGGATGCTACTTTGCAGTTCCAGAGATCTATTGAAGAGCTGTGTGACGACTGGAGTGAGCTGGTCCGCACAGTTTTTGGTTCATGTTTGGTTTGGACTCTGTGCTCCACTATCTGACCTGAGTTTATAGCTCTCGGAGCCCTACTGGGTTTATATTCCATCAGTATTTCTTTAATGTATTCAGGACCAAATGCATGGATCAGACTACAAGATACATTTTGTCTTTCATGACTGCACAATGTCAGACTACTAGCATAAATTCTTGCCGTATTTCGGTCAGACAGTGGCAACACTGCACGATCTTTTACGATTACTGGGCTTTATCTTGTCAAATCAAACAGTGTCAGGGAGGCATGACCAGAAAACATGTCACCTTTCACCGTAACCGGATACAACTGTTACCATGTAATACGCTCTGATCTCTTAGTTAAACAGCTGGTTTCAGCTCAATGGAATGTGCTTTAAATCTAATTTCTTTTGTTTCAGTTGAAGAGGCTAAGGATGAGAAAATGGACACGGAGAAAGGTCTGCATGCTCGCTTTTTTGCATTTTCTAAACGTTACCTTATTTCCCTATGAGAGGATGTCAATGTGATGCTGTACAGTTGTACCTCAATACCAAACATTGTTAATTTAAACCCTCCCTTTCTGTGCGATTCTAAATTTGTAAAGACAATGTTTGACACACTACTTACACTGGATCTCATTGCGCCTCTGTCTAATTTCGCACAGATCAACAAGAGGAAAAAGATGGCATGAAATCAGAGGAATCTAGCAGACTTCAGAATGGAGAGAACACCAGAGAAGGAGCTCTGTCCATGTTGAATGTGAGTGAAGAGAAGAGGAAAGCCAGCAAGCAGAGGTTCATGTTCAACATAGCAGACGGAGGGTTCACAGGTGGGGGCTCACACACGCGCATGTTTTCTCTCTTATTTTTTGTCTCATAATGTTTTTGGCCTGCAGAGCTTCACTCCCTGTGGCAGAATGAGGAGAGGGCAGCCACCGTCACCAAGAAGACCTTTGAGATTTGGCATCGTCGCCATGACTACTGGCTCCTAGCTGGCATCATACAGTATCCTTTATATGCACATTTGGATCAGACTTTGAACAAACATTGTAAAGAGTATTGCTACAGTCTTGTGAATAAAAAAGGCTCCTTGACCGTGCTGTTCCTCAGACATGGCTACGCTCGATGGCAGGACGTGCAGAACGACGTAAGGTTCGCCATCCTCAACGAGCCCTTCAAGGGGGAAATGAGTAGGGGCAATTTCCTTGAGATAAAGAACAAGTTCCTGGCACGCAGGTTCAAGGTGAACTGAACACCCACCCTTAGTTGTGTGAATGCTGAAACTCAAGCATGTTAATATTTTTCATTTGTTTCATATTTATGGTCTACAAGTGTTTTGTTTTTTTTGTTTTTTTAATTCAAATACTTTTTCTAATTATGACTTTACTACTGTGTTAGCATACGTTAGATAGACTACAGCATATACTGTAGTAGTTGTCCATGCCATCCATCAACTATAGTGATAAAGCGGCCTTTATCAAAGTGCAGTGCAAGAAGAATAAAAGGGATTACATAAAAGATGATAAAACTAAATCCACCAAAACCATCTGATTCTGCTCATAGCCACATAGGGCCTGTATGCATTGTTTCTGGAAATTGCTTTGATATCCTGTAACCACCTCTATAGTCTTCCATTTATTTTTATTATTTTTTTTTTCATATCAAGTAGCAGGAGCTCTCAGTATTGTCTCCGTCCTGTGTCTCACTGACCAATTATTGTCCTCTCTTAGTTACTGGAGCAGGCATTGGTAATCGAGGAGCAGCTACGCCGGGCGGCCTACCTCAACATGACGGAGGACCCGGCGCACCCTTCCATGGCGCTCAACACGCGCTTCAGCGAGGTGGAGTGTCTGGCTGAGTCCCACCAGCACCTCAGCAAGGAGTCAATGTCGGGAAACAAGCCGGCCAATGCAGTGCTACATAAAGGTAAAGACAAAGGGACACTGACAGTAACCTATTATTTAGAATAGGGGTTCTCAAAGTTTTTGGGTCCAGGGACCCCTTAGATGGAGATATTTATCAGACACAACTACTAAGTGTACACCGAATCGCCATAGAAATATTTTCCAAAAACAAAGTTGTACTGTTATAATAACAAATTGATATTTTTTTGAGGAAAAAAAAAAGTCATAATGCTATGGGAATGAAGTTTTATTCAAGAAAAAAAGTCATAATCTTTACCAGAAACAAAGACATATTTGCTCGTATTTTTCCATGATAAAGTTGTAATTTTTTTATATTAAAGTCAAAGTTTCATGGGAGAGAGAGTCACATTTAGCCAGTGAATTTCAAAAATACAACTTTATTCTTGGAATATTATTATATATATTTATATATAACTTTATTTTGAAGTGAGAACGAACAGCAATTTAGGAGTTTTTTGAGTTACAAGCCGCAGCTCAGCTTTTTTTTTTTTTTTTTTAGTTGCGAGGGAAAATTTTAGTTATGAGCGCTATATGGTGGCAGTGAACTTCACAAAGAGCAGCAGACAGTAAACAGTTCCTCAAAACAGATGCCAACCGCTTGCTTTAAGCTGTTTCCATTCCTTTTTTGATTTTACTTTAAAACTAAAGACAAAACAAAGAGAATTACAGTTTGTGTATTTAACTAACGCAACAAATAACAACATAACTTATGAAAGTCTGCTAGCTTAATGCTATCATACATTGCAAAACGCCAATAGACGGGCTAAATAAACTAGCATCAACATATCGGTAGTTATAAGAAATGTATGTTTGAACACATGGTGCAGCAACACATGTAGACAGACAATATAGCTATACTCTCAGGCACATATCGATGGCGTCAGGTGGAATCCTCACATTTCCAAAACCATCACTTTTCAGGAAACCAAAAAAACGACATTTGTTGACCCATTAGTATCGCATCGTCAAAGAGAGCAAGCCGTTTTCAACACTTTCAATAATCATTTCAGTAATTTGAAAAACAATTACTGAAGTGACTGATCAATAGTATGTATTTGTGAAAAAATATAAACTGGACCGAATTTGGACCTAGGCTTCAGCCCGATGCCAGCGATATTCTTTATCCTCTGCAAAAAACAACTAATATTGCTGCAGCTCCCTGAACTTGGAAGAGACTGTTGTCGTTGCGTATTCTTTTATGCAAGTATTATACTGCGGTGTGGTGGCCAAGGCACGCACACCAGAAAGAGCAGCACAATGCCCATTGAATTAACATGGTGCTATTGCTGTATGTTTTTATGTAGTACAATACAGAGTATTGCTAATTACTTTCAAATGACATTAACTAGTACTGTACTTTACATTTTGGAAGTAATATGTGTTAATAGTGTAGTGGTACATGCTGCTGCATTTCACTCAAGATGCCGTGGGTTACTTTTTAAAAATAGGGTGGGTTGTGTCAGGAAAGTCATCCAGATTAAAGAAAACTATCCAAGCAAATCATGTGAATGACTCGCTGTGGCCCCAAACGGGACAAGCCAAAAGTCACAAAAACATGTAGGAAGTAATATGCTCAACCTTTAGTTTTTCTACCTTCCAGTTCTGAAACAGTTGGAGGAGCTCCTGAGCGACATGAAGGCAGACGTCACGCGCCTCCCGGCGACCATTGCTAGGATACCGCCCGTGGCCGTGCGGCTGCAAATGTCCGAGAGGAACATCCTCAGCAGGCTGGCCAGCCGCGGGCCCGAGGTGAGTGCACAGAATCAGTCGCAGAGCGTGCAGCAGATGCAGCTTTCGCGCTGACACAAGAACTGTCCACTGCAGTTTAGCGGATGCCCCTCCCAAACCTCCCCTTTCAACTACCTTGTACAGCACAGACAGGTTAGTCCTCAGTCCACATACACACATGCCACTTGCCTCTGAACCCAAAGGAACATCAGCTGTGTTACGGGACACCCAAATGTCAAGACTGGAAGTAACCATAGAAGAAAGATCTCCTCAAACATGGCCTGACTATCCAGAGTCATGTGCATTTATGTACACTATACACGAAAAAGGAAATGGCGGATCTTTGTTGCAATGTTTGGACTGCTGGAGGCTGATGGAGAACTGAACTGATTTTGTGGCTCATTTTCACATGTAGAAAATTGTGACATTTGAAGCAATTTGTTATTTCTTTAAAAGTTGTAATGTTCTCACCTTAACGTGCTCGTCTGTCTCTGATATGTACAGGTGCATCTCACAAAATATTGTGGAGAACTTAATTTAATTCAGTAGTTCAAATCAAAAAGGGAAACTTAAGTTGCATTATATAGTTCACTGCAGGAGAGGGAAATATCTCATGATTTTTAGTTTTTGATAATTTTGAAGATTATCGCTTACAGCTATCGAAAACCCACAATACACCATCTCAACAAATCAGAGTATTACATAAACAGAGATTTTTAAAAGAAAATAGGCAGGAATTGGCCTTTTTGAAAAATATTTTCTTGTTTAGTAAGTCTACATGATAGGTACTGTATATGAGTTTGACTTTTTGAATTGAACTACTGAAAAAACGTTTCTACGATATAAAATGTTGACATACATTGATATATGTACAGTACTGTGTGCAAAAGTTTTAGGTCACCATTAGCTTTGCTGTTTTAATAAAATTCACATTAAAACAGTAACTAGTAGAACAAATATCAAACATTAAGGGTTCCATTGCATTTAGGTTTAAGAGTCGTGCTGTAGCTCAAATGTATTCCTACATTTTTGCTGCTCTAAAAAACGAAATAATTTGTTCATGAAGTGGGAGCACCAAGTGGTTAGCGCGTCTGCCTCACAGTTCTTAGGTTCATATCTCAGCATGTTCTAACTGTGCTTTCGTGGGTTTTCTCCGGGTACTCCGGCTTCCTTCCACATTCCAAAACCAGGCATGTCAACTTTATTTAGGAATCTAAATTGTCCATAGGTGGAAATGTGGGTCTGAATCCTTGTTTATCTATGCTGTATGTGCCCTCCGATTGGCTGGCGACCAGTCCAGGGTGTACCCCGCCTGACAGATCATGAAGTAACAAATGGTCGCCTAACACTTTTGTACTGTACATATATATACTGTATGTATATGGCCATATTTGGTGCTCCATTGCGGGATGTGCCGACGTCACAGTGAGTGAGACTGTTACCGTCAAACTTGTTGTTATCTCCATCCCAAAATAACCGCCCGTGACATCACTTTAACTGGCCTGGTGATCAGCTCACGCACCAAACATGCACCCTGACATTCCTTAAGTCCCCACAAGCTCCTGTATTTT